>NC_142141.1:13728831-14031861 GCF_024610735.1 Ursus americanus
TGACATTCCCCTGGCTATGTGGGGTCTTTTCTGGTTCTATACAAATTTTAGGATTGTCTGTTCTAGCTCTGTGAAAAATGTCAATGGTATTTTGATAGGGATTTCATTGAGCATGTAGATTGCTCTGAGCAGCATAGACATTTTAACAATGTTTATTCTTCCAATCCATGAGCATGGAATATTTTTCTACTTCTTTGTGTCTTCCTCAATTTCTTTCATAAGTGTTCTGTAGTTTTCAGAGTGCAGGTCCTTTACCTCTTTGGTTAGGTTTATTCCTAGGTATCTTATGGTTTTTGGTGCAATTGTAAATGGGATTGGTTCCTTAATTTCTCTTTCTTCAGTCACCCTGTTAGTGTATAGAAATGCAACTGATTTCTGTGCATTGATTTCGTATCCTGCCACATTGTTGAATTGCTGTATGAATTCTAGCAATTTTGGGGTGGAGTCTTTTGGATTTTCCACATAAAGAATCATGTCATCTGTGAAGAGTGAGAGTTTGACTTCTTCTTTGCTGATTTGAATGCCTTTTATTTCTTTTTGTTGTCTGATTGCTGAGGGTGGGACTTCTGGTACTGTGTTGAACAACACTGGTGAGGTAGACCAACTGTTGTGTTCCTGACCTTAGGGGAAAAGCTCTCAGTTTTTCCCCATTGAGAATGATATTCGCTGTGGGCTTTTCATATATGGCTTTTATGATATTGAGGTATGTTCCCTCTATACCTAAACTTTGAAGAGTTTTAATCAAGAAAAGATGCTGTATTTTGTTAAATGCTTTTTTTTGCATCAGTTGAGAGGACCATATGGTTCTTGTTTTTTCTTTTATTAATGTGATCTATCATGTTGATTGATTTGTGAACGTTGAACTGCCCTTGCACCCCAGGAATAAATCCCTCTTGGTCCTGGTGAACAATCCTTTTAATGTACTATTGGATCCTATTGGCTAGTATCTTGGTGAGTATTTTGGCATCCATGTTTATCAGGGATATTGGTCTGTAATTCTCCTTTTTGTTGGGGTCTTTGTCTGGTTTAAGGATCAAGGTAATGCTGGCCTCATAGAATAAGTTTGAAAGTTTTCCTTCCACTTCTGGTTTTTGAAACAGCTTTAATAGAATAAGTATTATTTCTTCTTCAAATGTTTGGTAGAATTCCCCTGGGAAGCCACCTGGCCCTGGACTCTTGTTTTTTGGGAGCTTTTTGTTTACTGCTTCAATTTCCTTACTGGTTATTGTCTGTTCAGATTTTCTGTTTCTTCTTGTTTCAGTTTTGGTAGTTTATAAGTTTCCAGGAAAGCATCCATTTTTTTTTCAGATTGCTTAATTTGTTGGCATATAGTTGCTCATAATATGTTCCTAATATTGTCTGTATTTCCTTGGTGTTGGTCATGATCTCTACACTTTCATTATGATTTTATTAATTTGGGTCTTTTCTGTTTTCTTTTGGATAAGTCTGGCCAGGGGTTTATCAGTCTTACAAATTCTTTCAAAGGACCAGCTTCTAGTTTTGTTGATCTGTTCAACTGTCCTTCTGGTTTCTATTTCATTGATTTCTGCTCTTATATTTATTATTTCTCTTCTCCTGCTTGGTTTAGGCTTTATTTGTTGTTCTTTCTATAGCTCCTTTAGGTGTAAGTTTAGTTTGTATATTTTTTTCTAGATTTTTTCTGGATTTTTCTAATTTTTTGAGAGAGGCTTGTATTGCAATATACTTCCCTCTTAAGACCACCTTTGCTGTATCCCAGAAGTTTTCAACTGATGTTTTCTTTCTCATTTGTTTTCATGAATTTTTAAAAATTTTCTTTAATTTCCTGGTTGATCCATTCATTCTTTAGCAGGATGCTCTTTAACTTCCAAGTGTTTGAGTTCCTTCCAATTTCCTCTTGTGATTGAGTTCACATTTCAAAGCATTGTGGTCTGGAAATATGCAGGGAATAATCTTAGTGTTTTGGTACTGGTTGAGACCTGATTTGTGACCCAGTATGTGATCTATTCTGGAGAAAGTTCCATGTGCACTTGAGAAGAATGAGTATTCAGTTGTTTTAGGATGGAATGTTCTGTATATATCTGTGAAGTCCATCTGGTCCAATGTATCATTCAAAGCCCTTGTTTCTTTGTTGATCTTCTGCTTCGATGATCTGTCCTTTGCTTTGAGTAGGGTGTTGAGGTCCCCTACTATTAATGTATTATTATCAATTGTATTATTATCAATGTGTTTCTTTACTTTATTATTAATTGGTTTATATAATTGGCTGCTCCCATCTTGGCGGCATAAATATTTATAGTTGTTAGATCTTCTTGTTGGATAGACCCTGTAAGTATGATACAGTGTCCCTTTACATCTCTTATTACAGTCTTTCGTTTAAAGCCTACTTTGTTTGATATGAAGATTGCTACTCCAGCTTTCTTTTGAGGTCCATTAGTGTGGTAAATTGTTCTCTACCCCCTCACTTTCAGTCTGGAGGTGTCTTTAGGTCTAAAATGAGTCTCTTGTAGACAGCATATGGATGAGTCTTGCTTTTTTATCCAATCTGATACCCTGTGTCTTTTGATTGGAGCCTTAGCCCATTTACATTCAGAGTAACTACTGAAAGGTATGAATTTAGTGCTGCTGGATTGCCTGTAAAGTCCCTGTTTCTGTGGATTGTCTCTGTTTCTTTTTAGTCTATGTTATTCTTGGGGTCTCTCTTTGCTTACAGGATCCCCCTTCATATTTCTTGCAGGGCTGGCTTGGTGGTCACATATTCTTTCAGTTTCTGTCTGTTCTGGAAGTTCTTTATCTCTCCTTCCATTCTGAATGACAGCCTTGCTGGATAAAATATTCTTGGCTGCATGTTCTTCTCATTTAATACCCTGAATATATCATGCCATTCCTTTCTGGACTGCCAGGTTTCTGTGGATAGGTCTGATGTTAGTCTGATATTCCTCCCTCTATATGTAAGGAACCTCCTGTCTCTAGCTGCTCTCAGGATATTCTCTTTTTCTTAAAAATTTGCAAGCCTCACTATTATAAGTCAGGGTGTTGATCTATTTTTATTGATTTTTGGAGGGGTCCTCTTTGCCTCTTGGACATGAATGCTTGTTTCCTTCCCCAGATTAGGGAAGTTCTCAGTTATTATGCGCTCAAATATACCTTCTGGCCCTCTTTCTCTCTATTCCCCCTCAGGCACACCAGTAATTTTTACATTTTTTTCTTTTCAGTGCATCATTAAATTCTTGAAGCCTTTCTTCATGGGTTCTGAGTTGTCTTTCTCCCTTTTCCTCAACTTCCTTCCTTTTCATTAGCTTGTCTTCTAGATCACTTATCTACTCTTCTGACTCATTCACCCTAGCTGTTAGAGCATCCAATTTAGACTCCATCTCAGTTATAGCATTTTAAAGTGTGGCCTGATTAGATCTCATTTCTGTGCTTAGAGATTCTCTACTGTCATTTATGCTTTCTTCAAGCTCAGCTATTAACTTTATAATTGCTATCCCGAATTCCACTCTGACATCTTACTTATATCCATATCAATTAGCTCTGTGGCAGAGAACACTGCCTCTGGTGTTTTCCTTTGTTGTGAATTCCTCCTTCTAGTCATTTTGCACAGAGAAGAATGGGTGAGAGAGTGAGGAGAGTCCAAAATATCAACCACAGCCCAAGCAAAATGCATCCTAGACAAATCCGAAGTGTTTGGAAACCACAATAGAAAAGCAAAGCAAACCAAAACAATACAAAAAAAGGTGGAGGGACAAGATAGTATAATCTCACAGTGTGGACAAAATAGGGTGATCCACTTGGTCCTGAGTGAATTTTGGTCTATGTGTTAGAAGACACTATATTGGGGCGCCTGGGTGGCACAGCGGTTAAAGCATCTGCCTTTGGCTCAGAGCGTGATCCCGGCATTACGGGATCGAGCCCCACATCAGGCTCCTCCGCTATGAGCCTGTTTCTTCCTCTCCCACTCCCCCTGCTTGTGTTCCCTCTCTCGCTGGCTGTCTCTATCTCTGTCAAATAAATAAATAAAATCTTTAAAAAAAAAAAAAGAAGACACTATATCCCCAAATTACAAAAATAGCAAAATTTATATATATATATAATTGAACAGAATGAAAAAAGGACTAAAATGAAGCATATATCTATAAAATGTAGATGTAAAAAATAAAAGTTAAAAAGTAACTTATAAATTGGTGAAATAAGAAGCTAGTTGAAATGGGAAAAAGGTGAAAAAAGAGTTGGAAAATTTTAGACCGAAAGATAAACAAATTGTGAGAAAAAACCTGGAGCTCAATATACTATTTTCCCCTGGTGCTGGAGTTTTACAGTCTTGTGGGATCCATAAACTTCTTGAGCACCTGTTCTTCCAGTTGGCCTCCCGGGGGAGGGGGCCTGCTGTGCTGCTTCTCAGGTGTCTTTGCCTGGGTGGAGTTGCACCACGCCTTGCCAGAGGGCTGGGCTCAGTGTAAGCTGGTCCTCTATATGGCTTTTGTTCTCTAGAGGCTTTCCATGATTTTTTAGAGGATCAGAATAAAAATGGCCATTCCCCGATCTTCAGCCCAGAACAGAAAGATCACAGTCCCCACTCTTCAGCAAACGCTCTGGGACAAACAGTCTTCACTTTTATGTGTGCCAAACTGCATAAACTCTTGCAGTGCATGCCCGGTGCAAACCTCCCCTGGTGAAGTCCCAGTCACCCCCAAGCATCACTGCCCTTTGTTTGCCTTGGGACTGAGAATGGTTGCAGGCTCATGCATGTACTCCACTCTGCTACTCCTGGGGGGCAGCTGGGTATCACACTACTGTCCTTTCTGGGGCTGCTGCCCTAAGAGTTGTTGCCCAGTCGTGGGCACAGCTGCTTTGCCCCTCCTGGGGGATGGTAAATGACCCATGAGTCCTAGTCCTTTTCAGGGTGCTCGGGCAGAGAGTGGTCACCTGACCATTCTAGCTTGAGGTTTATGGCCACCCAAGCTAAGAGTCCCCTCCTGGGCTCGCTGACTGTAACCAGTTTCCCTGCTCCACTGCTTGGCTACTCTACTGGTTCAGACACCCCCATTTGTTCTGTGACTCTTGGGATCCTGAGACCACAATGACCCACCTAGAATTCTGCTGTTTTCATCCCCTGAGCCCCTTTCAGAAAGGGATGTCTCTCATTGGCGCAGATTTCTAAGGGTTCCAATTTTGCGCTCTGGGGTTATATCACTCACTAGTAGCCAGCTTATGGAGTCTCCGCCCCCCCTTCTCTTTATCTTCCAGTATCTCCCCACAGATTCATGTCTCCACACTTTGTACCTTGCAAAAAGATGTTGCTTTTCTATTTGTAGTGTTCCAGATATATTTTCTTATATCTCAGGCTGAATTCATGGGTGTTCAGAATGGTTTGATAGATATCCAGCTAAATTCAAGGGATCAGATGAAGCGAGGTCCCCTACTCTATTGCCATCTTGCCTGCCCTGCTGCCTGTTTTCACAGGCTTTCCTACCCTGTCTTGTTTCTAAGCTCACACTGATCTCGGTGTGGTGGAGACTGCCTGAATCACCAGTTACACTTTTCTCTTCTGTGACTGTCAAACTGATAGTTTAAGATAGAGTCTTATTTTGTTTGCACCCAAGGCAGAGACATTCTAGGATGATGCTTTATAGTGGGAAACAACCACAAAGCAAGACAAAACAATAATAACCACCAACACCATCCCAAATTAGAAATCATAAAACAATTTAGAAAATTTTTTGTTTGCAATGTTCTTTCTGTGCAAGGACAGTTTTATGTCTTGGTTAATTTTTTTTCAATTAAAAATAGAAATTGGATGATGTTTTAATTTCCCTGTAGTTCTTCAGCACCTTTTTGGGGGATGCAAAAAACCCAGAATATTATTTTTCATAAATTTGAAAAATAGTTTGGAAGGCCTGTGTGTGAATCTTTCAGCTCAGCTCTTCTTCATCGTTTTTTTTCTCCATAGAGAGAGTTTATAGTTAAGCATTATGGCCTTAGTGTTGTCATCATCTTCATTATCATCATCATCATCATCATCATCATCACTCATTTTGTACTTTTAGCCAAAGGCAGTCTTAGTTTGTCAAAGATTATCATCCCTAAATTTTATATTTAATTTCTCTTTGCATGAAAAGTATAGTTCCAGTCTTTAACTTAATTTGAATATGCAGGAAGCTTTCAAAATGAATTTATACTTCCAAAGGGATTGACTCTCAGAAACTGATCATGTAATGTAGCAAAAATGTACAAAAGACTGATAATTCAGAGACACATATTATGATCCAAGCTCTCACACTAACGATTCTTTAGTTACTTTGGGCAAATAAATCCTTCCTCTTCCTTCCCTCCATTGCTTTCTCCCTCCCTCTCTCCCTCCCTCCCTCCCTCCCTCCCTCCCTTCTTCTTTCCTTCCTACCTTCCTTCCTCCCAAGTTTTCCTGAGTGAGAGTGAGAGCTTGAGTGACAAAATGGTATTCCCTTCAAGAACAAGATCACTGAGGAAGCTCTCCACCTCTCTGCTTTCATCAGTTACTAAACAAATATTATTGAGCCTCTGTAATATGGCCAGCACTGTGTTAGAAAAAAGATATGTTAAAAGAGCAATGAGAAGGGAAGTTGCTCCAAGGGTCTCAACATCTACTTGGAGAGACAGTATATCAACATAAATAAAAGTAGATGAATACAGCAGTGCATTGCTAACATACTCCATCACAAAATAAAACAATTTCAAAACAACTGCAAAAGATAGTCTTGGATGTTGATTGGGTTGGTCTGGTAATATATGCAAAAGGAGGTAGGGATTGCTGTAGCTGGAGTCATCAGGGAAGCCTTATGATTTTTCCATATATTTCCTATCATCTTTCCTTCATGCATTTATATCCCAAAGGATCAGAGACATCATATATTAATTTAATGCTTATTGAGCACTCAATAGGTGCCAGGATCTATAATAGATGACATGAACAAAAGGATGAATAAGACATGGATTTCTAGGATGAATAAATTGCTTTACCAAAACTTTAGAACTTTCCTCTCATTTGTTTCCAGAAAACTTTACATTCCTGCTTTAACACCATTAATGTATTTTATATTAGCCTTACCCTATGCCCTAGGAAAAAGTCCTAAGAGAAGACAATAGTGAAGAAACAGATGTCTTCTAAGATATAGCTCTTCCATATCATTGTTGGGCAGTGAATGTACCAGAGCTTTATTTAATAGTATGTTAGGGGAAGCAAGCAGGTTGCAGAGGAGGACAGAGTTAAAGATTTGTCTTAAAACTAGGTTTTCATGGCCAGCATACTAATTTTATATAGATTCCTGTACTTGAATTGGGTTGGGGGGAGAGGGAGAGAAGATGGAGAATATTGGGAAACACTGAAGATATCCCTGGGCTGCCCCTCGGTGCTGGCATTGTTGGTAGGACTATGGTGTTCTACTATTTCTATAGCTGAGTGTCTTATAAGCTGAGAGAGCCACTTCACAAACTTAAAGAAAAGCAGTTTCCATAGCAACACTCAAATCAATTGAGGGATGACTAGATAATCCTTTCTTAAAACCAAGTAAGCAGAGATGGAAATTTATTAAAGGTATATTTCATATACTCTGAATAATACGTATTCAGGGTAAGTATATTCCTTTCATGTCA
Organism: Ursus americanus; assembly: GCF_024610735.1. NCBI lineage: Eukaryota > Metazoa > Chordata > Mammalia > Carnivora > Ursidae > Ursus > Ursus americanus. The sequence goes on from NC_142141.1 coordinate 13,736,440, forward strand.
TGTCATACATCCAACTTAAATCATAAAATATTAAGTACTAATGTATCTCAATGGCTTAATTAGTTTCCCAAGACATATTTACACTGCTAGAATCATTAATATCATGATTAAGGACATGTATGTGTAGCCTTTCTCCCTAGATTCATATCCTGACTGGGAAACTTATTATGCTCTCAATTCTAGTTTATTGATCTGTTCCACAGTTTCTTATGTTTAAGATGAAAATAAACATAATATCTACCCATAGCGTTTTTGTAAGCCTCAAAGAAATGAATATGTATAAGCAGCTTAAAACAGTGCCTGGTAAATAACTATTCAATAAATACTAACTATTATAATTAGCTAGTTTTCCAGACACCAAGCTGCTTTCTCTTTTCACAAATAAAACTGGAATTCATAGTATGTATAAGTAAATACAAGTAAAGTCAGCTAAAATTTTTTGGGCACCTACTTTACACAAAGTGACATACTTGACACTGTGAGTAATGAAAAATGAATACTATATCATTTCTGCCCTTAAGTTGTTTATTATCCACTGGGCAAAGGGGAAGAAGACATATATTCAAATATATGGGGAAATACAAGAAGAAGGAGACATATATTCATTTATAACCTAGATTCCAATGGCAGAGGGCTTAATAGAGGGTCATTCTCAGTCCCCCTCCTCATCTGCAGACAATATAGCCTACTTTTGGTTTCTGGAATATACCAAGCTTATTCCCTCCCCAGGACCTTTGCACTTGCTGTTCTTTTGCTGGATCATTCTGTCTTAGTTCTTAGAAGGGCTGGTTCCTTTTGGTCATTCAGATCTCAGCTCATGTTGCCTCCTCAAAGAGACCTTCCCTCAAAACTTTTTGAAAAGTTGGTTCCTCCTGGTCATTTTCTATCGCAGCACCCTGCTTTCCCCCCATTCCTAGCATTTTAACAATTGTGGTTATTGATTTTAGTTAGCTTGTTTAATTTACTGTCTCATTAACTGGCTCAAAGTTTCATGAAGGAAAGGACTATTTCTGTTTTGCTCAGGTTTATTCCCAATGCCTTTCACAGTGTCTGGTATCTAGTAGGCACTTATTGTGTGAATGAATGAATGAATGAATGAATGAATGAATGAATGAATATGGTGAATGGGCACATATAGGAGAGGTTAATAGTTTTGACTAGGAACTCCACAAAGTTTTTAACAGAAAGATGGCAAATGTAGGAGAGACACTGCAGGGCTCAAGAGCATGATGAGCAAAGACATGGAGAATTTTTATGTCCCTATCTGCTTTTTATGGAGAATCCATCTTCTGACTTTTAACACATAATTGGAAAGGTCACATTTCAGATTTCCTTTGCATCCTCAGAAGCTGCATCTTTTTACCTGACTTCTATTATTGTGTAACTTTTCCCTTCACAGCCTTGTCTTCCCATCCCCTTAAACATAGAGAAGCAGGAGATTTTGCTAAAACATTCACACCCACGCCCAAATTATGCATTCACCAGGGATTGCATAGATAGTGCAATCATGTTTATGCAGCTGAGAGCAAGAAAAGATCAGGTGACTGGTGGAGATCACTTAGCTAAGAGCTATGGGCTTCCATTAACTGTGATAACCACAGACTAATTTCACTGCTGAACGAGGGCTGTAAAATAATTAGGAAAAGTATGTGCCAGAATGCCAGTGCATATTTCTCCTAAATTAATACAGCCTGTCAAATAGGTTATATTAAAAACAGACACTGTATGATACAAGATCATTGATTGGCTTAATTAATAAGAATCAACAGGCAGAGTCAGGGATTGCATTAACCTTGGCAGCAGTTGGGGATTTGGGGAAGGTAACTGAGCAAGAATTATTTGAGGGGGAATAATCTCTGCTTACAAAATAGCTTCTGAAGTGGAGTCTGGCTGTGCATTGATGCAGCTGCTGTGATCTCTACATGGGCCTTTCTCCCAAAGGATTTTCCCTGGGAGGACCCACTGAGGTGGCATTCCAGAACAAGGTAGGGAACCTGCTCATGGAGAGACAGATGTATGATTCAAAGCCATGCAGATTGACTGGAGGTGATGAATCAACAAAATACTAAACTTCAAGATTCTGTAATCCACTAGCAGTAAGGACTCCAGAAATCAAAGGACAGGGACACAGAGATAATGTGCAAAAAGGTGAAGACTTAGAAGTGACCTTGTCCAAACTGATAAGCAATATAGGAATCTGTTCTATACCATTCCTGGTGGGGTGGCTTATCTAGCCTCAGTTCAAACTTCTCTAGAGAGCTGTTAGCTGAAAAGTTCCACATTCCATCTGTGGAGATTTTGGAGATTCTTACTTCCTAGATGAGGGAGAAACTTGCTCTGGTTTGAGTGATATTCTAGGAAATCTCGAGTTATTTCAATTGCATTCATTTTGGGATTACCAGATTTAGCAAATAAAAATAGGAGATGTTCAATTAAATTTGAATTTTAGATAAACATACAGTATTTGGGACAAACTTATTCCTAAGAAATGTATTTTTTCTGAAATCCAAATTTAGCTGGGTGTTCTGTATTTCACCTGGCAACCGTACATTGTTTTAATTCACTTTATTTTTAAGTGGACGATCTTCTGCATTCGCAGTGAGGAAGGAGACCAAAATATGTTAAGAAAAAACCCAAAATACCTGTACCTTGCATCGTTTGGGTTAACCGGTGGGAATATAAAAATAAATTAGATTCATTTCCTGCCCTTCAAGGGTTCAGTGTATAGTATAAGAGACAAAATTCAAAGAATATAATCCTATAATTGTTTAATATGTGCTAGGCTGGTAGTATATTCAAGATAAAGTGAGGTAACAAAGGAAGGAGTGACCAAAACAGTTGAGTATTACTTTCCCAGCTAAGGAATAAGAACAGCTCATATTAATGATAGTTTTTTTTAATGTTTTTTTATTGTATTATGTTAGTCACCATACAGTACATCCCTGGTTTCTGATGCAAAGTTCGATGATTCATTAGTTGCATATAACACCCAGTGCACCATGCAATACGTGCCCTCCTTATTACCCATCACCAGTCTATCCCATTCCCCCACCCATCTCCCCTCTGAAGCCCTCACTTTGTTTTTCAGAGTCCATAGTCTCTCATGCTTCATTCCCCCTTCTGATTACCCCTCCTTTCTTTCTCCCTTTCTTCCCCTACCGATCTTCCTAGTTCTTATGTTCCATAGATGAGAGAAATCATATGATAATTGTCTTTCTCTGCTTGACTTATTTCACTTAGCATTATCTCCTCCAGTGCCATCCATGTTGCAGCAAATGTTGAGAACTCGTTCTTTCTGATAGCTGAGTAATATTCCATTGTATATATGGACCACAACTTCTTAATCCAGTAATCTGTTAAAGGGCATCTTGGTTCCTTCCACATTTTAGCTATTGTGGACAATGCTGCTATGAACATTGGGGTGCATATGGCCCTTCTCTTCACTACGTCTGTATCTTTGGGGTAAATACCCAGTAGTGCAATGGCTGGGTCATAGGGTAGCTCAATTTTTAACTTTTTAAGGGACCTCCACACTGTTTTCCAGAGTGGCTGTACCAACTTGCATTCCCACCAACAATGTAGGAGGGATCCCCTTTCTCCACATCCTCTCCAGCAATTGCTGTTTCCTGCCTTGTTATTTTTGCCATTCTAACTGGCGTAAGGTGATATCTTAGTGTGGTTTTGATTTGAATTTCCCTGATGGCTAATGATTTTGAACATTTTTGCATTTGTCTGTTGGCCATTTGTATGTCCTCATTGGAAAAGTGTGTGTTCATATCTTCTGCCCATTTTATGATTTGTTTATTTGTTTCTCATGTATTGAGTTTGAGAAGTTCTTTGTAGATCTTGGATAGCAGTCTTTTATCTGTAGCGTCATTTGCAAATATCTTCTCCCATTCCGTGGGCTGCCTCTTAGTTTTTTTGACTGTTTCCTTGGCTGTGCAGAAGCTTTTTATCTTGATGTAGTCCCACAAGTTCATTTTATCTTTTGTTTCTCTTGCCTTTGGAGATGTGTCATTAAAGGTTGCTCTGGCCGATGTCGTAGAGGTTGTTGCCAATGTTCTCCTCTAGGATTCTGATGGATTCCTGTCTCACATCAAGGTCTTTCATCCATTTGGAGTTTATCTTTGTGTATGGTGTGAGAGAGTGGTCAAGTTTCACTCTTTTGCATGTAGCTGTCCAATTTTCCCAGCACCATTTATTGAAGAGACTGTCTTTTTTCCACTGGATGTTTTTTCCTGCTTTATCAAAGATTAGTTGCCCAAAGAGCCGAGGGTCCAGTTCTGGGTTCTCTATTCTGTTCCATTGGTCTATGTGTCTGTTTTTGTGCCAGTACCATGCTGTCTTTGTGATCACAGCTTTGTAGTACAGCTCAAAATCCGGCATTGTGATGCCCCCAGCTTTGTTTTCCCCTTTCAACAGTTCCTTGATGATTCATGGCCTTTTCTGGTTCCATACAAATTTAAGGACTGTTTGTTCCAGTTCCTTGAAAAATGTCCTCGGTATTTTGATCGGGATAGCGTTGAAAGTGTAGATTTCTCTGGGTATCATGGACATTTTAACTATGTTAATTCTTCCGATCCATGAACATGGAATATTTTTCCATCTTTTTGTGTCTTCTTCAATGTCTTTCAAGAGTGATTTTTAGTTTCTAGAATATAGATCCTTTATGTCTCTGGTTAAGTTAATTCCAAGGTAACGTATGGGTTTTGGTGCTATTGTAAATGGGATGGATTCCCTAATTACTCTTTCTTCAGTCTCATTATTCGTGTATAGAAATGCAACTGATTTCTGAGCATTGATTTTGTATCCCGCCACATTACTGAATTGCTCTATAACTTCTAATAGTTTGGGAGTGGATTCTTTTGGGTTTTCCATATAGAGTATCATGTCGTCTGCGAAGGGAGACATTTTGACTTCTTCTTTGCCGATTTGGATACCTTTTATCCCTTTTTGTTGTCTGATTGCTGTTGCAAGGACTTCTAGTACTATGTTGAATAATAGTGGCGAGAGTGGGCATCCTTGTCGTGTTCCTGATCTTAAGGGAAAGGCTTCCAGTTTTTCCCCATTGAGAATAATATTTGCTGTAGGCTTTTCATAGATGTCTTTTATGAGCTTGAGAAATGAACCCTCTATTCCTACACTCTGAAGGGTTTTAATCAGGAAAGGATGCTGTATTTTGTCAAATGCTTTTTCTGCATCTATTGAGAGAATCACATGATTTCTGAATTTTTGTTTTTGGATAAAATCTAAGACACTGATAGGTTTGTGAATGTTGTACCACCCCTGCATCCCAGGGTTGAATCCCACTTGGTCATGATGGATAATCCTTTTATTGTACAGTTGGATTCTATTAGCCAGGATCTTGTTGAGGATTTTAGCGTCCATATTCAATAGGGAAATCGGTCTGTAATTCTCCTTTTTGATGGGGTCTTTGCCTGGTTTGTGGATCAAGGTAATATTGGCCTCATAGAATGAGTTTGGTAGCTTTCCTTCTGTTTCTATTTTTTGAAATAGCTTTAGGAGAATAGGTATTATTCTTTGAATGTTTGGTAGGATTCCCCAGGAAAACCGTCTGGTCCTGGAGTTTTATTTTTTGGAAGATTGTTTATCACTGACTCAATCTCTTCATAATTAATTGGCCTGTTTAAAAAATCAATTTCTTCCTGTTTCAGTCTTGGTAGTTTATGGGTTTCCAGGAAGGCCTCCACCTCTTCCAGATTGCTTAATTTATTGGCATAAAGCTGTTGATAAAAGTTTCTAATAAACCTTCCAATTTCATTGGTGTTGGTTGTGACCTCTCCTTTTTCATTCATAATTTTATTAATTTGGGTCCTTTCTCTATTCTTCTGGGTAAGTCTTGCCAGAGGTCTGTCAATTTTATTAATTCTCTCAAAGAACCAGCTTCTAGTTCTATTGATCTGCTCTACTGTACTCCTGGTTTCTAATTCCTTGATTTCTGCTCTAATCTTGGTCAGCTGCTTCCTCGTGCATGGATTAGGCCTGTCCCTCTACCGCTGTTCCAGCTTCTTGAGGTGAGAATATAAAAACTGCATTTTAGATTTTTCTATTCTTTTGAGTGAGGCTTGGATGGCTATGTATTTCCCCCTTAGGACTGCCTTTGCAGTATCCCATAGGTTTTGGACCATTGTGTTTTCATTCTCGTTGGTCTCCATAAATTGTTTAAATTGATTTTTGATTTCCTGGTTTATCAAATCATTCCTGAGCAGGATGGTTCTTGTCTCCAAGTGTTTGAGTTTCTTCCAAATATTTCCTTGTGGTTGAGTTCCAATTTCAGAGCGTTGTGGTCTGAGAATATGCAGGGGATAATTTCAGTCTTTTGGTATCGGTTGAGACCTGTTTTGTGTCCCAGAACATGGTCTATTCTTGAGAATGTTCCATGGGCATTAGAATAGAATGAGTATTCTTTGGTTCTGGGATGTAGTGTTCTATATATATCTATGAGGTCCAACTCGTCGAGTATGGCACTCAAAGGCTTTGTTCCTTTACTGAGTTTTTGCAAGGGTGTTCTGTCTATTTCTGATAGTGGGGTGTTGAGGTCCCCTACTATTGTATTTTTATCTATATGTCTCTTTATTCTGGTTAAGAGTTGACTTGTGTATCTTGCTGCTCCCCTGTTGGGGACATATATATTTATAATTGTCATCTCCACTTGTTGGATACATCCTTTAAGAATAATATAGTGCCCTTCTGTGTCTCTAACTATAGTATTTAGTTTAAAATCCAATCTGTCTGATATGAGAATTGCTACCCCAGCTTTCTTTTGAGGTCCATTGGCGTGAAAGATGGTATTCCATCCATTTACTTTCAGTCTGAATGTATCTTTGGGTTCAAATTGAGCCTCTTGTAGACAGTAAATGGATGGGTCATTTCTTTTTATCCAATCTGCAACCCTGTGGCGTTTATGGGAGCATTCAGGCCATTTATGTTGAGACTGAGTATTGAGAGATATGATTTTAATGATGCCATGTTGCCAGTAAAGTCTTTGTTTCAATCGATTGTGACTTTCTGTTCTTTATCACTCTTGGGGCCTTTTTACCTTTATAGAACCCCCCTTAATATCTCCTGTAGGGCTGGTTTCATGGTTACGAAATTGGTCAATGACTGGTGATTCTGGAAGGTCTTTATTTCTCCATCAATTCTGAATGACAGCCTTGCTGGATAAAGGATCCTTGGCTGCATGTTTTTCTCTGAAAGAGCTTTAAAAATGCCCCCCCCCTTTCTCTCATTCCAGGTCTGTGTAGGCAGGTCTGATGTAATTCTGATACCTTTGCCTTGGTACGTGAGAGATTTCTTTGCCCTGGCCGCTTTCAATACTGTATCCTTGGATCTAATATTTGCGAAATGCACTATGACATGACGTGGTGTAGGTCTGTCGTGGTTGAGGTTGGGAGGGGTCCTCTCTGTCTCTTGGACACGAATGTTTGTTTCCCTTGCTAGATTAGGGAAGTTTTCAACTACAATTTGTTCAAATGTCTCTTCTAGACCTCTGTTTTTCTCCCTCCCCTCAGGGATGCCGATGATTCTGACATTGGATCGTTTCATTGAGTCAGTGATCTCCTGTAACCTACATTCGTGGGTGTGGATTTTTTTAAGTCCAGATTCTATTTTCGCTTTTTCTTCTACTAACCCATCCTCCAATTCGCTAATACATTCTTCTGCCTCATTTACCCTGGCCGTCAGAACCTCTAGAGTTGACTGCATTTGGCTCATAGAATTTTAAATTTCTGCCAGATTCACTCTCATTTCCGCCCTTAGAGATTCTATATTCTCATTAACATTTTTGTTAATACTTTTTTCATGTCTATACATCATCTTGACCATTGTTACTCTGAATTCCATTTATGATAATTTTGTTATATCCATATCCATAGTTCTGTGGCAGAGGCCGCAGACTCATTGTCTTTTCTTTGCTGGGGGGGATTTTTCCTTCTCGTCATTCTGATGAGGAGAGGTTGTGGGGTTGTCCAGAGCCCAAATTATTGGCCGGTATCAAGGCCGTGTACCCTTGTTTTATAGGGATCTTAGGGATGTGGGCTTCTTGATTTTTCATCCTGCCTTCTGGGGGAGGGGCCTGCCGCGCCAATACTCAGACATCCCTGTTTGGGTAGGGTCTCCGTGTCCCCTGCGAGGGGGGATGGGGATGGGCACACTGTGAGCCGGTATTTCCAGGCTTTTGTTCTCTGGCGGCTTTCCCTGGCGGTCTGCTGTGCCTCTTCTGAGAGTCAGAGCAGCAGTGGCCGAATCTCAGCCTCTGTCTCAGAACAGAGGGATCGTGGACGTTTTCCACTGATGTTCTGGCAACTTTAATTCTGTTACTGTTGGTGCTGCTCAACCCTGCGGTGTCCCGGGATGTGCGCCCCACACCCGGCGTCCCAGCCCTCACTTCCAGGGCCGGCGCGTCTCTGTCCTTTGTGTTTCTAACGCCGCCAGCTGCCAGCTGCCCCACGCGCTCCGGAGCTCCCCCTCTCAGTCTGGATCCAGTGAGCACCCCGGAGTTGGAGTTCTGGAGTTCCGTGAGAAGTCTGGTGGCGCTCGCTCCCGGCTCACAGTCCCAGTTTGCTCTCTCGTGGGTGCCGTCTGCGAGTCCGCCTGCTCCCCCGTGCAAGTGGCTACCACTTCCCGGCGCCCGAACACAGCGGCTCCCTCCCCTTCCGTTTATCTTCCGATATCTTGCGCGGTTTCATGGCTCCCCGCTTCGTACCTCAATACTCAGTGCTGGAGATGTTCATTTGTAGAGATCCAGATGCATCTTCCTGCGTCTCAGGCTGCTTCCGTGGATGTTCAGGCTGGTCTGGTACCTATCCAGCTCGACTCGGAGGACCGGCTGAAAACGGTGTCTCCTACTCCTTCGCCATCTTAACCCTCCTCTCTCTCTTTTTATAGTTTTAATTTTGCTTCTGAGAATTTTATCTTTCCATTAATTTCAATAATATTCACCTTTACCTCATGGCGGATTGTTATAATAGCAACTTTAAAGTCTGATAATTCCAACATCTGGGCATCTCAGGCTTGTTATCTGTTGTTTATTCTCCTGGGTATTGGTCAGATTATTTTGGCTTTTTGTGTGTTGAATAATTTTGGATTGTATCCTCCATGTTTTGAATGTTATGTTGGTAAAGCCTGAGTCCTGTTAAATCCTCTGCAGAATGTTATTTTTTTGTTTAAGTAGACAATCAACCTTGTTGCAATCAGACCACAAATTCTGATTCTCTTTCTGAGGGTGTTTGCAATGCCAGTTCAGTTTTCAAACCTTTTCTATGCTTTTCGGTTCAATCTGGCACATGTGCCTCCTGGGGGTTAATTTTGAGCCTGGGCAGTGGTTTATATGGTAGTTCATTTCTTGAAGGCTTTGCTATTTTTTTTTTTGGATCTGTTCTGTGTGTGCATAGCTTAGAGGCAGGCTCTGGTCCTATGTCATTTCATGCACAGAATTGGAGGAATCCCTTCTTCCAGCTCTTTCCTCTCTGGGATTTCTTCCACTTTCTCTGACTCTCCAGGGTCTCTTTTCCCAATACCTCTGGTCACAAAGATTTATTTCCCTCAGACTTTTAGCTTTCTCTGCTGTTATGAAGTTCTTCATGACTGGAGCCTCCCGTTTTGCAGGCCAGTATTTAAATTCTGATTTTAGTCCTCAATCCACCTGCTCTCTATGTCTATGTCTCTGACTATATCTGTATCTATGTATCTACAGATAGACACAGATATAGTTTTTTTAAATACATGTTTTATATTTTTTACTTTTCAAAAGTTTCTTCAAGTCATGCATTTTGCATTCTTTTCAGAATTTTTAGTTGTAATCACCGGGAGACAGAATCTATATCCACTTCTCTACCTTGGCTGGCACCAGAAGTTTCCTGATATTTTATTTTTCCTTAAGTGTTTATTTATTTTCTAAGTTTTCTACCAGGAAATATACTATTTGAAGGGTAAATATGTCTTCTTAAAAATGTAAAAGAATAATTATTGTAGGAAATACCTTGATTTTTTGGTAAACATTGTAATGATATAATTGTTTGTCAATGATCAGAGAATTAAATGTGAAAATGACTGATAATAATCAGTTTGGGTGCAGGTGTGGGACAATAGGCAGTCTCCTAATATAACAGTGGTATCCACATTAGTACCTTCTTTTTCATAGTCAACATGGCTATCTTGATAAATTTAAGAAGTGCATTTTCTTTGACCTAGAAGTTCAAATTTCAGGAGTTTATTCTGGAAGCACACAAATACATCAGGCAAGTACATGTATGTTCTTTGTAGCATCATTGTATAAACTGGGAAGAACTTAAACTATCATCAATATGGCCATAGTTTAACTATTATAGTACCTCCATACAATAAACTCCTATGTAGCTCCTAAAAAGAACGTGACATTTGTATTTATTTATAGAAAAAGATATCTACAGTTAATGTTTGAATGAACAAGTGGGTTATAGAAGATTACACATATAGAAAATTCCATTTATGTTTATGTATGTTTTAAGAAACAAAACACAGAGTCGCTATATAAGAATACACATGAAACTTTAAAGAGTAATTTTCTCTGGAGATTGGGCTATTTGGGAAACAAGTACACTATTCATTGTCTCTATTGCTTGAGGTTTTTGGAAATTAATAAATATTAATAAGTATTTTTTTTAAATACAAAAATTAAAAGTATTCCTGAGAAGGGATTTCAGGCTGTTTGAGAAGTTTAGATTTTTGTTTTGTCCACAACTGAGAATTCGATAATCTGCTAACCCTGGGCAGGTGTGTGATGGCAGAGACATGAGTCAGCTTCAGCTTGCTGCCCTGGGAATTGCATAGTGCTGCTCTGAGCAGTAATGAAGAACAGCTCTGGACAACCAGTTAGAAAGAGATGGTATTTCTCAGTAAGGACAGCACCATGTGCTATGAGGGACTTTGAGACAGTGAACATATAGATTCATATGCAAAAATTTGCCTTATGCCATATTTGAAGATTCAGTTACAGAACAAGAAAGACTAGGGTGACTGGTCCTGGCTACCCTATGGAAATCAAGAGTCGGGTTAAGTGCAACTCATTTCCACTTGCTTGGTTGACATGTCAGCAGAGTAGCTGTTTCTTATCAAGCACCACATCTTTGAAGCAAGACTTTACAGAGTCATGAAATGATGGGGTTCGTAGATTAAAGTTCAAAACTAAACTGAGCCTCTGGGAGTGTATCTCTGAATTCTAGTATACTAAGTGTCCAAACTCACATTGGCACTTCGTCAACTACTGTCTTAAAGGATTTACAAAATTATTTCATGCATGTGAGATTCCTTTCTAAACTGTATATTTTTAAAGAAGTGACTCCTTAATATGGTTTCTTCTTCTTCTTCTTTTTTTTTTTAAAGATTATTTATTTATTTGACAGAGAGTGAGACAGCCAGCGAGAGAGGGAACACAGCAGGGGGAGTGGGAGAGGAAGAAGCAGGCTCCCAGCGGAGGAGCCTGATGTGGGGCTCCATCCCAGAATGCCAGGATCACACCCTGAGCCGAAGGCAGATGCTTAATGACTGAGCCACCCAGGTGCCCCTATGCTTTATTATTCTTGAGTACTTCTACTACTTGATATTTTTCTATGACACTTTAATTTTATTTTGTTGTTTATTATCTGGTTCTTCCACTCCAATATTTGCTGTATGGCAGACTTTATTTCCCTTGTTCTGTGTTATAGGCCAAGTACTGAAAGGGTGCCTGACCCAGAGTGGGGACTTACTAAATATTATTGATTAAAGAATAATGCATGAAGGTGAGACACAGGGTTTCTACTTTTTCTCTCTTCCCACCCTACTTTCCTCTATTTCAGTTCCTAGAACAATGTTAAGACTTTGACATCAATCAAATGGAGGGTGTGAAAATCAAGAGAGGACTTAAGAGTGCCCTTTATAGCCATCTTTGAAGTACTCTTGACATGGCTGAGATTCTTCACTGTTAGCAACATGTGTAGAGTGGGTTTTTAAAACAGGAATATCATGATATTCATTTTCCTACTTGAAACCTTACAGCGAGGTCTTCCCAAACAGTGATCAAAATTAATATAGTTCAACTTACTCTGTTCCAAATTCAGTCAATCCCTTATATCGTTATTTTCACTGCTTCTTGAGTGAACATGTTATTTCACATTTTAATATATCTGAAATATGAATGTCTCTTACCATCATTGGCATCTTAGCAGTGTGTCATAGTTAATTTGTGATGTTTGATATGCCATACAAAAGATGGATCTTAGATTTTGTGAAATATGGTATTTGGGTTTCTCATACCTCCATTCTAGCATTTTAGAGAATTAATGGAAATTAGTGTTGTAGAAAGAAGATTTACAAACAAAAGAGCCTTCAGTTTTGCTTCAGTTCTGCTAATTATGCGTGTGACAATGGGCTGGAATTTTGCCCTTCTGGTCTCTCTCTGTTTTGTAGAATGGCATTTGAAAAGAGCATGGGTCTAATATTTTAGTGAGGGATTATTTGTTGTTGTTGGAAACAAACTGTAGCTTAAGTGTGAAAGAAGCAATCAGAAAGAATCCTGATTAGGCATGGAAACTAAGGGCAGAAAGTGGAGTTTGGTTTCATGAATTTCTTGTAACCTGGAACCAGAAAATAATCAGGTTCTGAAGAAGTTATTCTTTTTCTCTTTTCCTATCCCTCTTTCATTCCATGTGTGTTCCCTTCTTAAAGTTTCTATTTTCTTTTTCTCCAGTACCATGAACTACTTCCTCTGTGTTGGTATGCATATGATCAAAGATGGCTTCTCTAGCTTCTAGTTTTAACGCCAGCGGCTAATTAGCATGTTTGAGACTCAAGTCTAGTCTGATTTCCCACTGTGGTTTAAGAATACATACTTTATTAGGAAGAGTCATTTATTATAAACATGGCTGAAAGGTCCACTCTCGTATTTGGTGGGAGTTAATCCTCAGAGAAGAGGGAACAAAAGCTGGGCAGATTCTGTAGTATCTAAGTTCTATGATAGCTAGACAGTCTCTATGGCTCTAAAATTGGATGAACTACAGTGTGGGAAAGAATTGCCTTTTTAACATAATCCAGAACTTTTCTGCTAAAGAATGGTCTTGGAGAGGGATTTCAGAAAGTGAATAGCTTTTCTTTAGTATTGTCTCAGTAATGAAAATTTTACTGATAACTCCTGGACTTTTTTCTTATTTTGTGAAAGGACCTATGTAGGTGTGGCTGCCTTCCAAATCTGATACAAAGCCAGACAGGAAAGGACTTTAAAAGAAGGCATTGTAACTTTCAATTTTTTCAATTGAAACAACTAGCCAAAGGATAATTATTTGTCTGAAACAACTAGCCAAAGGATAATTATTTGTCATTGTGAAATATGGTTCTATCATCAGAAAGATAGGAACGCTTTAATCAAGCATCTTTCTATAGAGTTTGTATTTATTGTCTTATTTTCATTGAGTGAAACACTTTAATCTTATTAATGGTTCTACTTGCCGTTAGGACACTGTGTGTGTGTATATGTGTGTGATTGAGAGAGAGAGACAGAAAGAGAGAAAAAAGGAGGAGGAGGAGAGCAACTAGAGCAAGGGAGCTTGGGCATTTATGTTGTCTTTCTACCTACAGCAATATTTCCATTAGATACTTGAGAAAAACCATGCTCCAGCCTCATTCTTCTGGAAATTTCTCATGTTTGGGGCAAGCAGAAAAACCAAGGCCACTAAATGTCAGGATAACCTGGGACAATTTTTCATGGAAGAAAAAAAAGCCTAAGAGATCCTAGTTTCCTTGGAATGAAAACTAATACTACTTGCACGTATACATTGTACTAGATTCTTTTTACATAGTAGTTCTAATACTCATAGCAGTTGGCACACTGTTATTATTCCCAATTCATTGATAGAGAAAACTGCGGTATAGAAATGATGGATAACTTGAGCGAGGTTACACAGCTAGTATGCAGGGGCGTCGGATTTGAATGTGCACGTGTCTGATTGCAGAGCGTGAGTTCCAGTTTCAGCACTTGAGAATGACTCAGAGCTTAGGCAAGTCCCTTATCATTGCTGTGCTTCCTTTCCATCAGGCATAATATGTGTCAAATAGAAATTGCTCGGAAAGTATTTGTTGAATTGGATACTCATCTACATACAAGATTATTGTGAGGGCTGTTGGGGGTAATATGTGTATAGAGCCGAGGGATTAAGAGTTTGGGCTTCTGGTCCATCTACAACACTCTGGGTTTATTTAGTTTCTTTAAGACTTGGTTTTCTCAGTGATAGAAGAGAAGATGATGAGAAAACTGTCTTTGGATCATTGCAATGATTAGAAAACGTTTTAAGGATATTTATCAGGAAGGCAAGCATATAGCAGTTGCTCTGCAAATTTCAACTATTGACTCTTACGAAAGAAATTTTAGGTGGGCAAGGACTTGGACACTTTGGATTTTAAAAAACATAAGTTTGAACTTGGTTTCCGTCCTTGGTCTGGTGGGTGGTGGTGGGATAATCACATTTCAGGGTCTTTGGAACACAAAAAAATTCACATTTCCTTGTGGCAACTTCTGCTTCCAGGCTTATAAACAGTCTAAAGGCAAAAAGATAAGAATTACAGGCATCATTAGAAGGCATATAGTAGAAACTCTCGAGGGTATAGCAAATAAATTTAATTTCCTGGTTTTCCTTACCTAGACTTTGTTCAGAAACACTGAATGTCTATAACTTCCTTTCACTGAGACTCAGAAATCTGAGAATTTGGTTGATCCAACAAAAATAACAGGGAAAAATTAGCAACAAATTTACTCTTATAATTAGATTTTGAAAGATTCAGTGTCTGTGTACGTATTTGCTTATCCTGGACATCTACTGATACCTTTTAATGTAGAAAAATGCTTAATTCCCTCCTATATGCCACAATTTGCAAAGAATTGGGCACCTTGTTACTTTTCTTTAATAAATCACGATAAAATATGTGATAGAAGAAAAGTTTAGTCCACTCCGTATGTAATTATATAAACTGCTTTAGAAATCAACTTAGATTTGGGAGTTTTATCCTATCGAATTATCTTTTGGTCATTTGTTTTTTATTTTTGCTTTTATAAACTAATATTCCTTACCACTACCCATTGGTTGACATCAATCTTGAAGGCTCAACTAATGTCCCTTCATAAAATTGAATTTTACTTCCCTTTGTCCAGATGAATTTCCCTCCAAAAAATTGGCATGTATTTAGTGGGATATTCAAAAATTGCTGGTAATTTATGAATAGTCCTGCTGGGCAAGAATTAACCTTTTCCTTTATGATAAGACTATAAATCTAATGGAGTGGAACCACAGGAGAATTAGAATGAATGAGCTTATCAGACTCTGCTGTAACTATAAAGAATATGACATCAAGACATGCATCCTGAAGAATTTAAAGAAAATGTAATACATTTTTTTATCTTGTCTGTTTAATATCAGTATAACTCACCTTAAGACTCTTACCTTTCATTTCGCCTATGTACAGTGGGTAAATATTCTGGGCTGAAATATTTAAAAGTGAAAGGTTGTATGGTTTAAATTTTGTGAGAAGAGATTATAGTTCAGATGCGCTTTCTGAGGATTCGGACAACAGCATTTTTGAAAAAGTCCTCTTCAGTCTGAGAGCTGAAGGTGGAGCCCTTGTGCTGTGTCCAAGAGGCATTCTCAGTCTTAACTCTTCCAAACTTGTTTATGCAGTTCTAGAAAGGACACAGCCTAGAAAAAGAAAACAAAAAGAAAGAAAAAGAAAAGGAAAAGGAAAAAGAAAAAGTGTGTGTTTTTTTCATTCCTGAACTCCTAACTTGGATAGTTTGTGGAGGACATTGGATTGTTGGTTAGGATTTCATGGGACATGGAAAAGCCAGCCAAAAGCCCTGTCGAAGTTTGAAGTTTGAGGTTTTTGCAGTGACTGGTTTTGATAGTTTCTGGGAGATGGGAGGAAATTGTCATTGTTCACCTACATCTTTGTGGGATTCCTCTGGAAACATCCTCAGTTTTACCATTTGTAAAACGAATGGTTATTTTCTCTTAGTTATTTTCTCTGTTCCTTTCCCCTTAGAACACTGGGAATCTAAGGTGTTTGTAAAGTGCTTCCCATCCAGATCAGCTCGCCCTTTGAAGAAATGTAGCCGCCCTAAGAGTGAGGGCAAGGAAAGGGGGGAGTAAAAAATGTGCCAAACTGTCAAATCCCTACTGTGTGCTCAGAACTTCACAGTGTTGTCTCATTTTCTTTCTAACAAGAATCCCGTAAAGGATACTACTAGCACCTCTTCCCAGATGGAGAAGCTCACAGCTGGTAATATTAAGTAATTTATATGGAGACATACATTGAAAAAGTGGCAGGTGGCAGGCCACTGTTTTGGACCCCGGCTCAGTTTGACTCCAGTTTTGGGGGTACTTTCTTTTGTTTTAAAAGATTTTATTTATTTATTTGACACAGAGAGAGAGAGAGCACAAGTAGGGGGAATGGCAGACAGAGGGACAGGGAGAAAAAAGCTCCCTGCAGAGTAGGGGGAGCCCGATGTGGAGCTCTCAATCCTAGGATCCCGGGATCATGACCTAAGCTGAAGGCAGTCGCTCTACCAACTGAGCCACCCAGGTGCCCAAAGTGGAAGATTTATTTATTTATTTTTTAAAAGATTTTCAAGTAATCTGTATATCCAACGTAGAGCTCGAACTCGATCCTGAGATCAAGAGTCACATGCTCTACTGACTGAGCCAGCCAGGTGCCCCCAGTTTTGGAGGTACTTCCAATGGAATAAAAGTTTTGTATTTACCTGCAATAGAAAATATGGAAAGTAGTTTTTTTTTCTTGAAGTAAATACAGAGAGTTTAAATTAAAAAGGCATAACATCAACTTAAATTATGTGGAAATATTATTTTTCATCTATCAGTGTGGCAAAGATAATTAGCACATCATTTCGACAAGGTGTTCCAGAAGAGGAACTCTCGTATTATGGCTGGAGTTTCCCTTTATTTCACGTATTTGAAGCATTATTTATAATATTAGTTGTAAACATCTTTGCTTAGTTTGTCTTTTATCAAGCTTTTCTTTTAGATGCGTCACTGTTTGAGGTTCTGAAGGGATTTGCAGATGGTTTCTTCTAACACTATGATGTTTCATAAAATCCTTCATCTTTCTTGGAGTTTATTTAGGGATAAGATGGATCCAGTGTTCCAAATGGCTATCTAGTTGTCATTGCATAAGCCATCTTCTCGTACTGACTTAAGATGCTCTTTAACATATACTAAATTTTTGTATGCATTTGGGTCCATTTTGGTACTTTCTCTTCTAATGCATTGATTATCTCTTCATGTGTTGCTACTACTCTCCTTTAGTTATTGTGGCTTTGTATTGTTTATTTTTTATTTAAATTCAATTAGTGGCTTTATATTGTTTTAATGCCCCTTGGGGCCAGTCCCTTTTAATACTCTGATTTTTTTTCTCAGATTTTTTTCCTGGCTATTCTTGCTTTTCTATTGTTCCATATAGATTTTGGAGTTAAGATTGCCTGACATTTATAGATTAATTTAAGGAGAAATAACATTTTATGATGTTTAATCTTCCTATCTCAGAACATGGTATGCTTTTATTCGTTCATCTTTTTAGGTCTCTCAAGAGGCTTTAAAACTTTATTTATATCTTGTGAATTTCTTATGTTTATTCTTTTTTTTTTTTAAAAGATTTTATTTATTTATTTGACAGAGATAGAGACAGCCAGCGAGAGAGGGAACACAAGCAAGGGGAGTGGGAGAGGAAGAAGCAGGCTCATAGCGGAAGAGCCTGATGTGGGGCTCGATCCCATAACGCCGGGATCACGCCCTGAGCCAAAGGAAGACGCTTAACCGCTGTGCCACCCAGGCGCCCCTCTTATGTTTATGCTTATTTTATATTTTCATTGCTATTGATTTTACAGTATTTATCCCATTATCATACATGGTTATTATTTGCAAATGTGAAAGGCATCGATTTTTGTATATTGTTTATTCCAGCCCACTTACTTGCATTTTCTTTATTGGGTGACAGTTATTCAGTTGAAATCTTGCTTTTAAAATTTTTCCTAGTATACAGTTTTGCCATATCATCTTCAAATATTAAACAACCTCGCATTTTGTTTGCATTGACTAACATATCCAGAACAATGTTAAATAATTGAAGTGAGAGAGAACATCCATCTGTTTTTTTCTTTTAATATAAATAATTTTCTGATGTTCAACCACCTTTGCATTTCTGGATCCTTCCCAATTGGTTATTATTTTAAGTTATTTTAATATATTGCTGGATTCATTTTGCTAATGATTTTCTTATCCATCCTCACAGTGAAACTGGTTTATAATTTTCTTTTTTATTACTCTTTTATTGGGTTTCATATCAAAATGATTATTGCTTCATAAAATGAACTGTGAAGTTTTAAATTTTTTTCTGTGCTCTGAAACTGTTTATAATAAGGGAATTATCTGTTTGAGAAGGTTTGAGAAAATGTGTCCTTAAAACATGGGTATTTCATAATTACCTTTTCAATTTCTTGTATTGTAATTAGTCTATTAAAGTATCTTACTGATTCAAGACACAGCTTCCATAATATATGTTCTGAGAATACAGTCAGTTTTATTTAGAGTTGTTTATTTGTCATGAGGATGCTCAGAATATTCTCTGACAATTTTTTTAAAAGATTTTATTTATTTATTTGATAGAGAGAGACAGCCAGCGAGAGAGGGAATACAAGCACGGAGAGTGGGAGAGGAAGAGGCAGGCTCCCAGTGGAGGAGCCTGATGTGGGGCTCGATCCCAGAACACCGGGATCACGCCCTGAGCCGAAGGCAGACGCTTAACGACTGCGCTACCCAGGCGCCCCTCTGACAACTTTTTTTTTGATGATAGATATCACCATTTTTCATCCTTAATGAATTAATTGATGTAAGCAATGATCATCAATGGCTGTTTTATCACAAAAACAGAGAATCAGATCTTGATGGAGGTACATGATGTCACCTATGAACTAAGTTGTCTTATCAAATAATGGAACCAGAATCTTATGAAACTGTGGCTCTGACTGTGAATTTTTAGCCAATGGAGACTACAAAGGAGCATATAATCAACAAAATCCAGAGTGCGGGCAAACCACAGGACAAAAGACACCATTTCAACAAAGAATTATGGGGAAAAAGGGATAGATAAAGAGAGAAGGGAAACAATGCATTAAAAGAAACAGACATTTCAATCAATAGCAATGTATGTATCTTATTTGGATTCAAACAAGCTAAAAAAATTATAAGATGACTGGCAAGTATGAAAACTGAAATATGAATACTGAGAGTATGACGATGATAGAGTGTCTGTTTTTAAAAATAGTTGCTCCCTTTTAGTGATACATACTGAATATTTACAGATGAAATAATTTGATGTCTGAGATTTGCTTCAAAATCATCTAGGCTGGGGGGAGTGGAT
The DNA here is from genome assembly GCF_024610735.1 of Ursus americanus. Classification (NCBI taxonomy): domain Eukaryota; kingdom Metazoa; phylum Chordata; class Mammalia; order Carnivora; family Ursidae; genus Ursus; species Ursus americanus. The sequence goes on from NC_142141.1 coordinate 13,755,892, forward strand.
GGAGGAAAGAGATGAAACAAAATTAGCCATGAGTTAGTAATTACTGAAGCTGGTTGATGGGTACATTCAGATTCATTATTCTATTTTTTCTACTTTTGTACATATTTGAAAATTTCCAAAATAAAACCCCAAAATATCTTTGTATTCTAGTTATGTTCCCTGTTTCATGATTAGTACTGGTTATTTGAAATTTTTTCTTTTTTTTTTTATAAAACTTTCTAAAAGTTCGTTTATTTTAAATTAGTCTTTCTAAGAACTTGTGCTTTTCTGTTTTATGTCTACATCTTTGAAATTTGTTTTATTTTCAAATAATTTCAGATTTTTTTTTTTGATGAATGCTATCCTTTCCTTCCTTCAGTTTTATTCCAGCCATACCACAAGATGCTGCCTGAGAGAAGAGTAAGTTTGATTTTTTTTCCCTGAGTCACTTCAGTCCATAGCACTAGACCTGATCACGGTCTTTCCCCTAAAGATAGGATTAGTTTCATCAGGCCACACATTTCTGTTTACCTCAGTCACCTCTAGAAGATAAAATCTTCCTGAAGATTCATCATCTCCCCCATTTTGTCATCGGTGTCCTGCCCTGTATATCGCCATCCCCTTATTCCTGGACTCCAGAGCCTCCACTGTGTCCTAGGGGACTTGGATTATTGATCGGTAAACTGTCCTTCCCTCCTCCCTTTGTGTCATGTTCTCTTACTGTAACTGAAATGTAGGTGTCTTCTATGGGTTCACCTCTCCTGAAAAGGCTGTACTTTTTTCTTCCCTCGTGCTCCTTGTACCTCAAGAGCAGATGCTAAAGTAGGCATCCTCCTTGCTTTCTTACTTCTTCTAGACCAGAATTCTTCCTTTTTGAAGAAACCCTGCTCCATAATTCCTTACCACATCACATTGTTCTCCTTGGGACTTCAATGCACATTATCATTCTTAGCAAATCCAGTTGCCACCCTTCAATATCTGGCTTCCTCATTTTTTGAACTTATTATTAATGACCTTTCTTTTACTCCACCAGCTTTTCAGTTTCATGGACACACCTAGAACCATTTAAAAAGTGGCATCTCATCTGTAACCTCAAATGTCAGCAAATGTATGACCTTGAACATAACCTGCTGTCTCAGAATCTACTTTCTCCAGTACAGCTGTTCTCCAGTTTCTCAAGTACTTTTTCCAGTAGAGCAATTCTTTGACTATGTCATCAACTGAAACTATTACCATAAATTTAACTTTTCCTATAGTTTTTGATAGCATAGCTTAATTCTAAATTTTCCTTAATTTCAGTTTTTCTAATATTTTACTATGAACATTCAGCAATTTTGAAATAATTTTAGAGTGAAGGTCCATATACCTACCACCTAAATTCTACCATTACCCTTTCATTCTGCTGCTTACCACATACTTATTCATCTACCCATTGCTCTGTCTATGCATTAAGCCATTGTATTTTTTGGGTTACATTTCAGAGTAAATTGCAGATTTCTGTATATTTCCCTCTCTATGTGTCATCTGCATATCTTTTTTTTTTTTTTAAGATTTTATTTTTATTTATTTGACACAGAGAGACAGCCAGCCAGAGAGGAAACACAAGCAGGGGGAGTGGGAGAGGAAGAAGCAGGCTCCCAGCGGAAGAGCCTGATGTGGGGCTCGATCCCACAACACCAGGATCATGCCCTGAGCCGAAGGCAGACGCTTAACGACTGCGCTACCCAGGCGCCCCCATCTGCATATCTTTAACTAGAGTTCAATTTTCTTTGTCAGCTTATTGTGTTGGCTTTAAAAATTGCATACAATGAAATGCACAGATCTTAAGTGCATATTGGCAGAATTTTGACAAATGCACATCCCTGTGTAATCCAAACCACTATCAAGATATAGAACATTACTAAGAGCCCAGAAAATTCCCTTATGTCCTGTTCCACTCAATCTCTGCCCCACACCTCCAGAGGCAACTTCTGTTTTTTTCATCATAGATTAGTCTGTGTTTTGAAATTTCATGCTAATCAAATGAAATAGGTGTTCCTACGTGTAAGATTTTTTTCACGAAGTATAATGTTTCTGAGCTTCAGCCATGTTTTTTCATGTTTTGGTAATTTATTCATTTTTTATTGTTGAATATTATTCTATTGAATGACTATGCCACAATTTGTTTATCCAGTCTCCTATTGATGGGAACCTGGGCTATTTCCAGTTTGTATTATTATCTTCTCATGGGTTAATTGACCATTTGTATATCTTCCTTGTGTAGTTTCTGTTCAAAACTTTTGCCCAGTTTCTAATTGGGTTATTTGTCTTTTTATTATTGTCTTAGAGGTATTCTTTATATAATCTGGGTAACACTTCTTTGTCAGATATATTTTGCAAATAATTCTGCCCTGCCTATTCATTTTCTAAATAGTATCTTTGGATGACCAAAATTTTAAAATTTCAGTGAAATTTATCAAATTGTAATGATTATTTTCTGTTACTTGTCCAAGAAACATTTCCCTACCCAAAGTCATGAAGATATTCTGTTTTCTCTAAAAGCTTCATGGTTTTAGCTTTTACTTTAGGTCTTTCGATAATGCACCTTCAATTAATTTTTGTTTAGTGTTAGGTGGGGGTCATAATTTATTTTTTCCCAGATAGATAGCCAGTTGTTCATCACCATTTGTTGGAAAGATCTTCAGTTCTCCATTAGATTGCTTTGGTGCCTATGTAAGTTATGCCAGTGCCACCCTAGCTTGATTACTTAGCTTTGTAGTAAATTTTGAAAATCGGTAGTCAAAGTCCTCTAACTTTGTTTTCTTTATTTTAAAATTGCTGTGGTTATTCTAGGTCATTGCATTTCTATATAAATTATATTGGCTTAATAATTACCAAAAAAAAAAAAAAAAGCCCACCGAAATTTTAACAGGACTAGCTTTATACTTATAGCCAGTTTGGGGAAATGTGACATCTTACCCATACTGAATTTTCCAATTACTAAGATATATATATATATAACTATTTTTCTGTGTTTAAAAAATTCCCTCAGCAATGCTTTGCAAGTTTTTTTTTTTTTGTCTAAAGATTTTATTTATTTATCTGACAGAGATAGAGACCGCCAGTGAGAGAGGGAACACAAGCAGGGGGAGTGGGAGAGGAAGAAGCAGGCTCACAGTGGAGGAGCCTGATGTGGGGCTTGATCCCATAACGCCGGGATCACGCCCTGAGCCGAAGGCAGACGCCTAACCGCTGTGCCACCCAGGTGCCCCAGCAATGCTTTGCAAGTTTTAGCCTGCAGATTTTGATGTTCTTTTGCTAAAAGTATTCCAAATTATTTTCTGATTCTAATTCTTAATTTATTTTTGTTTCTACTATAAATGGACTTTTAAAAATAATTTCTTAAATCATTGAGTGGCAGGTATATAAAAATGCAAAATATTTTTATATATTACTCTTGAACCCTGCAGATTTTCCAGATTTACTTTTTAGTTTAGAAGCTATTTTTCAGATTCCTTAGAATTTTCTATATAAACAATTATGTAATCTGCAAATATAGACAGTTTTAACACTTCCTTTCTAATCAGTATGCTTTTTATTTCTTTTACTTACCTTATTGCAATAGCTAGGATCACCACTTTGATAGAAGTAGTGAGAATTGACATTTTTGTCTTATTCTTTATTTTATGAGAAAGTGCTCATTATTTTCCAATTAAGTATGATATCAGTTATTGGTTTTTCATAGGTTCCCTATGTCAGATGAAGGAAGTTCTTTTCTGTCCTAGTTGACTGAGGATTTTAGTTATGAGTGGGTGTTATATTGTGTCAAATGCTTATTCTACATCTCTTGAGATTATCATATGAAATCTGATTTTTAGTGTGCACATGGTAAATTATATATGTTTTCAAATGTTAAACCAACCTTGCATACCCTGATAACCCTTCTTACTAATGATGTATTATTTTTATGTATTGCTGAAAGCAGTTTGACATTTTTTTAAGAGTTATATTTGTATATATGTTTTCGAGGGATGCTTTTTTTTATCATATCTTTATCAGGTTTTGCAATGAATATTATGTTGGCTTCATACAACAACTTGAGAAGTGCTTTTACCTTTTTAATTTTATGATAGAGTTAGTATGAGATTTGTGTTATATTTTCCTTAAATGTGTGACAGACATATCAGTGAAACTATCTGGGTCTATAGTTTGAGATGATGTTTTAATAATGAAGTTAATTATTTAATAGGACTATTCATATTTTCTGTTTCATCTTGTTTCAGTCATGATGAGTTGTCATTTTCAGGAATTCATCCCTTTCATCTCTGTTAAGTTTGTTGGCATAAAATTGCTTATACTATTCTTTTATTACGTTTTTAATTTCAGATTTTTAAAAATTAAGCTCTATACCCAATATGGGGCTTGAATTCAGAAGCCTGAGATCAAGAGTCACATATATTTACTGACTGAGGCAGCTAGGTGCTCTTTAAATTCAGTTTTAATATTCCCTTTTACCCAGTATTAAAAAAATTCTAGCAGGACAGATTTTTGCTGTACTTTTAAATTTATTTATTTTTTCTGTTTAAATAAACTTTTAATTTTAGAGTAGTTTTAGATTTATAGGAAAGTTACAAAGATATTACAGACTTCCCATATACCTCTCACTCAGTTTTTCCTATTATTTATGTCTTACATTGCTATGGTGCTTTTGTCACCACTAAGGAACCAACATTATTAGTACACTACTACTAACTAAACTCCATACTTTATTCAATTTTTAGTAGTTTTTCCATTCTATCCTTTTTCTGTTCCAGGATCTCATTCAGGATACCACATTACACATCTTAGTGTCCTCTGGTCTATGACATTTTCTTAGACTTTTTTTTTTTTTGATGACCTTAACAATTTTGAGATTCAGGTTTTTTTATAGAATGTGTCTCAGTTTGAATTTATTTGAATTTTTTCATTTGATTAATGTACAGTTGTGGCAGGAAAATCACAGAGGTGAAATGCCATTCTCATTATATCATAACAAGAGAATATACTATCAACATAATTTATCACTGATGATGTTAACTTTGGTTATCTAGCCTAGGTAGTACTTATCAGGATCTCCACTGTAAAGTTACTTTTTTCCTCCTTCAATACTCCTAGGCTTCGGAAGCAAGTCACTAAGCACAGCTCACACTCAGGGGTGGAGAGTTAAGCTCCACCTCCACGAGGGGCATTATCTACAAAAATTATTCAGACCTCTATATGGTAGATAGTCTCTTATGGGAGCTTTTTTTTTCTTTAAGAAATTTTAATTTCTAATTATATTATATCGTCATCAAGTAATGTGGCCAAATGGTCTCAACTGCTTTTTTTCTCTTTCTTTCCCATACAGATTAGAGGTTCAGTTATACTGGTGAGCAAACTTTCTCTAATCAGTTTTGTCAGCTGATATAAACATTGTGGTATTCCTGAGAACTTGTGCCATGTTGTTTCTTCATGTGAGGCTACTAGTCACTAAAATAATGGCTGTGTCTCTGGAGGGACGTCAATACTTCTAAGTTATAATAATGAAGTTATAAGGCTGCCTAGTGGACAATATCATATGTCTCTTACTCATAAAACATTCTGAAACGGGGATATTCAGTGTTCATGATGTTTCAAACATTTTTTTGAGTTTGCAGAGTGTCGTGATCATACTGTTTTTGGTGTGGGTGGAAGAGAGTAATTCTACTTTTGAATCATAGTATAACAATGAAAGCTTTTAAAGAGAAGGAATGAGAATAGTAAGTGCTATTTTGGTTCTTAACGAAAATATACAGTGAACTCTGTCTGCTGCCATCACAAAGGCACCTGGTGAGAAGCACCTGCTGCTTCTCTTTTCTATCATTAAAGAACTTGATGTCAGGAAATAAAACTCTTCCAGTGACACATTCTGAAAAGAGAGGGCACAAAATCTTATGTACTTAGGAAGCTTATATAAATTTTGAGATGATGACTTATTTCAACTGTGTTCCTCCTAAGGATGGTAGGATGGTAATGGTGTAGATATTTTTAATGACACTGGTTATGAATATACTTTTTATTTCTAAAGGGTGGCAGAAATTTCCTGGGAAAGAATTCTATTATCTTGGTCGATACTGTTTCAAAATGTTTTCCATGCCTACGTACAACTATATATATATTTTAAAAATGCCATAATCATACTAAACATATTATTTTTGGACATGTGAATATCATGAACATTTTTTTATCATTTTAAATATTCTTATAATGAGTTATGAGTCTCATTAAGCTGTCACAAAGAAACAGTGATGTGATGAACACATCTGGATAGTCATCTTTGACATATCAGTGATTATTTCTCAAAGTTCCTCCAACTTGGCACTGTTGACATTTTGGGAAAGATGATTATTTGTTGTAGGGGACTGTTCTGTGGACTTTAGGATGTTTAGCAGAATCCCTGACCCTTACCCACTAGGTGCCAGTAGCATCCCCACTCCCAGTCGTGACAATTAAAATTGTCTCCAGACATTGCCAAGTGTTGCCTGAGAGCCAAATTTCTCTCCCTTTGAGAACCACTGTCACACAGTACAAAGAAGAATTTGTCTCACATACTGTATGCACAATTTAAAGTTTAAAAAAATGTACGTGGGGTTTTGTTTTTAATTTGAAAGAAGATGAGGATATAAAGAGACAGCTTGAAAATATGTGGAAAAAATTTCTCATAATCCTTTCCTCCTGAAGTTCTTAGAGGTTAACGTGCCTGGTGATAAATACAATGGGGGTCTTTTTTCATCTCCAGCTACAGGAAAATCATTCTGTGTGTATAAAATGGGACGAATAAGATCTACCACACAAAGTTGTTGGGAACATTAAATATGTTTCAGACCTGTTAGCAATGCGTGGTACCTAGAAGGCATTCATTAAATATTATCTATTGCCCCCATCCAACTGAAAGAAGAATAATATATTTTCTCAATTTAATTCTATACCCTTCAGCCATCTAAGGAGTCATTTCAGCAGCAAGAGTTGTCTTGAAAGCTTTCATTGGCACAATAACTTAAGTTGTGGTATTTTAGGGATATAAATTTTATGTTTGTGTATGTGACACCATCACAGTTACTGTTTGATATTTTGGAATGATATCCCATTGGATGAGTGTGCAAAGAAAATGCTAGGAGCTTGATTTTCTATATATTTAAAATTTCCTCCATTTTAATTTCTATTTTTAATTTTGCTAATGTTTATATTAGTACAATGGTATGACGGATACAATTTATAAATAGATAAGGATCTATGGAGGATGCTTGCTTAAAATTTCTTTACTGCTAGGATGTGAGATCACCTATTTTAGAGGCCATTCACCCGAAAGGTATTTTTTTTTTTTTTTTTTACTGTTTTTGTGATTTGGGATGGAGGAAAGGAGTCATAAATCTCACTGCCTGTCAGAACCCACAATTCACTGAATGTTATTTCAATATCATTATACACAAAATTTCATCATTCTTGTGATTTTCAGTAGTAGTACTGGTATATTTAAATGTTCCCACCCCAGTCTTTCTTTCAAGATTGATTGAAGTAGGGAGCAAGATGAAGCATTTCTGTATGTCACTGAGAGACCTGGGAAGATTTTTTGAACCACTGTTTTGGAAATGGAAAATAAAATACAAGATTCTGACTTTCTCTTTTGAAAAACCTAAGCTAACTCTCTGGGGACAACAAGGTCCACATGAACTCTTCTCCTTGTCCATTCCCTTAATCCTTGAAATAAGGCTATCTAGAAGATCATGGAGATGTACTGTAAAGATTGGTGCCATGTAAAGTGGTATCAGGATTTTGAAGGTGTTGGAAGGAAGTGGTGGCGTGTGTGTGGTGTGCGTGCTCGTGTGCGCACATGCATGCTTGTTTGAATTGGAGAATCAACATTCATGGGTTCCTGGTGTCTGACAGGGTCTTGATAGTGGACATTTATAGCATCCACTTTCACTTTCATACAAGCAAGATAAGGGAGAAGAGAATTCTTGCCCCTCTGATGATAAAAAAAATTAACAAATAAAAAGATAGAAGGGAAAATTAAGGATCTTTGACCCTTCCCTCATTCCACAGACTACCAGTATTTTGTGAGTACTTCTGGAAATTTCTATCTATACAAGGAAAAATATGTATATACTCTTTCCACAAACCAGAATCATAATGTGCAAATAGGAATCATACTATGGATACTGTTATCCAAAATGCTTTTCCTCACTTTGCAATATAATTGGGATATTTTCCATACCAGTGTGTATAGATTTACGCAATTCTTTCTATAGACATCAGAGCATTCTATTGCATGGATTTACTGTAATAAATTTAGCTACTTCCTTATTCAACACTGTAATATCTTCTGTATGTATCTTTGAACACTTTTCTAGAGATATATTTATAGAAATGGAATTACTGGTTCAAAATATATGCATGTTTAAAATTTAGATCCAACAAGAGTGCATCAATTTATCCTCCCACAAGTGAGAAAATTTCCTTTTTTAAAAAAATTCATATTGTTTAAATTTTATGGACAAAAAGGCATATAATTTTCCTCTTCATTGTGATATTGAGCATCTCCAAGAGGTCGTTTTATAAACAATTACTAAGGTTAGGGCTCTTTATATTGTCTTGGTTTCATCCTAAACTGTTTCTATACTTAGGGTCACCAAGGAAGCCAGTGTGGAGGCTGTCGGAAGGATGGGTTTGAATGAACTTTGGCTGCTCCATCAAGCAGGCTGATTACTGAGGAAACATCAAAAGCTTCTCCCGAGTGACTCATCACCCAGATCCAACAGAGGTAATAGAATAACTTAGAGTGCACAGCCTTTGGCTATTTAGTCCGCTGTGTGAGATCAATGGTGCCCACGTTCTCTGCTGGAGTTTGCTTTGGGAAAGAGATTTATTGTTTAGACCTCATATTACAATGCAGTCAGGGGCTTTGGGACTGAGTGCCAATACTCAGAAGCATAGAGAAAAATTATTTAACATCTTGGCCTCAGGTAACAATATCTACTTCATGGAGTTGGATCAGGCATCAAATTCTATGGGGATATACTACTGTCACTGCATTAAGTATCCTTCATGTTGCTTCATTATTTTCAGAGGCTTTACTTTGTGTGGTGAAAAGCTTGTGGCTAGAGATAAACCAAAGTGGCAATTTTAAGACGCATGTGAAATAAAAATGTGACTAGTCATGCATGTGGATTATTAGATATAAAATGTACAATATAGGTTTATATATCTAGTGTTAACAGGATTACGCTCATGTGCTGTAATTATGATTTTAAAATATATTACTGTCTTTTCATGAAGTTCAGATGGTCTAATTTATATTCTCTAAACATTTCTTGTTTTACTCTTTCATCAGATTCCACTCTTAAAATTCACTGCATGGTCTCTACAGACAAGAAGCAAAGGTTCTGCACGGCTACAGCCTTTCAGTTAAAGACAAGGAATCCACATTTTTCCTTCATTTTACTCTTAGGCAGTATGTTTTATAGTCTCTCACATGCTTTTCTTCTCCCAAAGACATTTTCAAGTTTAATAATATATTTTTAAAAAGTCAGATAATTTTCAGGTAATGAAATTTTGGAATCCTGTGGACTTTAAAAGAAATGCAAAGAATTAAAAAAAAATCTCACATACAAAGCCATTTACCATATCTATCTAAAAATTACAGCTATCCATTTGCTAGTTACATTATTATGGAATTGCTAATATTACCTGCTTTTCAAAAGCATTAAAATAAACTTGTTTGGAAATGATGTTATTTACTAAAAAAAAAAAAAGAATAGGGCAGAGTAAGGCATTATTTCTCTTTATGTTGGTTTAAAATGGAAGTATATTTTATGGAAAATGGGACATTTTAAAGGGAAGTCTTTTCCTATATAAATATATTATAAGTTCACACTATGTAATTTTGGAGTTTTTCCCTGATAATTTATGGTTTTGAGAACTATAGGTCTTAGTAAAAATGTACTGATTTGAAGATCTTTTAGCTTTCATTGTGAGGGTACACAGACCGAAAAAATCATGCGTCTCCTAGTATTCTTTGTAGTGCATCTAGTCTGGTCAAATGGAATCATTTATTTCAAAAGTTATTGTGAAAGAAAATTTTAAAAAGGATAAATTGCATGTAATTGTGGTAAAGAATAAGCTTTTACTGATCAGTTAGAAAATACCAAAGACACTCTCTGTGCCTGTGTAATCAATGGTGGGTTAGTAATATTATTTTGTATAAGAAAGAACGTTATTAAAATGTATTAAATTGTTCTGTACTGAAGAGCATAAGAGCATTGTGTAATCTCTAATTCGTGCCAGAGAGAGAGACTTTGTCACTGGGTAGAACCATTTTTATAGTCTATTCATGTATTCAATCAGCATTTATTGAGGTTATGTTTTTCTTATGTACCCTACCAGGTACAGAATTTGGGGTGGGGCATGTTAGTGGTAAAAAAATCAATAAAGCACACTGCCTTAAGGATTTTACAAGCTTGAGGATGGGAGAGTATAAAGAAGCAATCATGTAAACAATAAATGACAATACGAAAAGAATGAGAAGTAATGATCTAAAGGTAAAAATGGCATAATAGTAAATGCTAATATTAGTATAGTGTTACTGATAGCACATTGTTGGCTAAGGACTTGACTCCTCAAAGGCGTTAGGTCATCTCACCATCATCCATTCTCCTTTCCTCTCCTATCTCGTACTTACTGTGCAGAGTGAGTAGAAAGATATTTTCTGGGGTTTGTAATCCCCTTTCCTATGCTACAGTGATTGGTCCATTGAGCAGATTGGTTCATCTGAACCAATTCAGAATTCCTCTGCTCTGGGCAGTGTTAAAGAATGGGCTTGCTAGTCATTTCTGGACAATGGGCCATGAGAGGTTTTTTGAGGATGTCTGAAAAAGTTCTCCTTCACTATTCTGGGAGGGCTTTTTGAAGTGATCTTTTTGTTTACTCCTTTGTTTTGGATAAGGAAGCCTATAACCTAATGATAGCCTCTCATAACTATGAGGGCAAATAAGGCTTAGGCCAAATTGGACACCTTAGAGTAAAGAGCAGAGGGAGAAAGAACGAAGTTAGATCCTTGATCTTACGGCTGAAGCACTGAATCAAACTGAGCCTGATGACTGCCTTTCTTCTGGACTTTGAGGTAAGTGAGCCAATAAAACACTTTTGTTTTTTATGCCAGTCTGAGTTGGGTTTTCTCTTACTTCAACCAGTCTAAATTATACCCAGGAGTTATCTTTTTCAATCTTCATAATAACCCTATGAAATAGATGATATTATTTTCCTCCTTTTATGGATGAGGAAACGAAGACCTGGAATGGTTAAATATCTTGCTCTGAATCACAGAAGCAGTCCATGGTAAAGCCAGGACTTTACCTGTGTAGTTTCACCGTGAAACCACATTGCTAAGCACTACTTCCTGCTGCTCCCATGCTTTGGAGATCAGTGAGAATGTCAGTCAAGTTGTAGGAGAATTATCACATTGCTGGAAGCATTGAATCTGGGCCTGTAAGTGGAGCTTAAATCAACAAAAGATGGAACTGAAGTAACAGCTTTGGAATACAGGAGATAAAGTACCTGTGGCGGGGTCTAGTTCATGTTCAATCTCTCAGAGGTAAAAGAGAGGACAGGACCAACAGGAAAGGTGAGGGGTTTGCCCCAGAGGTTAGAAGACAAAGAGTGAGATCAGAAAAGGATGGCATAGCTAGACAGGGGAAGTTAAAAGAAGAGAGGAGTCCTTGAGAGGAAATAGTGAAACACTGGAGGAAGCAAAAATATTGAGATTGATAGTGACCTACCTCTACTTCCAACATATTGGCTTGATGGGACTAAGGGTGGGTTGCGGGGAGAAAAAAGTTGATGTCACCAGGATCTCTGCACACTTAAGAGTTCAGTATTATCATTATGTAGGAAAAGCTAGGTTTCGGTTTAGAAGAGAACATAGAGGAAGTGTTGCCAGAAAGGTTGAGTGAGAATGTGTGTCCAGTGGTTCAAAGAGCCCAGTGAAGGGTAACTAGGGGAGTCGAGGAGATGTGGGGAGGACGACTGAGCGGGAGAGAACACAAGTGCTAGCAGGCTGGAAGAAGGGGCTTTCTGGTCAATGTATCAAAATGAACAAGGCGGGGAATTACGGGAAGGGAAGAGGCTGTTTCCAGACTGAACTGCTTCCCAGGTTGTATTTACATACATGGGCTCCTTCATAATTCTGACTCTCAGTGCATGAGTCCTATGGTTGAAGGGAACTGAGGTGGCCATGGCAACCTGACAGACCTCAAACAATGTTACTATTCGCAAACATTTGGAGGCTGCAATTCTTTAAAAACAACAATCACATCAGCAGTGGCAGCGGCAACAACCGTAATAATTTGTAACTCTCCCCTCTGGAGAACCACAGAGATGCATATATTATTTTTTAATAATCAGTGACAAATTAACTATTGCTACCATCCTTAAACCTGTTTTTCCCTGTAGCTTGTCATTATCTGCAGATGTCAAAACAAGTACAATAAATGCACTAGATTTCCTTCAGATGTTTGTTGATAATAACTGTTCCCCTAAAAAAAATTAAAATTGTAACAAGGCTGACATCTTCCTGGGTGTTACTTTACAAAGCTCCTTCCTGGGTTGTTACTTGACAATGCCTTTTTTATCTGTGAATTTCTGGTAGAGATTTTTTTTTTTTAAGATTTTTATTTATTTATTCGACAGAGATAGAGACAGCCAGCGAGCGAGGGAACGCAAGCAGGGGGAGTGGGAGAGAAAGAAGCAGACTCCCAGCGGAGGAGCCTGATGTGGGGGCCTCGATCCCAGGACTCTGGGATCACGTCCTGAGCCAAAGGCAGACACTTAACAACTGAGCCACCCAGGTGCCTCTCTGGTAGAGATTGTTAGACTCTGCCTTGTTCCTTTTCTGAATCATCAAATACAATGGTTCACCTGGAGAACTAGTTAAAATTCCCTGTGGGAGCATAAGTAAAAATGCACATTGCCAGTCCCTACCTTAGAGATGTGGGTTCATGAGAGCGGGACTAGGGCCCAGGAATCTGCATTTTAAATGATTGCCTCCAGGTGATTCCGATACAGGGTTGCTAGGTAAGAACGTGAAAACAGCTCAAGTCTTCTTGGTGGGCTGGGGCCTGGAGCTTAAATAGGGAGGCATGTGTCTCTGCTCTGAAAGTTGTTTCAGTTCTTTTCTCCAACCCTCATTACGTTCCTCTTCACCACAAATCTTTTGTCTTTGAGATACAGTATTATGAAAAACACTCAGGCACTGGAATAAGGTCTGGATTTGAATCCTGGGTGTGGTATTCACTAAAGATGGACTCTTGACAGAGGCAGGTAAATTCATTCTGTCTCATTTTTTCTGTCTGTGAGATTCTTTTTTAGAATTCTAGAGATGACGTTCAGAGAGTGCCTTATTTAATATCTAGTCCATAATAAGTGCTTACACATTTACTGTTGATTTCTACTTTGCACTAATTTATTGTACCTGCCTGTGGGCTTGCCCACTTATGTGAGCTAATGGAAGATCACATGGGATTGTGTATACACTACAGTGATTTTTCTGTTCTTCTACTGCCTCCTTTTCCCTTTCACTTTGGCTCTGAAAAGACCCATCAGTGAATTGCTGAAGATTCTCAGAAACTCTCATGCGGGTGCTAAATAGAAAAAGCACAAGACAAGATAAAGGTATGGTGTCTGTCTACATTTGTGTTGTCTGCTGGGGGCACTGAGCAAAGAAAGTAGACCCAGCTATCTGTTTCATAGCTGTCTTTCCTTCTTGAAGTGGACAAGGTGGGGTCGGGTGGGGACAGAGTTTAGAAAAGGATTTTCTTGTTAGCGCTGTCCCTGCTGTGTCCCCTCTGTATACTGTAGACACAGACTTGATGAAATGTTGGAGTGAGAGGGCATTCTCTAAGTTCTGTGTGTACGGCTATGCATTCCACAAAACCTGTTACCTATCCACTCTTTTGGCATGATAGGACTTTTTAATTTCACAATAATCATTGGACAGGGATCCATGGATAGGAGTAGATGTTTTAATTCTTTGCTTCTGTTGTAGGAGATCGTTAAGAGGATGTAAACTCCAGTTGACCTGAGAGCTAGCTACATCTGGGTGATCAGAGCCTCCTCGGCCCGTCCCCTATCCTTGGAATGCATACCCTGGCCACTGTTTCCTACAGCTGGAGCTGTTTTTCAAGGACCTGACCTTGAGAAGGCAATGTGTTGTTGAGGCCATTGTTGGTGTATGTGACTGAACCTAGTGAAGGCCTCTATATAAACTTTTAAGATTCTGGTAGGCCAGTGCAGAGATCTGCTCTTTTTCCAGCCTCCCAGATGAGCCTCATGTGTAAGTTCCCTTGCTTATTCAAACAGCCACTTACCAGTCTGGAGAGGTCTGCTTCTTTCTCTGGTCTCTCTTTGCCCTTAAGGTACAGGGGCCAGTTTGTGAACCAATAGCGTGGATCATAGGTCCCCAAAAGAGAATTTCTTGGAAATTCTTAATGTATTTCTTAATGCACCAGTGTCAAGGGGCTTTAATATTTTGTCATAGATTGCAAACTGGCAGCTCTGGGCAAACCACTTTAATAGGTGTGCTCCTATTTTATTTATTTATTTAGATTTTTTTTTGACATGTGTGTTTTTGTTTTTATGACATTGACTTTTGAAGACTCCAAGAAAGGTATCTTGTATAACAGTCCATATTTAGGAGTTTTTGAAAGCATTTTAAAGGACATTACATTGGACCCTTTTATTTCCCAGCCTTTGGTGGGCAATCGTTTGTTGATTTGTGGTAATTAACTCCAGGTGAGAGTGAATGGAAGGTGTGAGGCATTTGCCCAAGGCATGCTACTGGGGATTTGTCTCATGAATATTTATTTTGGGAAAATCAATATTAAATCCTTTTTCGTTCTGATCCTATAGGAAAGTTCAAACTTTGTCCAGCTTTAGACTTTAAAATAGAAGTAGAATATCTTGAGCAGCATACCTACTTTGCTTAAACTGTTATTTGTGTATGATAAGCCTTAAGCTAATATAATAGCAGTTAATTGATGAAGCAAAAATAGTTATTTTTGTCTTAAGACTTTTCTCTTCTTGTCCTGACTGGGGCAGGGGGGGGGGGCGGTAAGTGGACTGTGAAATGTATGACTTCATGAACATGACTCCTTTTGACTAGTTCGTCCACTAAGGATGGTAAACTGTCTGGCATGAGTGCACTTTAGAAATATTGCCTCATATTGTAAGCTATTTAGGATTATATCCTCTTCCCATTTTACAAATGTATGTTGGAATTATAGAAGAAATACGTATTAGAAAACTCAGAAACCTTAAATGTAAGGACTTCTCTATTCTCTTTTTGCTCTTTTTAAAAATGTTATAAACTCCGTAGTTAAAATGAATCCTTGAAACAAATTAATAGATATTTAAGGTTTGATATTTAAAACCTGTTTCCCTGTCTCTTTCAGCTACTTAGCATAAAATTTACCCTAGTTTTATTCTAGAATGTGAAGAGCAAGAAATCAGAAAAAGCTTTTTTGTTTATTGGTATGGAATTTTAAAAATAAGCCGGTGCTCTTCATAACTCACACAGGTGACCTTGGAAACTGAAAATTGTCATTCTTTTTGGGATAGAAGCGTTTACAGCAAAGCCTTAAACTAAAAAGAATGGTCATAGATCACTAAGAGCAACCTCTTTCTATTGTAGGATGAATAAAATTTTTAAAATGGCAATAGGTTATAATATTCTATAGCTAGAATGAATATCAGATATTAAAAAAAAGAATAGCTAGCAAGATTGAGTGCTTTCCTATGTAACAGGAACTACTTTGCATGTCTTATTTCATTTCATTCTCTCAACAGCCCTGCCCTATGTACTATTATTTCCCCCATTTTAATGAGGAACTGAAAAGCTAGACAGGTTAAGGAACTTGATCAAGGTCATATACCTCATTTATTTAACACTCATCTTGGAAGTATGGGTTGATTAGATATCTCTCAAGGTCATGTGTAAGTAGCAATTTATTAGAAATTATTTTCGGACATCAGATTTAAAAAGCTAAAAATTTCTTGTTGTATAACCTTGTTGCATAAATTGTTGATTTTCAGGCTTTTCATGATTTAATCTGCCTCCTGAGAAATCGTTTTTCTTATTGCAAGGGTTCATAATATGTGCAGATTTCAGAGCTTGGCTTGAGTGCCCTGTAAGATGCTATTGACTGAACCATGGAAAATTCTATTATTAAAGAAAAATTAAGTGAGATCTTATGTGAATAAGTCTCATGTTAGTTGCTGAGGTAGTGGCTAATGCTTGTTGGTAGTTTTTAGCCCTCTGTATAGGTCATGTCTACGTTCTGGCAGCCGGCAAGAAAAGCAAAAGAGAGAATGTATGCGTAGGACAGATAATTTGTCAAACAATTTCCTCTAAGCATAGAAAGGCAATTAATTAAAGTAAATTATATCAAGTGTCCTGCATGTAATATGAGAACTTCATTAAAGGTAATAATTCTTTGACTAGCTTCCCCTCTAAAGAGAATGTTCTGTAGACAAAATGCAGGCTGTTTCTTGGCCTTAGCTCATGTTGCTTTTGGAGCCTGTTGATTGGTATTAATCATTCTCCTTAATGTAAAAATCCCATAGGCTGTAAGGGTTGTGAGGACTAGCACCCATGGATATGCTCAAGATTGAAGAAGCTTCCAAAATAGCAATATCACAAAAGGATTTCTGGTAAGAGAATAACAATAATAATAACTCATGTAATAGCTTTCTATTTCACTTTGAATGATTACTTCAGTCCTCTAATAACTGCATTGGTTATAAAGTAAATGAAGGTGCTTCTCTGACAGGTAAGGAACTTGGTAAGCAACTCTGCTACCATGTGCAGAGATTGGATTAAACCCCAGGTCTGCCTAACCTCCAGTCCCTTCTCTGAAAAATTATGCCATATTGTGCTTTAAATAAAACATAAATGGTATATTGATTTGAATATTTATTCTTTTTAAACAATAGTTTATTCTAATTTTCTAAGTCATAATCTGTCATTATGTAGAAGTTACAAGTTTATGAAAAATTATAAGTGCAAACAAATGGAAATTAAAAGTACATATTTTGCATTAGTAAGGATCTCAGCAGGACAGTGATGGCAACTCATAGTAGGTAATTTGAGAAGAATTTAATAAAGGGATTCTTATAAATGTATAGGCTAGTGTGTCTGCCCAGGCTGCCATCACAAAGTACCATAGACTGGGTGGTTTAGACAACAGAAATTTATTTTCTTACAGTTGTGGAGGCTGGAAGTCTGAGGTCAGGTGGCCAGCATGGTTGAGTTGTGGTAAGGGCTCTCTACCTGGCTTATACAGGGCTGCCTTCTCACTGGGTCCTAACATATGAATTTAGGGGAGCATAATTCAGTCCATAACCAGTTAGGGAAGCCACTGGATAGTGTAGTACCTGGGACTAGAAACATCAGGGGGTTACCACTCTTAGGCCAGAGGAACTAGGGAAGGTTTGACCACTACTCTAGGCAGAGAGAGAACGCATGTGACAGGAGTCATAGCCATAGCTGGGGATTGCACCCAACCAGCAGCATCCCCACCCCAAAAAGGAGTGAAGACTTAATTTTCCTGCCTTTCCCTGATTTAACCCATATGCTTCTCAGCAGTGAAACTAACTGGAAGCCAGAGGGGGAAAACAAGCCCATTGATGCAGTCTGTACATACATAGGGGAAGAAAAATAATGTTTTCTCTACCTTTTTGGGTTCTTAGCTGAGACCTCTGTAATAAAAGACAGATTAATAGGAGAAAAAAACAGAAGTTTTTTTTGACACAAGTATCTTATGTATACATGGGAAATACCCATGAATATACTCCCTGAAGTGTCTTAGAATTCAGACTTAAACACTATCTTTATTGGGGACGGGGAGGGATGTGGGCCTCTTAGGGGAGAGTAAATGATTTTTAGGAAAGATGAATGGGCCCTTAGAAGAACAGAGGGGAGGTATGTTAGTCTGTGACAAAGTTGTTCTAGTTTTCTTTCTTGTGATAAGAGTCAGTCTTCTTTTGGTTTGAGTCTGAAGGCAGGAAAGAATCTATGTCCCAGCTCAAGGCAGTCAGGCAGGAGGGGTTCCCTCTTACTTGCAAAATGGGTAGGCTTTTTGTTCTATTTAGGCCTTCAACTGATTGGATGGGACCCACTTAGACTGCTTTTACTCCATCTACTGATTCAAATTCTAATCTTACCCAGAAAGATTGTCACAGACATACCCAGAATAATGTTTGACCAAATGCCTGGGCATTCTGTGGCCCAGTCATTTGACACATGAACTTACTGTCTTACCAGTCTACTATCTGCCTAAGGCTAGTCAGATGAGGTTTCCTGTCTGAGAACCTGTTTCTTCTCTAGGGAACTGAAACTAGCAGGATGTTTACCTGAGATTACCACCTGTATAATTCATGAGGGTGAGGCCTTAACCTAGCACAGATCTGCTAAATAGCTTACTCTTAAGGAGGACCCCCTTCTTCTCATCCTTCTCCTCTCATTTATCCAGACTCCCATCTCTCTTTCTTTCCCCTTAGCAGCCCCTGATCTATCGCTTCTTGATCCCTAACTTCTGACCCTGTGTCTTGAATTAAGGACCAATTCTCTACCAAGAATCCATTAACTCAATTACATGCTCATCCTAAACATTTGTATTTAAAGCCTGGCCTTCATTATCTTATCCCAAAGATACTGTTATACCAACACTTTTCTCTTCCAGTCACAGCTATCCCCATGCCCCCACAACAATGGACTTATTTCAGGTCCTTCTTTGCGGAATTGGTATTTCAAAACCAAAAAAGAGGTCAATCTTCCCTGCATGATAAAACTCCTGGAAAGGAGATTTATGACAACTGAGTTCCTTTTGGAGGATCTGTCTTTAGGCAGATAAGGGGAGTTCAGAGAACATCTGTCCCTGAATTTGCTGTGTTTGAAGTGACTATAACTCAAACTAATCAATATATACCAAAGAGGCATATTTTGCTATCTTTCACATGTCAACTCTCAAAGCACAGAGCAGGGTGGAAAAGACAGAGTAGATCTTGAAGAGCAAAGGGAAGATATCAAATGCACCTATCGTTTATTTTATCTTGTAAAAAATCATCTTTTCATGATTTTTTTCCTCTTGCTTTCTTTTTATTTTTTTCCTCCAAATTTTTATTTAAATTCTAGTGAGTTAACATATAGTGTAATATTGGTTTCAGGAGTAGACTTCAGTGATTCATCACTTACATATTCTACCCAATGTTTATCATAACAAGTGCCCTTAATACCCATCTCCCACCCACCTTCCGACATCAACTCTCAGTTTGTTCTGCATTGTTGAGTCTGTCATGATTTGCTTGCCTCTCTTTTTTTCCCCTTTCCCAAATGTTCATCTGTTTTGTTTCCTAAATTCCACATATGAGTGAAATCTTGTGTAATTTGTCCTCTGACTGACTTATTTCACTTAACATAATACACTCTGGCTCCATCCACATTGCTGCAAATGGCAAGATTTCATTCTTTTTGATGGCTGAGTAATATTCCAGTGTGTGTGTGTGCGTGTGTGTGTAGCTATATATATATATATATATATATATATATATATATATATATATATATACACACCACTTCTTTATCCATTCATCAGTCGATGGACACTTGGGCTCTTTCCATAGTTCGGCTATTGTTGATAATGCTACTATAAACGTCAGGGTGCACGTATCCCTTTGAATCTATATTTTTGCATCCTTTAGGTAAATGCCTAGTAGTACAATTGCTGGATCATAGGGTAGTTCTATTTTTAACTTTTCAAGAAACCTCCACACTGTTCCAGAGTGACTGCACCAGTTTGCTTTCCCACCAGCAGTGTAAGAGGGTTTCCCTTTCTCCACATCTTTGACAATATCCGTTGTTTCCTGTGTTCATTTTAGCCATTCTGACAGGTGTGAGGTGATATCTCATTGTGCCTACCACATCTTTGGTTATCTCCTCTGTGTCACTTACTACAGTGAGAAGTTTTCACCTCCATTTATTTATGTATTTTGTATGTGTATGACTCCCTTCACTAGTTCTAAGTTTCTAAGGACAGGGACTTTTGTTGTTGTTGTTAAAAATTGTACTTCCCTTCTCCATTATGGTTGGGTGCAGTCATATGGTTTGTTTCAGCCAACAAGTTGTAAGAGATGTGAGAGACGTTTCTAGGCAGAAATCGTTAATCACTGGTACCATACAGTCTAGACCTAATTTTTTTTCCATTGTCAGAGTGACCAGCAACCTTTGAGATGGTTGCTGCTCTGTCACTTGGCACCAGGAATGAAAAGACCTGAAATGGCAGCTATGTGGTATGAGGGAGAAATAGACTTGTTTTTATAAATCAGTGATATTTTAGGATTGTTTGCCAGCAGAATATAACATAGCCCTATTCTGACAAATCCTTAATTGTGGAAAGAAGGAACAAACTTGTCTCTTTTAATTTGAGCTGATTTGTAGAGTCTGTGATTATCCAAGTAGCTAATTTACATAGTTTTGAAACTTTAGCTTGTCAATATGTCCTTGTTATGACCTTGAAATTCGCAAGTTTAATATTGTATTCTATCTCCCAGTAGAAGGATTTCTAAATATAACTCTCATTAACGCCAACGCTCCTTTGCATATTGGAATGACACTCTAGCCCTTGAAATTGTAAGTTTTAGTGAGAACGACACATGAAAGACAGATCAGAATCATGCAGGCTGTCTCTCCTGGGAGGACAGGACCTAATTTGAGTTTTGAATTTATCCTTTTGATGTTCTAATATTCCCAACAATAGTAAGTCATTTTAAAATGGAGAATTGGAGCTGTCTATGCCTGTTCTATTCTCTCATGTCTAGTCCACTCTTGTTATTCAAATGTGACTCTCGTTCATTACTTTTATTTCTTGACAAATAGGTCTGTAGACATGTACATGTTTTTGTCCTGAATGTTGAACAGGAAAAAGAAAAGGTTCCCAGCACAGCAAATTTACAAAAAATATAAAAAATTTGAAGTTGAGTGCATCTTAAGCCAAGACCATGCTTTAATTGCCTATTTTACTTTATCTTGCTTTGGGTAAAAAGATTCTTTATTTTATAGGTTTAAAGTTAAACCTAACTAATAAAAATATTAACCAACCACAACTGTTAATCAATGTCTTTTGGAGAAGAGATACTTCGGGGGACATAGTAAAGGTATGATGAAGGTCATCTGTCTGTTTCAGTGAAAAACTTACAAACCCACTGCCGATCCCAGAGTAGGAAAAATGGGATCAGACATGAATGTGGACTGATAATTTCTCTATTTTGTCCAGTGTATCCAAGGACCATCATTTAAGTACTAAGCTCAAGAATCATGTGCAAGTGGCCAGAGATTTCAGAATAGGCTCTAGGATACATGAAATATAAAAAGACTTTTCTAAGTGATTACTGAAAATAATGAATATATGTCTCCAAAAATTAGAAGCAATTAGAGTCATACAAATTCCTGGGAATAAGTTATTTAAATGAAATTGGGATAAAGAGTTGTTAATTGTGTAGGGAGAAATCTGGGTGCTGTATAAAAGCTGGGTTCATGGTCTGATAAAGAGAAAGACGTCATATTTGTTTTGTCCGGTGGAGTTAGGGGAAAAGGGTTATGGGAGATGTTGTTCCTGAGGGGTTCATACATAGGAAACCGAATCAAGTAGATTCCTATGAATTAACCCTCATTATATTCAAGACTGACTGATTAGACTTTATATATTCTTAACCTTGCTTCACAGAAATTCACACCAACTGTTTACTCTTCTACCTCAGTCCCAGCCATACTTACAGAATGCTGTTAGGCAAATGGATGATTGAGTCAGGGACTAGGAACTGTAGATGGGATGGATATGAAAGGAATCTGTTGCTTCCCAGATAGCTCTGGATTGGGATTGAGTAGATAAGTGGGAGGGTTAATACAACCTTTTCTTATTGAATGTCCTCAATCAAATCCTCACTTAAGGGAAGTGTAAATGCTGGGCAAAGAAATATAATTTAGGTTTTTAAGCTTGAATTTGTCATATCTTTCAAGACCAAACAACTGTTATTGCTAAAGACTGCTGAATATTCTGTATCTGGGAGTACCAAAGCCAAGATGACTATACTATTACAATTAATTTCATCTGCTTTATGATATTGTGATTATTTGTGATAAGCTTCTGTTATTCTAGGTTAACAGAAAGGCATTTCTCTTGGTGACCCTGGTATACCTGATTGGTTGGACTTGTACGTGTTCTTTATCAATATGTACTACATCCATTTAATGGAGAACTCTAATAAATTATTTTCCATTTCCTTTTTAGAAGATGAAAAATACACAAACCTACTCCGATATGCACAGGACAGACTGATGTTGACCATCTGCATTTATAGTATAATATTATTTCTTTTTTAAAAGATTTATTTATTTGAGAGAGAGAAAGTAATAGAGAGAATGTGTGCAGGGGGAGGGAGGTAGAGCGAGAAGGAGAGAGAGTCCTAAGCAGACTCTGTGCTGATCACAGAGCCTGATGTGGGGCTCGCTCTCAGGGCACTGAGATCATGACCTGAGCCAAAACCAAGAGTCAGATGCTTAACTGACTATGCCATCCAGGCGCCCCTATAGCATAATAGTATTATTTCAGACCAAAGTTTTCTTAAAGCTTGATAAGATGCTGAGGCACCAAGAAAGATTAACTTATATATGTTTATTTAACTATACAGCTATAGATAGATATAGCGTGTGTGTGTGTTCAGAACTTGGTGAATTAAAGGATCTTTTGCCTTAATATTTAGTTAACCAAGCAATTAAATTAACCACAGTTTCTCAATACTTGAGCTTTCTGCATAGTGTGAAATGTTTAGATTAGCGATAAAATAGCTAATTAAAGTACAAAATGAAATTCAAGACCACAGCACAAAAAGTGTTTATCTAACCAGTTATTTATCATTAAAATTATGTTTAAAAATAGTTGTTAAAGGGGTGCCTGGGTAGTGCAGTCGTTAAGCGTCTGCCTTCGGCTCAGGGCGTGATCCCGGCGTTCCGGGATCAAGTCCCACATCGGGCTCCTCGCCTGGGAGCCTGCTTCTTCCTCTCCCACTCCCCCTGCTTGTGTTCCCTCTCTCGCTGGCTGTCTCTCTGTCACATAAATAAATAAAATCTTAAAAAAAAAAAAGTTGTTAAAATATACTTTTGTGACCAGTTTTAATTTTTGTATAATAAGGCAGCTAATGTGGGTAGGCATTCATTTAATTGCCTGAAGACAGCCTTGAAATACTGAATTTTGAATCTCTCAGTGTGTTAGTATTATAGACTGATTATGTCCTCCCCAAATTTATATGCTGAAGTTCTAAGCCCCGATGTGTTGGTATTTGGGGGTGAGGCTTTTGAGAGGTAATTAGGTTTAGACGAGGTCATGAAGGTGGGGGCCCCCATCATGGGATTGGTGTCCATATAAGAAGGGAGGAGAGACCAAAGCTCTCTCTGTGCCATATGAGGACACAGCAAGAAGATGGCTAACTGCAAACCAGGATGTCCTTACTACTAGGAAGTGAATAGGCTAGTACCCTTGATCTTGGACTTCTCAGCCTCCAGAACTGTGAGAGAGTAAATTTTTGTTGGTTAAGCCACTCAGTCCATGATATTTTGTTATGGAATCTTGAGTAGACTTATGAAGTTATCTTATTACCCTGGTGTTAGTGACCCAAATATCAAGATTCTATGGTGATTTTTTTGGAATATAAAAGCAGGTGTTATTTCACTTCTGACACTCTTTGGAAATTTGGTGGTCCTATTATATGAATTTCATGGCATGCACTTTGTCAAAGCTTACTTTGGAGGGGTAGTTGGAATGTGTGATGGTTTCTTGTTACTTTGTTAGGTACCCTGTAGAACATGTAGGAGATGAGTTCTTGGTGAGTTGTATTTGAACTAGAATTTAGAATAAAACTGCTTTTAGTCAGGGAAATGAAACTGTCTGATACATTTGGTTTTTGAGCAGTTCTTTGCTTTTGGATAGGTCTGTCTCATATTAACTCTAAAAGAGAAGAGCTTCCTTGTGAGAAGACTTGAGTTAAATGGAGGCAGAAAGAAGTTGCAATCCAGGAATACTTATTTCACATGATGATTATTTGGAAAAAATTCAGACAGACAAGTTTTTGTCTACACATTAAAAAACATGACTTCGACAGAATTATTTTTGGATTGAGTAGACCAATCTTCCCATCTGGGTCCAAAATGAAGTAGAAGCATTGAGCTCATGTTGACAATAGAGAGAAATTATCACTTGGGAAGTAGTTTTGTTTCATCTGAAAATGAGTATTGGCTAGATTCTTTGTTTCCCTTTTCTCCCTGATGGACTGATATGTCCATCTATCAACCTGAGGTAAAAAAACTTGCATCTATAATAACTGCATAGCCATTTGACAACTATTGAATACAAGGGATATATTCTTTTAGATTCTTTTGGAAAAAGATGCCAAAAATTCCTACTTTTTGGAAAAAGATGCAAAAATCTTTGCTCATTATCATCTTCCTGTCCCCCCAAGAAAGTCAGGCATCAGTGGTACTTTTTTGTTGTTGTTTTTATGTAGCTCATGAATCTCTAAGAATAGAAACAAAATTATTTTTTTCTCTTTTCACTCCATATTGCTTTGTGGTAGATCTATGGTGTGCTACCTATATTCCCCACCTGCCCACTTCTTTTTCTCCAGCATCTTCTACCATCAGAATCAAGGCACCAAATTCACTTAGCTGTTATTGTAGAAGTTGAGTTAAGGTTTATAGTACACATGTTTAATTTGTCACAGTCTACTTTACTGATAGCTCACATTGGAGTGCCTACCTTACCTTCAGCAAAGGAGAAACTTTTTGCCCAAGATTATGACCCACCTTCAGGAAGAGCCCATATGCAAAGATTGGCCAATATAGGGCATAAGAGCTTGTCCTCTTGCTTCTGATTGGGACATACAGCTTCAGAATTCTCTATGGGATCAGCTGCAACCTCTGTTGGAACTACACCACAGTTTTATCTTGAAAGCCTTCTCTAATAAACTACTTGAATACAAATATCTTAGAATCTGTCTCCTGGGGATCCTGACCCAATGCAGTTAGAACCAGCAGACTAAAGGAGAAGTAGGCTCTATGATGAAATTTTGGAGCTGATTATTTCCTGGTCAGCTGGCAATGAAGACCCCAATCCTGATGGTAGGTGGAGAGTAGGTAGAGTGTGATATGATGTTAGTGAAATTATTCAGATTCTAATAGTGGTGAACCCAGAGCTGATGCTGGTAGAAGGAAATACACTAGAAGATTCAATAGCCAGGTATTTGAAAGGTTTAGGGGAAGTAGTAATCATAAAACTCGTGAAACTGGTTATCCTTGAGTGCCATGGAGGCATTGCAGAAAGATAATGAAAGTCTGTGGGTGATTGATCACTGATTTAAGTGTGAAAGTCAAAGGACCTCAATAATAAGATATAAAGAAACTCTTATTTCTCAAAGCCAGGAAATGGGAACACTGGGTATCAGGATCAGAATCAGGTTCCATAAGTGCAGAGTTGTAGAGAATTTGAATTCTCAAAGCCATCAATTCTGCTATCCAAGGTAAAGATCCTTGTTGGGAGGGAATGGGCTGCTGACTATTGGGATGGGGTATTTAAGTTAAAATACCCGAGAAGCTTAGAACTTAATATTTTCCTGAATCCTCTGAGCCTGTAGAAATGGCCCATTCCATCCTGTTAAAAGCTAGCACAGTCCGTTTGCTTGAAGATGATGCCAAAATTCATACACTCAACACAGCTTTCTTTTGATTAGTGTTATCAAAGTATCTTTTTTCATCCATCTAATTTTAATCTATTTGTATTTATATATTTAAAGTTCATTTCTTATAAGCAGCATGTAGTTGGATCTTACTTCCCTCCTCCAATCTCTGTCTTATTAGAATGTTTAGACCATTTGCATTTAATGTGATTATTGATATGGTTAAGTTTTTCTGTCCTCTTGATGCTCATCTACTATATGCCCATCTGTTCTTTGATTTCTTTTCCTCTTCTTATGCTTTCATTTGGATTAATTGTAGCTTTTTTGGGGCTCCATTTTATCTTTTCTATTGGCTTATTGGCTTTACTTTTTTGTTATTTTAGTGGCTGACTTAGGGTTTAAAGTTCACATGTTTAATTTATCACAATCTGTGTTCAAGTGGTAGTATACCACTTCATCTATAGTGTAAATCACATAAGAATCTTATGATACTATCCTTTCATTTGTCTCCTTCCAACTTTATGCTATTGTTTCACACTTTCACATATGTTACAAATCCTGAAGTACACTGATACTCTTTTTATTCGGTCACTTGTTATAGTGATATTTAACTAATAAGAAAAAAATCACAAATACCTACCCATGTGGTTGCCATTTCTGCTCTTCTTAATTTCTTTGTATAGATCCATGTTTCCATAAGATATCATTCTACTACTGCCTCAGGGACTTCCTTTACCACTTTTTGTAGTGCAGGTCTTCTGTTGATGAATTCTTTCAGTTGTTATATGTTTGAAAGAGACTTTATTTCATCTTCAGTTTTAAAAGATATTGTAACTGGGTATATAATTTTGGGTTGACAGTTGCTTTCTTTCCATACTTTAAATATGGACTCTCAGCTGGATCTCTAACTCATTGCATCACTGCCATTTGCCTAATGTCTAATGTTTTGAAACTGTGGTTTCATATATTTTATCTTTTTTTAAAAAAAATTATTGCTTCAAGTGGGAGTATAAATTAAGTCTCTAACTTCATCTTGTCTGAAAGCTTTTGTATTATATATTAATATTTACCAGAGAACATTCATACAGAAGTGACACTAAAAAATTAAGTGGACAACAATGGTTTGGCCAGGAGATATCAACCAGCTTTTGTCATCACTACCTCAGTTCTGGGAGTAGCCATAATGGCAAGGATGGAGGCTCACATGAGCCCCAGTTTGGGATTTAACTCACCAGCTTAGTCTTACTCTGTTGCTGCTTAATGTCTAAACTGCCAGCAACAGAGATAATGCTGAGCCCTTGATATGGCACTGTTCCTTGAGGAGACCAACTAACCATTTGGTAATCATTACTATAAGTTGATTACATTGAACCCCTTACACCTTGGAATGAGAAGAGACTAATGTTGACTGGAATTGGAACATATTTGGGGTATGTTTTTTACTTTCGTACATATAGGGCTTTATCTAGCTCTACTATACAAAATGTTGGTAGCGTTTGATCCATGGATATAGGATTCCACATAACCCTGCATCAGATCTAGGGGCCCACTTAATAATGAAGGAGGTGCACATGAGCACATGACCATGTTACTCACTGTTTTATCCTATACCACACCACTGAGAAAATGTGGTCTGCCAGAATAATGAAGTGATGAGTGAACAACTTTTTAAGGGCATAGCACACCATATATACTCTTAATCATAATCATTTCATGATGCTATGTCCCCAGTAAGTAGACTATATAGGTCTGGGAAGCAAGGAGTGGTAGTAGGAGTCGACCTGCTTCCTATCATTCCCATTGACCCTCTTATGGAATTTGTCATTCATATTCCTACAAATGTGGGCTCTGCAGGTCTAGAGATTATGGTTTTCTAAGAAAGAATCCTTCCACCAGGGGACACAGTAAGTTCCCATTAAGTTCTAATCTATGGCTAAGTGTCCAGTCACTTTGGTAACCTTGTACCAAGAAACTAGAAGGCAGGGAAAGAAGGCACCATTCTGGCATGGGTAATTGACCATTATCATCAGGAGAAGATAGGATTGCTGTTATACAATAACACATCCCGATAATACATTGGGTGTCTTTTGGTATACCTATGCCTGATTTTGACCACACACGGGCAAATGCAGTAACTAGTCTGAGAAGGGTATGGTGAACAGAGGCTTAAATCTTGGGGTATAGACTGATGGAGGTGCTAGTTGAGGGGGAGAGGAATCTAGAACTGGTAGTAGAGGAAGAAGATGATAAATATCTTTTGAGTCCCTAAGAACAGTTACAGTGGTAGAGAGGCTGTAGTTTATCCAACTAACTTTCCACTTGCAAGTTTTCCCAGGAAAAGAGACCAACCATAATCCTGGAGGAAGTTTTTCCAAATGAAGTGAACTAATTTACTACCAGTGGGTCTAGGTAGCACAAGGGGCAAACCCATGATTGTTCTGGTGTGCTGTCTAGATCATGTACATCAATATCATGGCCCTCATTCCCTGGCTCTTGGTAGGGTTATCTGTGGAAAGTGTACAACTGAGGCTCTCCCCAAAACTGCCCTCAGTGGAAGGCCGTTTTGTCCAAGGTTGTGTCCCCTCCCAGAAGCTTATATCCAATTACTGGACGATGTAGGGGAAAAAGGTCTGGTTCCCTGGTCTCAGTTCAGGAGAACTGAGAGTTTCCTCTGGGTTTGGCTGAGACCAACTTTTGCAGAGTTTAACTTTCTCCACTGCTCGATACTGCTTCCTTTACCCACTTATGAGTGTTGATGAATGCATATCCCAATGAACTTCGTGCATGCAATATTCATTTCAGAGTGTGCTTCCCAGGGAACTTGATCTATATAGCACCTTTTCTTGTTATTAGGTAGCTTTATGCTATAAAACCAACTCTCAGTCTTCAGTTAATAAAATTGAGCTTAGGGTTTAATATAAGACCTATATGGAACTGTCATGAATGACTATTGTTTCTGCCATTCAGAATCTGTAAAGCTTTCTTCTGGCAACTGTATACTGATTTTCCTGTGAGGATACACTTTGTTTTCCCGCTCATTTTGTATGCTTTGCATGACATAGACTCATGTCTAGCTTAAGGGATTGACTTGAGATTTATACCTAACCATTCAAAGTATCACTTTTCTCTGGCCAAAGTTCAGGAACAAGCACGTCACTCAATAAGAGCCAGTGAGGCAAAACAAAACAAATAAAAGCACTAAGGAAAAGGTATATGCACTTTTCCTACTGTACTTGAACCTGGAAGCATTTGGTCTGGAACTACTGGTTATTATTTTGTTCCCTGAGATTGAAGCCAACATTGAGGAGAGCCGAACCAGTAGGAGAAAAGGATCTGGGTCCTTATGTCATTATTTGAGCCCCTGGATCAAGACATACTTGAAGCAAACATATTCTTGGAATTTATGTTATGTGATCTCAATACTTCTCCTTTTTAGAATAAATTCTTTTGTGTTGAATTTACTGAAAATCTCTTGGTTGATGTAGTATCTTCCTGAACTAAGTTGTGGAAATGGAAAATTAAATTACTAAAAGCTCTTTATATGGAGGGAACAATTTGCATGAAGGAGCTTAGATCTGAAAAGAATAAAGTGCCATTTTGAGCATTTAAAATGCTCAAAGTTCTAAGTTGCTAGAAGTTCTAAGGAAAATTTAGGCTGATATTTCCCCCTTTTCTTACAGTATGTTCTATTCTTGTTACCATGATAATTACTGTAATCATATCAGCATGGTATAAAAAGGTCCTGCTGTTAATTATGGAGAAAACAGGAACACTTTGTTATATTTTCTCTAATTATTAAATTTTGTATTGCAAATCCAGCATCTTCCTTCAGATGAAGAAAAATGCCCCATTTATTTTTCAATGTCATCTGTCTAGGGACAGTCTATTATAACCTCTTTAAACCTCCATTCTCTGATCTGTGCAATGGGAAAAATTCCTCCCATCTAACAACAAATTGTAATGATAAAATAAGATGATGTACCTGTAGGTGCTTTGTAAACTATAAATGACTGAATAATTGCCAATGACTTTTATTGGTGGGAACTATTCAGCAATAAACAAACAAACAAGCAAACAAATAAAGAAATGATGTAACCCTGAATCTTTTAATTTCTTCATAGTAAGCTAAAATACAACATGGTGTTGACATGGATATTGACCTTCTACATCGTAAGTAAAATAATGTATTAAAGAATTATTAAGGCCTCCATGGCCTCTTCAGTGTATTTTAAAAATTGGGCTTATTTTTAGTTAAATGGATGAGTCTCCATTCCTAGAGATTAATAACTTGGAGTCTAGGAACAAACATCATCCAGACTTCCCTTCTGGAACTCCTCTTCACTGTTCTTATAGCCTCTTGATGCTTCAATTACTGTACTTATCTCAGGATATTGAAACAATTAATATGTCAAGTGCTTCTACTAAACGGAGAACTCCTTGAGGCCAGGGCTTATATTTGTTTTAAGAATCTCTCAATGCTAAGCAACTCATGGGGATTGCTACATTGTTAGTATTAAATGAATGTTTGTTGAATTCAAATTGAGGCTATTCATTGTTTGATTTTTATATTTCTTCTAACAATTTTTTTGTGCTTTCCTTTATTTTTTAAAGTTGGCAGTAATTTTTCTATGTGATTAATTTGTATTGATGGAAGAGGTCTTGATTATTAAATCAAACTTCTAGGGCTGTATCTGGACAAAATCAGAAAGATAGATATCAAATCTATTGGTAACGATTCAAAATACCTTTAATCACAAAAGTAATGTATGTGTGATGGAGATTTTTAAATAATTTAAGGGCTAGATGGGTGATGGGTATTAAGGAAGGCACTTATTATGATGGGCACTGTGCAATGTTGTATAAATGATGAACCACTGAATTCTACTCCTGATATCGCACTGTATGTTAACCAGCTAGAATTTATTTATTTACTCTTAAAGATTTTATTTATTTACTTGAGAGAGAGAGAGAGAGAGAGAATGAGTGCGGGGTGGGGAGAGGGAGAGGGAGAGGGAGAAGCAGACTCCCCGCTGAATGGGGAACATGATGTGGGGCTCCATCCCAGGACCCTGAGATCATGACCTGAACTGAAGGCAGATGCTTAACTGACTGAGCCACCCAGGTGCCCCTAACTAACTAGAATTTAAATAAAAATTTGAAAAAAAAGAGAAGCAGATACTGAGACTCTGATGGCTTCCTTTCTGGAACACTTTTCCAAGTAACTTCTGGACTCTCTTCTAAGTACTGAATACTTCAGGGCTTCTAAAACTCTTATAACAAGAAAGACCTAGGGGAAGGGGGTCTTCAAGAATGGACTCTGACAGAGCTCCTGTTGCTGAAGTCTTAAATGAATGTTTGAAAGTGTAGATAAAAATGTAAACAACTGGATGACTTAGGAAAAAATTATTTTAAAATAATTAGTAAATAGGGTATAAAAATTGTTAATTCCCTTCTTGTTCACCTTTTCCCAATTTCATCTCTTTTCCCAGGGAGAATTCCTATCATTTCTTTGATATATATCTTTCCATATATTTTTCTTTGCATTTGGAATCACTTGTGTGCATGTGTATGCACAAATACACCCTATCTATATGAAGAATGTTTACATAAACAAAATCATAGAACAAACAAAATCATTTTCTGTACCCCCCCCCTTTTCAATTAGTATACCTGGGACCACTTTGCAAATCAGCCTATAGAAATTATTTCATGATTTAAAATGGCTGTATTTCATCTGTAGCATATTGTAATTGTAATTAATGTGTGTTTTTCCCTGTTGATAAAATTCTTATTTGTTTTTGATTGCAAAAAAGAGGCAGTAGTATTTTTGAACGTGTTGTTTTGAACATGTCAGGGTTCTGTAGCATGGATTCATAGAAGTAGAATCACTGAGTGAAAAGATAAGCACATAAAATAGATGCCAAATTGCCCTCTAAAAGGGTTGTACCAATTTATGCATCTATCAGTATGAGAGTATTTCTCTTCATGCCACTGGCAACAATGGATATTTTATATATATATGTAAATATCTCCAGCTAATATGTGAAAAATGTTATTTCCTTGTTATTTTATTTACATTTCCCTAATTACCAGTGACATTTTTGTGAAGGATGAAAACTCTTCTAACTTTCTCAACAAAGTCTGTAAGCTGTGGTATTTCTGTTAACATTTGAATCATTATTTAAAAAATCCAGACATTATGAAAAAGAATGAAGTTTTGACATTTGCAATGACATGGATGGAGCTAGAGAGTATTTTGCTAAGTGAAATAAGTCACTCAGAGAAAGACAAATACCATACGATTTCAGTCATATGTGGAATTTAAGAAGCAATGAACATAGGGGAAAAAAAAAGAGGCAAGCCAGGAAACAGACTCTTAACTACATTGAAGAAATTGGAGGGGAGGTGAGTGGGAGGATGGGTTAAATGGGTGATGGGTATTAAGGAGGGCATTTGTGGTGAGCACTGGGTGTTGTATGTAAGTGATGAATCACTAAATTCTACATGTAAAACTAATATTACACTGTATGTTAACTAACTGGAATTTAAATAAAAACTTGAAGAAAAAAATCCAGGCATTACAAAATTACATTATTTTTCTAGTAGAGGATGTAAGAATAGTTGTTTAAATCATTGTTTAAATTGTTGAATTATTTAACTGTAATTTACTTGAAAATCTAAATGTTATTTCCAGGCACTTTCTCCATTTTTAAGCCAATTTCCATTTTCTGAACATTCTGCTCACTCAGTCTCTGCTCATTCTGTTCACTTCACTGGTTGGCCATTATGATGTGGTGCATTTAAAACAAGGTGGTTCTTTCTGCTAGAAAATTTTGAGAACTGGATGTAATAGTTATAACCATTAAAAATTAATAGCCATTATCCTTTACTGAGCCCCTATTAATTTGAACGCACTTAGCAAGCATTATTGCATTTAGTTTCCCAAAGCCTCACAATTAGTAGGTGTCTGACACCAGAGCTATGATGATCGTATGGTTTCTTTATAATTTCTTAACCTAGTTTGTTTGTCTCTAGTTCATACCCCACAGACACTTCTTGATGTTCAAAGTTCAGGACAGAGAGTAGGGCTTTTATAGGTCCTTTCAAGAAAATATGACTGAGTCATAGTCCCTCAATCCCCTATCTCACAGCTTTTGTTAGAGAAAATTTTTGAGAAAATTAAGGTGTATAGAAAATCCTCAGTTCTCCTAAGGATAGTATGTTAGTACCCATCTAGATGCATAGGAGATAAGTTAATTCATTATATATGACAAATGTCTTGAGCCATTAGGGTTTAATGCTCTCATGGAATGAATCCTGGTTGAGAAAGGCTGGTAGACTGTCATCTTCCATGAGTTTCTGTCACTTGAACAGTCTTGTTAAACACACAGGAGTCTTCGTGCCTGTGACATAACATTTCTTGTGACTTTTTGATACCTAGTTATCATTCAAGTGACAAGTCTATTTAGGAATAAACTTTACTTTGATGAATTACCTGTATGTTGATAATTTCAGTTGGCAAATATGTTAAGAAAGCTTTATTTTATTTTCAGCCCCCACCCCACATCAAAATGTAGACTTCCTTAGAAATTTTTAAAAAACCCAGCAGAACAGATCAACAAAACTTGGAGCTGGTTCTTTGAAAGAATTAATAAGATATATAAACTGCTAGCCAGACTTACCAAAAAGAAAAGAGAAAGGACACAAATAAATAATATCATAAATGAAAGAGGAGGGATCACAACCAGCACAGAAGAAATACAAACAATTTTAAGAGCATATTATGAGCAACTATACGCCAAAAATTAGGCAATCTGGAAGAAATGGGTGCATTCCTAGAAACATATAAACTACCAAACTGAAGCAGGAAGAAATAGAAAATTTGAACAGACCCATAACCAGCAAAGAAATTGAAGCAGTAATAGAAAAATCTCCCAAAAAACAAGGGTCCAGGGCTGGTTGGCTTCCCAGGGTAATTCTATTTAACTTTTAAAGAACAATTTATACCTATTCTTCTTAAACTGTTCCACAAAATAGAAATGGAAGGTAAGCTTCCAAACTCATTCTATGAGGCTAGCATAACTTTGATTCCAAAACCAGACAATGACCCCACTAAAAAGGAGAATGACAGACCAGTATCCCTGATGAACACGAATGCAAAAATTTTCACCAAGATACTAGGTAATCAAATCCAACAGTACATTAAAAGGGTTATTCACCATGATCAAGTGGGATTTATTCCTGGGCTATAAGGGTGGTTCAGCATCAGCAAAACAATCAATGTGATACACCACACTAATACAAGAAATGACAAGAACCATATGATCCTCTCAATAGATGCAGGAAAAGCATTTGACAAAATACAACATTCTCTCTTGATTAAAACTCTCTGCAGTATAGGGATAGAGGGAACATGCTTCAATATCATAAAAGCCGTATACGAAAAACCCACAGTGAATATCATCCTCAATGGGGAAGAACACAGAACATTTTCCCTAAAGTCAGGAACACAACAGGGATGTCCACTCTTGCCACTGTTCTTCAACATAGTACTGGAAGTCTTAGCCTCAGCAATCAGACAACAAAAAGAAATAAAAGGCATCCAAATTGGCAAAGGAGAAGTCAAACTCTCACTCTTTCAGATAACATGACACTCCATGTTGAAAACTCAAAGACTCTACCCCAAAATTGCTAGAACTCATACAGAAATTCAGCAAATGGCAGGATATAAAGTCAAGGCCCAGAAGTCAATTGCATTTGTATACACTAACAATGAGACAAAAGAAAGAGAAATCAAGGAATCAATCCCATTTACAATTGCACCCAAATCCATAAGAACCAAAGAGGTAAAGGATCTGTAGTCTGAAAACTATAGAACAATCATGAAAAAAATTGAGGAAGACACAGAGAAATGGAAACCATTCCATGCACATGGGTTGGAAGAATAAATGTTGTTAAAATGTCTATGCTACCCATAACAATCTACACATTCAGTGCAATCCCTATCAAACACTATCGACATTTTTCACAGAGCTGGAACAAACAATCCTAAAATTTGTATCAACCAGAAAAGACCCTGAATAGCCAGGGGAATTTTGATAAAGAAAACCAAAGCTGGGAGCATGACAATGCCTGACTTCAATCTATATTACAAAGCAGTGATCATCAAAACAGTATGGTACTGGCACAAAAACAGACGCATAGATCAATGGAACAGAATAGAGAGCCCAGAAATGGACATTTAACTCTACGGTCAACTAATCTTGGACAAAGCAGGAAATAATGGAAAAAAGACAGTCTCTTCAACAAGTAGTGTTGGGAAAATTGGACAGCCACATGCAGAAGAATGAAACTGGACCATTTTCCTACACCATACACAAAATCAGACTCAAAATGGATGGATAAAAAACCTAAATGTGAGACAGGAATCCATCAAAATCCTAGAGGAGAACATAGGCAGTAACCTCTTTGACATCAGGCACAGCAACTTCTTTCAAGACACGTCTCCAAAGGTAAGGGAAACAAAAGCAAAAGTGTACTTTTGGGACTTCATCAAGATAAAAAGCTTCTGCACAGCAAAGGAAACAGCTGACAAAACTAAAAAACAACCTATAGAATGGGAGAAGATATTTGCAAATGTCTTATCAGATAAAAATCTTACCAAACTCAACACCCCAAAACCAAAAAATCCGGTCAAGAAATGGGCAGAAGACATGAACAGACATTTCTCCAAGGAAGACTTGCAAATGGCTAACAGACACATGAAGAAATGCTCAACATCACTCAGCATCAGGGAAATACAAATCAAAATTACAATGAGATATCACCTCACACTAGTCAGAATGGCTAAAGTTAACAAGTAAGGAAACGACAGATGTTGGCAATGATGAGGACAAAGGAGAACCCTCTTAAACTGTTGGGAATGCAAGTTGGTGTAGCCACTCTGGAAAATAGTATGGAGTTTCCTCAAAAATTTAATAGAGCTACTCTACAACCCAGCAATTACACTACTAGGTATTTATCCAAAGGATACAAGCATAGTGATTTGAAGGGGCCCCTGCACCCTAATGTTTATAGCAGCACTGTCCACAATAGCTAAACTATGGAAAGAGCCCAGATCTCCATTGACAGGTGAAAGTCTAAGGAAGATGCGACACACACACACACACACACACACACGCACACACACACAGTAGAATGTTACTCAGCCATCGAAAAGGATGAAATCTTACCATTTACATTGACAGGGATGTAACTAGAGGGTACTAGGTTAAGCAAAATAAGTCAGTCAGAGAAAGACAAATATCATATGATTTCACTCATATGTGGAAATTAAGAAACAAAACAGATGAACATAGGGGAAAAATGAAATAGATGAAATCAGAGGGATTGATAAGAGACTCTATAGGAAGCAAACTGAGGGTTGTTGGAGGGGAGGTGGGGGGATGGGGTAACTGGATAATGGATATTAATGAGGGCACTTGATGTAATGAGCACTGGATGTTTTATGCAACCAATGAATCACTGACCTCTACTTCTGAAAGTAATAATACACCATATGTTAATTAATTGATTTTAAATAATAAAAAATCACACAAAATGTAGACATTCCAAGAAATTCCACTAGAACATATCCATGACATATTCTTTTGGAATTTTTGTCAGAGACTTGGTAGTTAACAGCTAGTTTATTTGTTTTTTTTTCCCCCTACTCATAATTTCTTCTCTTAGTTGGTTAAATTTGAATGCTTAAGCTTGACATTACCTACAAAACTAAATGGGTTTTGATACCGATTTTGCTGTATGTGCCTGTATAGTGAGCTCTACTCTCAGGAGGAGTAGATAAACTTTTCCTGTAAAGGCCCAGATAGTAAAGATTTTTGGCTTTACAGGTCATAAATTTCTGTCACACCTACTTAACTCTGCCTTTGCAGTGCAAAAGCAGTCATAGTATGTAAATGACTGGATGTGCTGCGTTCTAATAAGATTTTATTTGCAGAAACAGGTGATAGATTGGGTTGTCTCTTTGCCGATAGTGTGTTCACACCTGCCTGTAGAAGAGACAGTAAGAACTGAAAACTCTTAATGTAATGCAATTTTTCTAAAATTTTAATTTTTCCAGAACACATGAATTAGAATTACAGGAGCCAGGCAATTCCTAAAGATCAAACATTCAGCTTTGATTTTGAAAATATCTCTTTATTTGTCTTACTGAATGTGCTCTCTCAGTCAGGCTCTATCATAAACAGTTTATATATGCTATTTCTTTAAATCATCTCTCTAGCCCTGTAGATAGGGTATCATCACTATCCTCCAGAGGCTCAGAGAGACTAAGGAAATTGCCCCAGTGTTCATAGCTGGTTAGTGACAAAGTCTAAACTTCTACTTAAGTCTGTTGACCTTAAAGTTCTTTGCATTAGAACATTATTTTTCAAGGTAACATTGAAAAAGTTTGAAATAAGTGCAGAAACCTTATTGTCATCTTAATGATGGCTAGCTTCATGATTTGACAAAAAACAACTCTCAAAAGCAGTGGTAATATCAACATCAACAACTAAAAAGTAAACACCAACTAAAAAGTAAATGAAAACACCAGACTGTAATCTGCTGTAGTGAAAAAATAATAATTTCTGAATGTTCATGAAATATGAACTGGGTATTATCTAGGAGAGTGAACAAAGAAGTTTGCTTCTCTTTCCTTGTGAAAAGGGGAACTACTCTCATTGAGAAATATGAGGTCATTATGAGAGATTCCCTATGAACACTCTCCTTACTCCTGGCTGCTTGTAACATTGATGATGCAGGTTTGAGCTCTGTACCTTCAAAATGTAGAATAGCAAACCAGGAATGCTGCTTTTATTCCCTATGCAGAGCCATTTTAAAAGTTTAATCCGTGCTGACAGCCCCATATCTGTCTTAAATTGAATGTGACTAAGAATTTTTCTTTTATAATTTCTCACTGCTTTTTAGTTTCATTCTGAAAAACAGGAAAATGCCACTTTTTCTTACAAAAATCAGGAATCAAACTCTAGTGTTAAAGATCTTTGTATTTTCGCTTAGCATTATCTCCTCCAGTCCTGTCCATGTTGCAGCAAATGTTGAGAAATCATTCTTTTTGATGGCTGAGTAATATTCCATTGTATATATGGACCACATCTTCTTAATCCAGTCATCTGTTGAAGGGCATCTCGGCTCCTTCCACAGAGAAAGACAATTATCATATGGTTTCACTCGTTTATGGAACATAAGAAGTAGGAAGTTCAGTAGGAAAAGAAAGGGAAGAAGAAAGGCTGGGGGGTAAACAGAAGGGGGAATGAACCATGAGAGTCTATGGACTCTGGGAAACAAACTGAGGGCTTCGGGCTGGGGGGAATGGGATAGGCTGGTGATAGGTAGTAAGGAGGGCACATATTGCATGGTGCACTGGGTGTTATACGCAAGTAATGAATCATGGAACTTTACATCAAAAACTAGGGATGTACTGTATGGTGACTAACATAATATAATAAAAAAATTAAAATAAATATTAGATTTGGAAAAAAAAAAGATCTTTGTAATCTCTCAGACCTGTTAAAGAAGGTCCATTTGTTGCTAAATACCATGATACTCCCCCTGTAACTGAAGCTCGTAAGAATCCTGGGTAAACCAAGGCAAAAACAGAGTTAAGACTGGCTTTCATGGGGCACCTGGGTGGCGCAGTCGTTAAGCGTCTGCCTTCGGCTCAGGGAGTGATCCCAGAGTCCTGGGATCGAGCCCCCACATCGGGTTCCCTGCTGGGAGACTGCTTCTTCCTCTCCCACTCCCCCTGCTTGTGTTCCCTCTCTCGCTGGTTGTCTCTCTCTCTGTCAAATAAAGAAATAAAATCTTAAAAAAATAATAAAAACCTCACAGTTGATCGATTTTTTGGCTAGGACAGAGAGAAAGATGCAAAGTGTGAATATTTAAATTTTCTGACTTTTCTCCTGAGAGTTTCAATTATTCACTCATATTCTTTTTGATGTTAGCACTAGGACCCAGAGATATCCACATTCATGGTTTCATCCATTTATCATCTGCTTTGCATATTATTTAAGTGGAGTGACATGAGATTTGGTGTTCAGTGACCTACATGTGATCTTGATCTTATTATGTCGTGTGTTGTGACTTAGTTTTTTATTCTTTCAAACCTCTTGCTCGTTTATCTCCTTTATTCAGTTCAGTTCCCAAATTTCCTCCCAAATCATGACTTGAAATTGATAGAGGACTGATTGAACCATCCCCTACTGTAAGGGATATGAAGAAATGGTAGAAGTTGTTTTACATTTCTATATGTAATTTTAGTGCATATTATTTGCAAGTGGCATGAATTATGTTTCCAGTCACTTAACTTTTTTTATCTATCTAATCTATCATCTATCTATCTATCAATCATCTATCATCTATCTATCTATCATCTATCTATCATCTAGCATCTATCTAGCATCTTATCTAGCCTCTTATTTATTTTAGTAACTTTATTGAAGTAAAATTTACATACCATAACATTCACTAGTTTAAATATAAAATATAATGGTGTTAGTCAATTTATAGAGTTGTGCCATAATCATCATAATCCAGTTTTAGAACATTTGTATCAACTCTAAAAGATTCCTGTGCCTACTGACAGTCAGTTTCTGCTCCCACTCCCAGCATCAGGTGACCCTTGATCTGCTATTTCTATAATTTTTCTGTTCTGGACATTATATATAAATCGATTTATACAATACATGATCTTTTGCATCTTTTGTGTAATGTTTTTGAGCATATTGTAGCACGGACAAGTAGTTCATTTCTTTTTATTTCAGAATAGCATTCCATTGAGTGGATATAGTACAATTTCTTGATCCATTCTCTAGTTGGTAGGCATTTTTTCTAGTTTTTGACTATCGTTAATAATACTGCCATGAACATTTGTGTATAAGTCTTTATGTGGGTATGTTTTTGTTTCTCTTAGGTAGGAACAAGCTTATTGGGTCATATAGTAAGTTTACTGTTTAACTTTTTAAGAAGCTGACAAATTGTTTTCCAGTGTCTGTGCCATTTTACATTCTCACCAGTGATGCATGAGAATTCTAGTTTCTCCACATACTTGTCAACACTTGTGATTGTCTGCTTTGGAATATACTCATTTTAGTGGGTCTAGAGGGGTATCTTATTGTGTTTTTAATTCACATTTCACAAATGGCTAATAATATTGAACACATTTTCATGTGATTATTAGATATTTGTATGTTGTTAGTGAAATATCTATTCAGATCTTTTGCTCATTTTTAAATTAGTTGTTTGCATTTGAAATTTTGAGTTGTAAGTTTTTCTTTTTTTCTCTTTTAGATACAAGAGGTTCATCAGATACATGATTATTTTCTCCCAATTGGTGCCTTAAAATTTTTTTTTTCTTAATGGAGTCTTTTGAGGTATAAAAGTTTTACGTTTTGATGAAATTAAATTAACCAAATCATGCTTTGGTGTTTAAGAACACTTGGCAGAAACTGATGTCACAATGATCTTCCCTATGCTTTTTTAATTCAAGTTTTATAATTTTAGGTCTTACATTTAATTAATTAATTAATTAATTTTTGAGAGAGAGACGGAGAGCGTGCATGCACAAGGAAGGGCAGAGGTACAGGGAGAGAGAGAATCCCAAGCAAGCTCGATGCTCAGTGTGGAGTCCCATGTGGGGCTCAGTCTCACAACCCTGAGATCATGATTAGGTCTTATGTTTAAATCTCTTATTCACTTTAAATTAATCTTTGTATGGTGTAGAGAAAGGATCTCAATTCATCATTTTACTTATTGGTATCAAATTGTCCCGCTAGTATCCTTTCCTATTCTTGACAACTTTATTGAAAACCATAATGTAAAGATTTGTCTCTGGACTCTCAATTCTGTTCCACTGATCTGTATGTCTCCCCTTATGCCTGTACCATACAGTCTTAATTGCTGCAGTTTTATTGTATGCTTCAAAATTAGAATAAGTAAGTCCTCCCACTCTTTTTTTTTTTTTTTCAAATTGTCTTGGTTATTCTGGATCCTTTGTTTATCTGTATAAATTTTAGGGTCAACCTGTTAAATTCTGCAAGAAATCCTACTGAAATGTTGATAGA
Organism: Ursus americanus; assembly: GCF_024610735.1. NCBI lineage: Eukaryota > Metazoa > Chordata > Mammalia > Carnivora > Ursidae > Ursus > Ursus americanus. The sequence continues at coordinate 13,796,799 of NC_142141.1, forward strand.
GATTGTATTAAAACTAAAGATAAAGGGGGTGCCTGGGTGGCTCAGTCAGTTTAGTGTCTGACTCTTTGATTTTGGCTCAGGTCATGATCTCAGGGTTCTGACATCCAACCTGGCATCAGGCGTCCTGCTTGAAGATTCTCTCTCTCCCTCTCCCTCTGCCCTTCACTCTTCCCCCCATTCTCTTTTTCTTTATTTCTAAAAAACAAAAACAAAAACAAAAACAAAAAAAAAAGCCCTAAAGTTAAGTTTGGGAAAAATTACCATCTAAACACTATTGAACCTTTTAATCCATTAATATAGGTTGTCCCTCCATTTATATAGATAATTTTTCTTAGCTATGTTTTGTAGCTTTCAGGAAACTAGTCTTGCACTTCTTTTGTTAAATTTATTTCCAAGTATTTTATTCTTTTTTGATGCTATTATAGATGGAATTTCTTTCTTATTTGCTTTTCTGATTGCTAATTATTAGTGTATAAAATGCAATGAATTATTAAATATTAATCTTGTATTCTGTGAACTTGCTGATTTTATTTGTTTTAGCAATAATTTTGTAGATTCCTTAGGATTTTCTACAAGATTTTATTGTCTGTAGGTAAAAAAAAGCTTTACAGCTTTATTTCTTCTTTACCTTTCTTTTTATTGTTATAAATATAATAATAATAATTATTTGCTTTATTGCACTGTCCAGAGCCTCCAGTACAATGCTGAATAGAAGTGGTGACAGCAGAGCAGACAGTGACAGTCTTGCTTTGTTCCCAAACTTAGGAAGAAAGCAAAGTCTAGTTTGATGTTAGCTATAGATTTTCTTAAATACTCTATCAAGTTGAAGAAGGTTCCCTTCTTGAGAGTTTAGATAATGAGTATGTTGAATTTTTGTCAGATGCCTTTTCTATGTTTATTAAGATGATCATGTGATTTTTTTTGTCCTTTAGTCTAATAAACATGTTACATTAATTGATCTTGAAATGTTAAACCAAATTTACATTTCTGGGACGAATCCCACTTGGTCATGGTATATAATCATCATCATCAATCATCATCATCATCATCATCATCATCATCATCATCATCATTACTGGATTTGGCTTAGTAGGATTTTGTGGAGGAATTTTTCATCTATATTCATAAGGGATATTGGTCTGCAACTTTTTTTTTGTTTGTGTCTTTGTTTGGCCCTGGTAGTACTGGCCTCATGAAATAAGTTACATGGAAAAGTTAGTAAAAAATACTAATTTTTTTCTAGAGTCAGATTTAGTCATTGAGTCAGTTATTATACATTTCAACTCGAATTTCCAATTAAAAAATTTCTTTTGAAATTCTCTATTTAATATATAATTGTCATAATTTCCTTTAATTTTTTAAAGCATGGTTCTTTTAGTATTTTGAACATATTTATGATAGTTGTTTTGTAGTCTTTTTCTGCCAAGTCCACTATCTGGGAACCCTCAGAAACCGTTCCAATTGTCTGACTTTTTTCTTTCCCCAGTAGGAATCAAACTTTCCTATTTCTTTTCAGAGCTCATTTTTTTTTTTTTTTTTTTTTGGCCTGCTGCTATTTGTTTCTTTGCTTAGTAAGTTGCCTGGACTAGTTCTGTGAAGTATACCTCTCCTTTGATGTGTAGCCACTGATGTCTCCTCAGTGTTTTTGTTGTTTTTTTCTTAATTCTTTTTATTTTAAAATCTGTTTTCCTAGAGGTCATCCTTGAGTCAGCATGACTTGGTGTTCTGCCAGTGATTGGTCAGAGGTTGTGTCTGTAGGGGCGGAAGACAAATTTTTCCTCTGTTCATCTTAGGTTCTTGGCTGGGGTTCTGTAATAAAAGACAGATTAGCAAGACAAAAACAAACAGAAATTTGTTAACCTGCATATATATGAGGAACTCAGGGAAGAGTAACTCAAAGAGGTGGTTTAGAATTCAGGTTTGTATAGCATATTTAACAAAGTACAATAAATTTGTAAGGAAATGACAGGACATGGTGCTCCTGGGTGGCTCTGTCGGGTAAGCATCTGCCTTTAGCTCAGGTCATGATCCCAGGGTCCTGGGATCGAGCCCTACATCGGGCTCTCTGCTCAGCTGAAAGCCTGCTTCTCCTTCTCCCTCTTCTGCTCCCCCTGCTTGTGCTCTCTCTCTCTGTGTGTGTCAAATAAATAAAATCTCATTAAAAAAAAAAAAAACGGAAATGACAGAACAAAGGAAAGCCATTTTAGACTTCTGAGACCAGCAAACTATGGGAAGGTAAAATAGATGAAAAATTACTGGTAGGTGAAGGCTACTAGGCTATTATGATCTATAGTTGTCACCAGTGATTAGCTTTTGTCCTTCCTGGTGGAAAGGGGAGGAGGAACACCTTTGAAATTTTATGTCCTGCTTTCAGACAAATAGGGAGAAGGCAAGTAACTTTTCTTATATCTACTTCTCAAATGCCTTCAGCTTAAAATAATCCTTGTGCTAAAGTAGCATATTTTGGTGTGACATATTTTGATTTCCTTCATGTTCAAAGACTACAAGCCAATAACATTTCCACCCTTTGCCCATGGATATATGTGTGGTTTGGGGAATACATTCAATGTACCATCAGTTTACAAGTCTTCCCTGACTTTACTTGCCCTCTTGTTTCATCTTTACGTAGGTGCATGGCTTCATGATCACCAGGGATTAGGTGAATTGGTCCCTAGTCTCACTTTGTACTAGTGTGCAGCCTCGAAGTTTACCAAAGGGATATGTAATCTCTTATCAAGGCCTCATATGTATGTCTCATTCTCTCAATCTCCTTGTTAAATTTCTAGCTAGTCAGCCAGTTTATTACTAGATCCAACTGTCGTCAACTTAGGCCAGCTGTGACCTTGGTCTTCCCCATTCTCTTAACATCAAGATAGCTACTCTTTCTGACAGTGCCCAGGAGCATGGGCTTTTTCTGACCTTTCCTCCAAAACAAGACATCCCTCTCAGGCAATAAAACTGCTGGTTTTCACAGCTCACCTCACCCCAGTAGAGCTAGGAAACTGGTGGTGCTGGTTGGGGGGGGGTTGAAAGCAGCTCCAGGCTAAAACACCATGGACTCCCAATATTATTACCCAAAATTTAGGATTTTTCTTCTTGAATAAACATTTCTCCATTTGTTGTATGCCTTTGGTCCATTTACAATGAAATTGTATCTTTGGTCCATTTCAGAATTCTGAAATATTAGTTTTTGACAATTTCATTCCATTTTATCATTGCTTTTTGAGAAGGTCTGTTGAGCTCCTTACTCCGGCATTCCAAAAGTCCTGCTCACGTCACTTTTTAGCAGTTGTTCTTCGTCCATAAAGATAAGGTTACAGAGGCTGTTTACTTAAGATTTTTTGAAAATTTTTGTAATTAAACAAAAGTGGTTTGTTCATTTTTCTAGGCATTCGGCACATAGTTGCCTACTAATAATCATCTTCTCCTTGTTTAGAATTTGCTGGCAGTTACTCAAAATAGTTGTAGGGTGTGATGACATTTCATTTAACATTTTCCTTATCAACTGCTAATTGAATAACCTTATATTGGTTAGTAAAGTGAATATTTTCATTGAATTCTAGTATTTAGTTCTCTCTTTGACTTACACCTACCTGATTCTTTGTAGATAGTGATGTGCTGTCTTTGTGAATGTGGAGATTATTGAGTGACAATTCTCTGAGGCTCTCTTTCCCTTTCTGCTCTTCCATTCATCTCTGTGGTTAATGGCTTTCCCGAGTCTCCCTTCTCAAGGACATCTTTTCTGCCAGTTTCAGATCTAGATCATTTGTGTTCAGTCCTGCCTTGTACATCTTTCTTTTTTTTCTTATTTATGGTTGTCTTCCTTTGTGGTGGAGAGACTTAATCCTGCCTTGAACAATAACTTTTAAATCTTTAAAAATCTCTCACTTAAGTGGAATGGCAGAATAGAAGTTCAGGCCTAGAAAATATGGATTTCATTCTGATTCTCCTCATCTGTAAAATGAAGAGGTTGGGCTAGTTCAATTCTAAGCTTACCTCGGTCTCCATTGCTCTGTGATCCTGTGGATTTGAATTCCCATATTAACTGTGAAATATGCCTATTTAATGGATTTGGTCTTATACATTAAAACCCAATTAACATACTTGTGCAACTAATAAGAAAGACAGGTATGTGTTAATTAATTGCTCATTTAATAAAATTGTCCTGGGATGTGAGGTGAAATTTAAAGATTGAAATAAACCTTCTTCCTTTTCATGTCATGTACTCAAACTCAGGCTGTCTTTTGGACGTGATTAGGGCCCAGCAGTTCCCTCTTTTGCATATGAGGAAAGCATTGAGAAGTTAATAGACTGGCAGGCAAGGTCACAGAGGAGGTTAGTGTGAGAGCCAGAAATGAGATTTCAAACTCTAAATAGCCTTCCATCCCCTGCTCATCCATAAGCCTTTGCTGCTGCCTTCTCCTTCTTCTGTTTTTAGAAACACATTTAGCCCATTTTGAGTTGTGCTAATTATTCAGTGTGTATTAAATATCAATGTGAATATTGAGACTGAAAAATTTGCCACATATTTATTACATCTACACACTCTGAGCACACGTTCGATTTGTAAATGAGTCATTGTATTACTTTACCATTTAACAATACATTGATACTTAAATAGTTGCTATTTTATAAGTTCATGCTAATTTTTATTTGAAATAGTTCAAAACAAATATGGTTGTTTATTTACTCCCTGTTAGAGAAAGTACACTTTATTTTTTATCATATCTTTTCAACTCTCTATTTCCTTTTGGTTGAGATTTAGAATTAATCTTGGCTCCTTTACCTCACCTAAGTAATAAAAAATACCTTTTACTGAACATCTACTATCTGACCAGCTCCGTGCTATGTGCTTTACAAAGAGGACATCTAATTCTTGAAATAATCCTGGAAATGAGAACTTACTTCACAGATGGGAAGACTGGCTTAGAGAGATGGCTTAGGCACTCACTGCTAGTAGGTGGTAGGAACAGTTTTCAAAGACAGAACTCTGGCTGCAAAACATGCATCCTTTTCATTACCCCACCTATATCTTCCCTGCCTACCACTGCTATTGGGTCCTTTAAGGCATATTTGTGGATGTTGGCTGTTTTATTTTATTTGTTTTTTGGTCTGTTCTGCATCTGTTTTATGTTTTGTTTTGTTTTGTTTTAGAACTGTCTTTTCCCCCCCATACCCTGCAATCCTGAAAATGTTCTTAATTATATGGCCCTGAGTTTCCTGTCAAAAGCATGGGCATATAACCCAAATTGGGATGACACAATTAAGAAGCTGACATAGACATTCAAAGGCATTCTTTTTGTTGAATTTGAGGTCCACATACATTATCTCTGCCTTTATATAGTGAGGGTTATCTGGGAGAGCAGACATAAGGGAAAGATTGAGAGACATGATAACACTGTGTGAAACCCTCAACCATCTGTGCTTGCCTGAGACCAGTCCATCCCTCTGTAACTTCCAGGTTAAGCGTAACAATATATTCCTGCTGTTGCTTAAACCAGCTTCAGTTGGATTTCTAATACTTGCAACTAAACAATCCTAATTGAGAATTCCTAACACATACTTACTCGACTTGAACAGTATTGTGAAGCTTGTCAGTGATAACTTTATCCCATGCAACACTGAGTATTTGATGGTTACATGCTGTTCCAGGTGACCAGCCCAAGCTCCTCATTCTGGAGCCCCATTGAAGACAACCGTTTGCCTCTTCACTCAGGTATGTAAAATTCATGCTGGCTGGGTAGAGATGCCCACTCATCTTCCACAGTTGGGAAGGGAAGTCTGGGGGGAAAAGATGCAAATGACTTAAAAATGATAAGCTCTTCTTAAGGTTGCATTTAATTTGATGTGCTGAAGCTTCTGTTCTTGGTGCTGAATATTCATGTTTAGTGAGGAGTCCCAGAGGCTTTGCAACAGTGTCATTTTCTACAATTTTAGAGGGAAGAGAAATGTGCCTTTTGCTGATAATGTACCTGAAGAGTGATGAAGGTGAGTTGTGGAATCTTTTTTAACCATTTACATTCTGACAAGTCATTTTATAAAAAGCTCACAATTCAGAAAATATTGAGAGCGCTATGAGAGCTTTTGCTTAATTCCTGGTAAACTTGTTTTTAAAGGAGGATACGTGGAGGGCATAAAGGCATAAGTAACCCATCTTTTAATAAACCTTGGTTAAACTCAGTGTGAGATGCATGCATTATTTCAAAGTTATTAACTTCTTGACTCAGTTTAAATTGCCATAAATTACATCTGCACCAATGACTTAGCCACCCTCTCCCCCCAGTAGTACAAAATGTCATGGGATGATAACGGGGTTAGAAGTAAATTGAAGTCAGAATGAATTCTTAATTCATGCAGGTTGATAGGATTTCTTATCACTACTCACTGTTAAAATGCAAAGACTTGCTGTCTTTTTACTTGCCAGCATTTGCCATCATGCTTTAGGGAGATTTCTTAATAAATACTATTCTGAGGCATTTGCCTTTAGGTAAGCAGAGTTAACAGGAGAAAGTGAAATGTGGTTAGGTTAAAAAAACAGAAGCAGGCTTCTTACCTGAAGCAATTAGGAACAATGGATGATAGATTAATTGAAAAAGTCATTTAGAGAGGGAATCATAAAAAATGAAATGTGCACACTTAAATATTTTATTTTAATGTAAAACATTTTGGTATATATTCATTTGCCGATTTCATCAACATAATCTGAAGCTTTCTTTGAGGGGTGCTCCACTACTTGAAGTTCTGTATCTATTTTCTTGACTAAACTGCATTCATGAGGCTGTATCTCTCATATTCTGTTTCCAGGTTCCATTTCTTTAGAAAGAATCAGAATTTGAAAATATTTATGAGGCTGCCTATTTCCAGATTCCATCTGGATTTTTATGATTTCCCCATTTCATTGACACTAATTCAATAGCAATTTTTGATAGTGGTCCTTTTTTGAACATCTTTTCATAACATTCAACTTGGTTTTCATGGAAAAATACCTTTCATTGTTTTTGAACTCATATTTCAGGGGTTTATGCTAGAACCCATTTTAATTACCTTGATGACTTTAGCTGGTATGAACAGAGTAGGGACAAACACAATTGACTCTTAATAAAGGTACAGCCCAACTGGTGAGCCCATAATTGGGTGGAGGGCTAGGAAGATGCTTCTAAGTTTATCTTGCCCTGAATGTTAGTTCAGTGAGTTTATCAGATGGAAGAACACAGGTCTGTTAATCTAGTGAATAGTTTAGATGAAGGTTAATTAGAGACTTTCTAAAGTGAAATGCTTTCAGAGAAGGAACTAGATGGGACCTTGTACTCAACAGACTTTTTTTTTTTTTTTTTTTTTAGATTGCTGATCTTTGCCTCAATGAACAAGGAAAAAAACCCCACAAGAAACTTGAACCTCATTAAAAGTAGACTTTCTTTCTCTGTGTGTGTGTTTTCAGTGAATAAGCCAATTAGAAGTGAACTCTGGTTTCCAATGTAACCACCAGGAGTGGGATGGAAAGGTGATAGGTGGATCCCTGCTGTGGCTGAAAGAAGTGCGGGTAAGACTATAACCAGACTGGGATTGCTGGGATACACACTTGTTTAAATTCTGCTTTGAGACCTGACTCAATCCCAAAGACAATCTCCAGTGAACTAGTTATCTCACAAATGTCATTGCCTTATTCCCTGTGGCCTTATAGGGAGGAATGTCAAAGTAATAAACTGGAAAGTGTATGCTGCCCTTGACCGGCTGCTGTAAACATGTATCTAGCTTTCCCTTTATCAAAATCCCATAGCACTTGTTTGCAATCATGTTCCATCCCCATATCCTAGCAAGGGAACTTGAAAAATGACAGGATTGTAATTATAAACATTTGGTAGCTTGGGGTAGGCTATAGGTCTTTGATCATAAGTGCCATCTTTTTCCAACTAAACTATGTTGCCTTTAAAATTTATAAAAACCAGTTTGTAATGCATTACTGATTAATGGGGGAACAATACAATTATACCTTTTAATGAAAAATACTGCTGTGTGTGTTTCGGCCTATGAAATTATTGAATATGTCATCTACTGAATATCTATAGGCTATAACCTTATTGGAGCGTAGAGTAAAGGCAAGAGGGAAAGGAATTATGTTCATATTTTGGTAGATACTAAGCAATATCTTGCTCTGACCCTGTATGCCATGTGTGAACAATCACCAGGGCTTTATTGCAATGGATGTTACAAGCTGTTGTCAGTATTCATACCACAAACGGACACTCAAAAGCATTTCCATTTATTCTGCTTTCTGAATGTTGCCTTAATAGGAACATGAATCATAAATAATGAAATCTAAGCCATGCAGTTCTCAAGAGCTGTGGGACTGAGCTCCTCCTAATGGAAAAGGCAGATTCCAGATAAACAGGCCTTGTTCTGATGTGTGATCAATGCTGAGAATTCTGCACCCTCCACCCACTCCCCAACAACAAACAGGGCATGAGTGAAGAAAGAGGGTCTGAACTCAAAAGAAATGTTTCTAGAATTAGTGAAAAGCTTTTGACTTATGCTATTAACTTTGTATAGTATTAGATGACATTATGGGGACAGAACTGTTTTCTATTAATATGGATAAGGAGATGAGGTACTTTTTTTTTTCTTTAACTTTTTTTCAAAGGCTTCTTGACTCATTTCCCTCCTTGCTTTCTTTTGAGTTCCAGCTCTGACTCACCTGTGAAGTTTATAGTTAGGAAAAAAGTGAGAATAGCTAGATTTGGTCCCATAGGTAGAAAACCATGATTAGAAACATTTACGTGGTTATTTTATGATATTTAACATGTGGAATTACATATCAGGTAATTATAGTGGGCATAATTATATTTCCAGTTATTTCTGCTGCAGTCCTTTATGACACAGTTATTTAAAAATGCTAAAATGACCTTTTTTGATATCTTTGGAGATTAATAAAAATAAATTGGTTAATGTCACAAAATCTGCACTGTGTATTTGGTCTTTAGTATCAGAATGTGATTGTGGGTACATATATAAAACAAGACATATTCTTATTTAGGTAAACAGAAGTGTTATTGTAGCCACTAAAAAGACTATTATAAATCTTCTCATGATGCCTTCAGTGAAAAATAAAAATTGTGTCCTAAATAATTGAAGATATATTAATGTTTCATACATGTTAGATCACTTGAAAAGCTCAACTTGTCCTTTAAGGCACCATCTCTACTGATTGCCAGGTGCTTTCATTTTTTCAAATATTTCCTGTGCTTTTCTAATGTCATATACGTTGTGCAGATTTGTGTATTTATTAATGACTCATCAAGTAATGCACAAAAGGTGACAATATTGCATATTACATAATTACATTTCTTTTTTTCAGAGCTAAGTAGTTTATATTCTCAGCTGTAGTGAAGGATAGAAAACTATATGGTGGGTAAAGTTTAGGTTCGATTTATAAGAGTGTTCAATATTTGGAGATTTAACAATTTAATTTTGTACTGCAAAAATGAAAAATTGGTCTGCTTTTAGGGTGACCCTGGGTCTGCTAATTTGGAAAGAGACAGAAGCAATATAACACTTACCTCAGAAGCAGAAGAATGACTGATTTCTAACAACTCATGGGAATAAAGTAATTGTGAGCCTTGGCTTAGACATAATTTTTGGATCCAATGTGAAAAGCTTTTGGTTCTGTATGTAAATATCAGATATTTTCAAATAGAGCAAAGATGTTTTTGCATTTAGAGGTGCTATTATTAAGCTATTGAATATTGAAAATATGTTGCATATACTTGTGATCTATGGAAAAATCAGCTTAAAGTTTAAGACTGTGTAGTTTCATTATTGTTTTTTTGTTAGCTCATCAGAATGAGAAATGTAAACCTCAATTGTTTTCAAGGGCTTAGCGGCCAACCTTGTTCAATTTTTCCTATATCATTGATTTATTTTGGACATTTATCAAGTCTGACCCTGATCTAAGAAGTGATGTTTCAGCATTCCAGGGGCTTTGTCCTGAAGTGGGGTAGTAGGCAAAGCTAATCACCTTTGAATCTCATCCAGATATGAACCCTTTCAGTGTATTATGTTTCCATAGGCTTTTAAAATATCATTTCAATAACAAATTTACCATGACCCAGGGACTCCTCAGTCAAATTGCATTAGAAAGTTGAAAGAAATATGTCATTATTGACTAAGTCAGGCCACAACTGATTGCCTCATCCTGGACAAACTATAGTCAGAATGAAATGATATATTATTGAGTTATGTTGTTATTAATTGTATGGATAACATGAAAAATAGTAAGAGTGGTATACTCAAGTGGAAGAAGGCCTTTAAACTTTGTTCCTTCCTTCCTTCATTATTAGGAAACATTCGGAGGCAATATAGTTTTGATTGACTACATATCTGAATATTACATTTTTTTGTAGTTTCTTTGCGGCTAATTGAGTTAGAATACCTCTGTAAAACTATATTCATTCAGAATTTGAATTCAATTAAAATTATCTAATAAAGGCCATTGGTGGAAGAATAGAATAATGGCCCTCCTTTCTTGTCAAATGAAAGGTGGACTTTGAGGATTTTTGAGGTCTGGTATGGGGTACCATTCAATGCTACCACATGTATGAGCCCAAATACACTGGTACCCACTTATCCTGCCTTTCCTTCTGTTACTATGGAAGACTATCTGTTTTTCTACTTAAGACCAACACTTCCCCCTTGGCCCCATTTTCCTGTGCTTTTTCAAGAATTCTAGCAATTCTCTTTTTCCTATAAGCAATTTTCCCACTATGATTTTTATCAGTATCATGGTATGATAGAATATTATCCACTAAAAAGGAAATCTCTTGTATTTACTTTCTCTTCTAGCTCCCATCCCATTCCTTAGCTTCTCCATAACAAAACTTCCAGAAAAACAATCTATTATCACCTGTGAGCAATCTATTTCCTCTGATTCTTTTCTGGCATTTCTCCCCTCATTCCATCAAAGTTTTGTCAAAGTCATCAATGACTGCTTTTGCTCATCTAATGACCAATCCCTAGTTCCTATCTTACTTATCCTTTCAGATCGTTTGACACAGGTGTTTATTCCCTAATTTTCAATTTAGTTTTGGGAATACCATCCTTCCTTGATTCTTCTACCTCACTGGATATTTTTTATGTCTTCAATAGCTTCTTCTCATCTTCCTAACCTCTTTAGGATACCTCAGGGCTATCTATACCCTTAGACCATGCCTTTTCTTTACCCACAGTCTTTCACTTTGTGATTTCATCAGACCTCATGGCTTTAATACCTTCTGAATATTAACAATTCCAAAATTTCTCTCTAACCTTGACCTTCTTACCTGAACTCTGAACTCATAGATTCAAATGCCTACTTGTCATTTCCACTTCATTGTATTGCAAACTTCCCAAACTTAATAGTATATGTCCCAAACTGCACTCCAATTTCTGCCTTTTGCTCCCTAACATTACTATTTTAATAAAGGGAAACTCCTTTCTTCCAGTTGCTCAGGCAAAAGTTTAAAAAAAGGAAAAAAGAAGCAAAACTAAGGAACAAAAACCAAAACCAGAGTTTTCCTTCGCTCTATTTTTCCCAAACCCCACTTCTAATCTTTCAGGAAATCCTATTGGCTCTACTGTCAACATACATACAGAATTAATCCATTTGTTATGATTTTCATTGTGATCATCTTAGTTCAACCTGCCAAATATTTTGTCCACATTACTGTCTTGGTCATTTAACTGGTCTCCCTACTTCCACACTTGCTTCTCCGATGATTTATACTCAACATATCATTTTTTTGTTGTGTTGGTCTATACTCAACAGAATAATTTTTTTAAAGCATAAATTATATCATGCTCTTCTCTTCAGAATCACCAATTGTCATCCCATTTCAGTCAGAATAAATATCACAGACTTTTCAATGGCCTAATAAGTTTTTCAGTCTTTCACTACTTTTTAAACCTCATTTTCTACTTCTCTTCCTTTGTCTTAACTTCCCTGTCTGGTGTCCTTCCTGTTCCTTAAACATTCCATTTAAGCTTCTGCTCCAGAGCGTTCCCTGATCCCTCTTCTTGGAACATTCTTTCCCCAGATACCCCATGAGTCACTTCCTTCCTTTGTCAGATCTTGCTCAAATGCCATCTTATTAGTGGAACATTCTTGGTTACTGGATATAAAATAACACCACCTGCCCTAAATTTTTATTACCGTGATTTATTTTTCTGTAGAGTATTTATCATTATTTACCATAGTAGGCATTTATTTGTTAATTTGTTTGTTGTCTACATGGAAAATATATGTTCTATGAGGCCAGCATTACTGAACATATGACATAATATCCATGTAACACAGAGTAGTGCTTCCTAAACCTGAAGGATCATTACAGTCATCTGAACAGCCTTTTAAAAATGAAAAATTTCAGATTTTTTTTTGCTTAGTCACTGTAGCATTCAAATGGCTGATAGAACAAATTTTGCTGCATAGCAAATGCTCAATAATTATTTGTCGAATGAATGAAGGACTGCATGTGTGAATAACCACAAAGATTCCCTCCCCACTCTTTAGGGGTGAAATGTGTGATTTTATTTTCCTTTTTACTAATGCATTTCTTACTGTTTAACACTTGGTAAAACGCACCAAAGCCTTTTTTTTTTTTAAGATTTTATTTATTTATTTGAGAGAGAGAGACACAGAGAGACAGAGAGAGCATAAGCAGGGGGAGCAGCAGGCAGAGGGACAGGGAGAAGCAGACTCTCCGCTGAACAGGGAGCCCAATGTGGGACTCAATCCCAGGGCCCCCAGGATCATGACCTGAGCCAAAGTCAGATGCTTAACTGACTGAGTCATTCAGACACCACTAGAAAGATAGATTATATTTCACTTTATTTTGTTTGTTTGTTTTTAGTTAATTAAAGGGATTGCTGTCACGGTTAATAAAATTAAGCCTATGTACCACAGTCTCACAGAGCAATCAATCTTCCTCAGTCTTCAACCATTTGAGTTATACCTACCCCCTTTTTTACATATCATTTTTGCTTAAATTAACATTATATATAATGAGTAGAAGGTATATATAAGTTCTGAGGAATTCTTGGTGTCTGATGGAACAAGATGATTTTCATAGAACTCTTTTTTAAATTTAGTTTTTTGTAGATAATTTTACCCCTACTACTTCTTAAAGGCTGTCTTGAAATTATATTTCAGGTCACATCTTTAAGATAAGTATACCACATTATTCCATTTCATATAATGCTCCACCTAAAATAGTCTCTAGACCTACCACGGACTTGTTCTATGCTTTGAATTATACTGTCTCAGAAGAACAAAGGAAATATACCAGAAAAACTAAGACACATCACCTAAGCCTTAGTTTCTGCCCTCTAGAGGCTTACAAATCTGGTTTATGGGGTTAGATAATGAACATATGAACTAAGAATCAATGTGATATGTACCAGTACTTCCTAAATTTAGAGGATTACCACAGTTATTCTAGTAGTTTGGTAAAAATGCAAATTTCCAGATTTCTTTCAAAGACTGATTTAGTAAGTCTGAAGTAGAAGCTGGGAAGCCAAATGTTTAACAAGTTCCTCAGATGATTCTAATGGGCAATGAACTGTTTGCACCCCTACTTTGGATAATAAAGGAACTAGAATGAGAGAAGGGCTATCTTTCCTTGGAATGAGATTGTCAGGTGTTGAAAATTACATTGGACTTTGAATAATATAGGTTAGGCTCAGGTAGACAAACACAGCTGGAGTGGGGAAGAGCACATTTATGGAACAGTATAGTTAGATGTATAATAGTCACAGTGCTGTCCTCTCTAACAATATACAACTAAAATAATCTGAAATCATAGGGATATTTAACAAGAATTCTGGATATGGGGCAGATTTTAGGATTTGCTAATTTAGCAGGTCAATGATGCCATCAAAGGATGACACTTTTCTAGCCATGAATGAACCACTATTTTTGGTGGTTTGACTTTTCATTGTTAGGATTACTGCTTCATGGTTGCTACATGGCTACTCTATCTCTAGACATTGAGATGTATGCATATGTAAGAGGAAATATGGGGAATTTCTCCTTTCATACCTTTTGGTTAGGAAGGAAAACTATTCCCAAAGCCTCTTAGCCTAATTCCCCAGATGGTGTCACATGCCCAAGTCTGAACGTCAAAGCATCTGATAAGCCGAGTTTCTGATGGTTTCGGCTTTTATAATGCAAGGCAGACTGTGCCAGGAAATAAGGAAACAGGGCTAATTCCTGGTAGATGGGCAACCAGAAGTGCCGGAACAAAAATGGTGAATACCTAGTATAAAAATAGAGGAGTGTGTAATTTTTTTTAAATTTGTAAACACCGTTCTCCCTTTCAACCCTTCTTTCTCTGGATCGCAGGAGTATGGAGGAACATTTTTGTGAGTAAAAGAATAAAGATAAGAATGTGATTTTGAGGAGTAATTGCTTTGGTATCCCTAACCTTAAACGAGTTTTGGTAGTCTTTTTCTTTTATACCTATTTGGAAGTGTTATAGAACTAGGGTTTTTGATGATATATGTAAGATCTTGTTCATGAGTGGTCATTGAAAATATTCATTTGTTTTTTTTTTTTAAGTAGGCTTCATGCCCAGTGTGGAGCCTAATGCAGGGCTCAAACTCACAACCCTGAGATACCTGAACTGAGATCAAGAGTTGATGCTTAACCAACTAAGCCACCCAGGTGCCCCTAATTATTAATATTATTTTTAAAGATTTTATTTATTTGAGAGAGAGAAAGCAAGAGACAGAGCATGAGTTGAGAGGGAGTGGCAGAGGGAGAGGGAGAAGCAGACTCCCTGCCCAGCAGGGACCCTGATGTGGGGCTCTATTGATCTCAGGACCCTGGGATCATGACCTGAGCTGAAAGCAGATGCTTAACCTACTGAGCCACCCAGGCGTTCCTCCCCGGCAACCAAATATTTTTTGAAGTAAGCTTTTAACCTTAGAATAATCAGATTTACAGAATATTTGTGAAAACAGTATGGAGAGTTCCTTATATCCTACACTCAACTTCCTCTGTTATTAATATCTAAGTATCACACATTTGTTGCAATTCATGGATCAATATTGATACATTGGTATTAACTAAAGTCCATACTTTATTCAGATTTTTCTTTGTTTTACCCTAATGTCTTTTTGTTGGCATTGTTCCAGGACCCCACCTAGCATACCACATTAATTTTTATGTCTCCTCAGGTACTTTTGGCCATTAAAGTTTCTTGGACTTTCCTTGTTTTTAGTGTTTTACAGCTTTAAGGAGTACTGGTCAGGTACTTTGTAGAAATCCCTCAGTTGGGATTTGTCTGATGTTTTGCTCATGATTGGCCTGGAGGGTTGTGCTCTTGGGAAAAAGAACACAGAGGAAAAGTTTGATTCTCATCACATCATATCAAGGGAACACTATCAACATGAGTTATCACTGTTTGATATTTACCTTGGTCACCTGGCACAGTCAGTGTTCCTCAGGTTTCTCCAATATAAAATTATCCTTTTTCCCTCTTGTCATACTCTGCTCTTTGGGAAACAGCCACTATGAATAGCTTACAGAGTGGGCAGTTAGTGTTCATCTCCTTGAGGGAGCAATAGCCATATAAACTATGTGGAATTCTGAACAGATTTCTCTCTTCTCCATTTGTTTATTTAATCATTTATTAATATCAGTATGGACTGGTGAATATGCATTTTATACTTTGGGTTATAATCCAGTATTACTTTAGTTTGCTCAGATCTTTCTAGCTTCAGCCACTGGGAGCTCTTTTAGTTGGTCCTGTTCCCTTGGACATACTTCCATTATTGTGTGTGTGTGTGTGTGTGTGTGTGTGTGTGTGTGTGTGTGTGTGTAGCCCTTGCTTTCAGGCACTACAAGGTGCTCCAGGTTCATCTTGTATATTTCCTGCCATATTCTTAGAGTCATGTCATTTCTCTAAGGGGCCCTATTCCTATCATTGAGAATGGTGTTAGAAGCCAAAATCTGCATGCTAGCTACCATGGCCTCCAGGCTCTCTCAGCCAACAGACCAAGGAAATATATATGTGTATATATATACATATCTATAAATATTTCTATATTGTAATAATCTCTTATTAAACTAAACTTGAGTTCATATGGTATCTTCAACTCTATTACTGCATGGATCACGCTAGTCTCTCCTATTGCTTGTCTTTAATATCCCATTCTAACAAGGAAAAACCTGGCTCCTACTATCCACCTTCCATTTACTTAATTTTTCCATTACAGTGTAATTTCAAAATTGTTAGCTTATAGTCCTGTAAGAAGCTACTTTATCAACTGGAGTACAGTGCTTGTGTATAGGTCCCTTCACCTTTTGTATTTCAAATTCCACTCATTTTTAAAGTTCTAAAGTTGGCACTTTTCCCCCAGTCCTTTTCAGTGAGGTTGTTTCATACCTTTGTAATATTGTTGGATTCTTGTGTCGCATACAGTTTCCATCCTGTGATCCCTGACCTCCTAAATGATTTTTCCTAAAGTTTGCATACATTAAGGTTCACACTTGGTGCTACACAGTTCTGTGGGTTTTGACAAATGCACTGAGTCATGTATCTGCCATTACAGTATCATACACAGTAGTTCTACTGCCCTAAAAATCCCATGTGTTCCACCTATTAATCCCTCCTTCCCTCCCTACCCTCCCAGACCTCTGGCAACCACTGTTTTTTATTAAACAACTGATATTTCTTATGATATCTATAGTTTTGCTTTTACCACAATGTCATATAGTTAGCCTCACACAGTCTGGAGCCTTTCCAGACTGGCTTCTTTCACTTAGAAATATGCATATTTTTCCCCCCTTTGGCTTCTTTTAATATTTTCTTTCTGTTTCTACTTTTCTGTGGTTTGAACATGATATGACTAAGTATGGATATTTTATTTTTGTTTTCATTTATTTATTTAGATTTTGGGGAGGGGATAAGGGATATTTATCCTGCTTATTGTTCTCTGAGTTTCCTGGATATGTGGTTTGGTATCTCATTAATTTGGACAGTTCTTGGTCATTATTATTTCAAATATTTCTTCTGTCCTATTATCTCTTTCTTCTCTTCTGGTATCCCAATAATATGTATGTTACATCTTTTGTAGTTGTGCCTCAGTTCTTGGATGTTCTATTGTTTTTCTTCTTCTTCTTTTTTTTTCTTTTTGCAGTATATATTAGGCTGTATTCAAGGTCACTGATTCTTTTGTTGGCTATGTTGAGTCAATCGATGAGACATCAAAGGCATTCTTCATTTCTATTATTGTGTTTTTGACTTCGAGCATTTCTTTTAGATTCTTTCTATTCATTTCTCTGTTTACCCATCTTTTCTTATATGTACTATATTTTTCCATAAAACTTTTTCTTAGGTTTTTCTTGTCGCCAATGAAATCAAGACTGCAAGGCAAACGTGGTTCAAGGGATGAACTTTATTGCAAGCACCCTCAGGTGAGGTTCCACGACTCAGGAAAGAGCGGTGAGTCGGGGAAGTCGCGCTCAGGGCAAGGCAGCGAGGGTTTTTATTGAGTACTGCTGGGGGTGGGGAAAGTCTGTCTTGGAGAGTCACGGCAGGTTTTTATTGGGTACTGCTGGGGGGTGAAGAAAGTCAGTAGGACGGGTTTCGGTTTCCCGCCTAGGTTTTGGTTTAAATCTTGGCGGGAGAGTCGGCCATCTTGGGTGTCTTGGCCCCTTTTTCTCAGCCAGCCCAACATTCCGACCTTTTGTTTTATATAATGGTATCGGGGGCATCGACTCCATTCAGGCTACTTCCTGCTGACGGTCGGGCGTCGTCATAGGGGTAGTCGGAAGTGGGCAGGCGAGAATGGGGCTGTAGGAGCAGTTGGTTGACTGACACCTGAGTTACTTCCCGCAAGTGTTCCTGTATGTACCGAATAAGGCAGGGGGCAACCGAAATTAGCAGGAGGATTAAACAGAGGGGTCCCGCTAAAGGGAGAAGCCACGTTACCCATGTATGGGGGTCTAGGCCCCATATGGAGGTATCTTGGCGCCTTGCTCGGATCCGGTCCTTGAGTTCCTGGATCTTGGAGGTGACTATACCCGACTGGTTGACAAAATAACAGCACTCCTCATTTAGATAGAGGCAGGTTCCTCCCTTTTCGGCAGTCAGGAGGTCCAAGGCACGTCGGTTTTGTAAGGCAATGGCAGCCAAACTGGTGACCTGGGTCTGTAAGGCAGTAAGGGAGTCGGCGATCTGTTCCATGTCATCGTTGAATGCTTGGGAGAGTTTATAGTAGAAATTTATTGATGTCCCAAGTCCAGCGGCTCCAGTCACCACCCCGGTGGTTAAGCCCACCCCTATCAGCAGGGGAAGGAATACAGCCCTTTTTTCTCAGCGCTGGGGGAATAGTATGGACAGGAGTTGGGAATGGGAGTAGATGTTGGTAGATGGGGATAGTAGGATAAATATACAGTCTAGGGAGTCATTAGTAGTCAGGCAGCGATAGATTTCCTTGGGGCACAAGAGGAACACCCCCAAGGGAGTGCAGTAAGGAAGGGAGGAGGTGATGTTGGCGGTGCGAGGGGTGAGGGTGTCTATGGTGGAGGAAAGATTAAGAATTGGTATGGTCCCTCCAATGGGTCCGATGTGGACTGTCTTATTGTTGATGGTGGAACTGGGGTGGGGCCACCGGGTTGGAATGGGTATCCCCACAATGTTAGAGAGAGTAGAGAAGGGGAAACAGATCCAGCAGTCGCGGTCCTGAGAGACATTCCGCCACAGGTTATAGCTGGAGTTTAAAAGGGCCACTGTCAGTTGCTCAGTGGTGGGAACCTTCTGGATGCTGTTGAGATTGATTCCCTTGTAGATGGGATAGGCCTGGGCTTGTAGTTGCTCATGTAACCTCCTGACTATTTGCTGGGTTTGGTTACGGCCGGCCTGGTCCTGGACCCTCCTCCGTCGGAGAGTCCTATCTGGGCCAGATATGTCCAGCAGACCTTCCCCGTCTTGGGGTAAGTGTCGCAAGGGTGACTGTACCTTTCAGTGAGGTCAGACATCCAGAAGGTTCTTCCTGGGGCGTGGACAGATGTGCAAGTATATGGGGACTTTCCTGCATAGCATTTACTAGGCATATAGGTGAATGACTGGAAGTACCTTGTGCGTCCGCTGCCACGCATGCATTCACATTCTGTTGCTTGGGTCAGGGGGCTCAGGAGGACCAGAGGGAGGAGCCCGTACCAAGCGAAGTTTGGTAGGGCCCACCATCTGAGAGGTCGAGTCATTACCTGTAGGCGCCCGTTTGAGGTTGTTGATGTGTACCCACGCCTGGTGCCCTAGCAGTTTTGCTGCGGTTGGGGTGGTAAGGATGACAGTATGAGGCCCTGTCCATCGCGTCTGCAAGGAGCCTGGGTGCAGATTTCTGAGGAGGACCTGGTCCCCCGGGAATAGCCCTTGATGGGGGGCTTCCTTATGGTCATGGCCGTTCGGGGCAGGGATGACAGCATCAGCATGGGCCCTCAGGAGAGCCCGCAGGAGGGTAAGGTAAGGCAGGTAGCACAGGAGAGGTGGGGGAACAGCTGGGAGGTTATGGCTTATAAGGAAGGGTTGGCCGTACAGCAGCTCAAATGGGCTCAACCCCGAGGGTCGGCGAGGGGTTGCCCTAAGCCTGGTGAGGGCCGGGGCAAGAGTGTGGGCCATGAAAGACGGGTTTCTAAGGTCAGTTTGGTGAGCTGTGCCTTGAGGAACCCGTTGGCTTTTTCTACCTTACCCGATGATTGAGGGTGGTAGGGGATGTGGAGTTTCCAGGTGGTGTTGAGACTCTCTGCCACCTGTTGGGTTATACTGGAGATGAAAGCAGGTCCATCGTCTGACTACAGAGTTCAGGGTAGTCTGAATCTCGGAACGATGTGCTCAATGAGAATTGTGGCCACTGTATCCGCCGTCTCTCGGGCCGTGGGATATGCCTCGATCCAGCCTGTGAATGTATCGACCAGAGTTAACAGGTATCGGAAGGTTCTGTGACGGGGCATATGAGTGAAGTCCAGTTGCCAGTCTTCTCCTGGCTGATGGCCACGGAGTTGATGGTTGGGCCCTGGTCTGCGGATTCCGCCCTGTGCATTTACGGCCGAATAGGTTTTACAGGCTCTGTGAACTGTCTCAATTACCCGAGATAGGGAAGGGTGGTGAAAAAGAGGTTGCAGGAACTGGTGGAGGGACTTTGGGCCAATGTGGAGAGACTGGTGAATGTCTGTGATTAGGGTGTGAGCCAGGTTTTCCAGCAGGGCAATTTTATTCTGGATGTAGATCCATCCCTTATCTCCGGGTTTTCCCCCTAGGCCTTGGAGGGTTTGCACCTCCTTTTCAGAGTAAGAAGGCTGGTGGGGGGTGTTGAGGAAGAGGATCGGAGCCAAAGAGGTGTTCAGGGCTGTTTGGCCACTAAGTCCGCCCTGTTATTGCCTTGGGAGACCGGGTCCTTGGAGGTCTGGTGGCCGCGGCAGTGGACTACTGCTACCTCGGTGGGCAAGCTAAGGGCCTCGAGTAATTTGGCAATGAGAGGCCCGTTAACTATAGGAGTGCCCTTGGTGGTTAGGAACCCCCGCTCCTGCCAAAGGACGGAGTGGGTGTGAGTTATGAGATAGGCGTACTTGGAGTCTGTGTATATAGTGACTCACTGTTCCTTAGACAGGTGTAGCGCCCGGGTGAGAGCTATAAGCTCAGCCTTCTGGGAGGTGGTCCCGATAGGAAGGGGAGCTGTTTCTATTACTGCCTCCAAGGTGACTACAGCATAGGCGGCGCGTCTTTGGCAGTCTGAGGCCAGGAGGGAGCTGCCGTCCACGAGGAGCACGCGGTCAGGGTTAGGCAACGGCTGATCAGAGAGCCCTGGGTGAGAGGGAGTGAGGTCCTCCAGGAGTTGCGGGCAAGAATGAGTGGGTTCAGGGGTGAGTGAGGGTGCAGGCAACAAAGTAGCAGGGTTTAAGTGAGGGGAGGCAGAGAGGGAAATTTGCGGATTTTCGACGAATAGCAGATGGTACAGTTGCAGGCGGGAGGGGGTTAACTGGGCCAGGGATCGGTGGCTGAGGAGGTCCATGAGTCGGTGGGGAGAGTAGACTACGAGGGGCTGTCCCAGAGTAAGTTTGAGGGCCTCCTTGGTCAGAGGCGGCGGCCACCAGTGCTTGGAGGCAGGGCTGCCATCCTCGGGTGGTGGTGTCTAACTGTTTAGATAGGTAGGCCACGGCCCTGTATGTGGGCCCCGCTGGTTGGGCTAGGAGGCCAGTGGCTGAGCCGGAGCGCTCATCAGTGAACAGGTGGAAGGGTTTAGAGTGGTCAGGTAGCGCCAGGACTGGTCTGGCGGTGAGGTAGTCCCGCAGCTTGGAGAACAAGTGCCGGACTGAAATTGGGGTCAGTGAGAGGACCCTGGGGGGTCTCCTTGGCCGCTTGGTATAAAGGTTGGGCCAGGATCAAGAAATTTGGAATCCAATGTCTGAAAAAGCCTACAAGCCCAAGAAAGGAGAGAATTTCCTCCGCGGTTCGAGGAGGCTGGAGTTCCCGGAGGAGAATGCAGTCCCCGGTAAGGGACTTAGAGGTGGGAGTCAGGAAGATACCTAGGTATGTGACTGAGGGGGTGCACAGTTGGGCTTTTGAAGGGGTGACCCGGTACCCTTTGCCCCCAGGAAATTGAGTAGGGTAGAGGTGTCTTCCTGGGATAAGGAGAAAGAGGGGCTGCAGAGGAGGAGATCGTCCACATATTGTAGCAGGGTACTGGCCTTAAAGGCGCACTGCTGCAGGTCAGTGGCCAACGCCTGACCAAAAATATGGGGACTGTCTCAGAATCCCCGAGGCAGGACTGTCCAGGTCAGCTGCGCGGAGACATGTGTGTCTGGGTCCTCCGAGGTAAAGGCAAAGAGGAAGTAGGAGTCAGGGTGCAAGGGGATAGTAAAGAAGGCATCCTTTAAATCTAATACAGTAAAGTGAGAAGTGTTAGATGGGACATGAGACAATAGGGTATACGGGTTGGCGACGACTGGATGAAGTAGGACTACAGCCTCATTAAGGAGCTGCAGGTCCTGCACCAGTCAGTAGGCCCCCGAGGGTTTACGGACTGGCAGGATAGGGATGTTACAGGGGGAGCTGATGGGGATCAGGAGCCCCTGCTGTCTCAGCCGGTCTATGATAGGCTTGAGACCCTGATGGTGAGTCAGGGAAATGGGAAACTGTGCTTGGGAGCTGTATTTTAACAGGGGTATGGTGGGATGCAATGATGGGTTTAGAGGTGTCCCAGACCTGGGGATCCACTGCAGGAAGGTTATCTGGGGTGGGGGTTGGATGGGCAGGAAGGAGGGGTAAGACGAGGCATTCTGAGGTCGAGGGGGAGGGAGAGAGATGAATGGTGGCCTGCAGTATTTGGAGGATATCCCTTCCCAGTAGGGGGACCGGACAAGAGTGGGAGAAGGGGAAACCATCCAGGCTGCAAGTAAGGGGAAGGGTCACCCTGGGAGAGGAGGAGGTCCCATCAATCCCCGTGACAGTGACTGGTGAGGTTTGTGTAGGTCCCGAGTAGGATGGCAGAACTGAGTAGGTAGCCCCTGTGTCCAGCAGAAAGGAGATGGACTTACCCGCTACCTGGAGTGTGACCCTGGGCTCGGACTGGGTGAGAGGGGTGTCCGAGTCTGGGCTCCGTCAGTCGTCCTCCAACCCGAGTAGCTGGAAGGCCGGACTTACCGTCTCGGGCCACCCCCCCCCCCCCCCCCCCCGTAGAGGCACCGAGGATCCCCAGAGGTTAGGGCAGTCCGATTTCCAATGCCCCATCATGTGGCATTGAGGACACAGTTGGGTGGGCGCCTTTGGGTTGGGACATTGACAAGCCCAGTGTCCCTCGGCTCCGCATTTGAAGCATGCCCCTGATGGGGTACGGTTGGCTGCCCCCCTCTGCTGGCTCCCACAGCCGGCCGGCCGCAGGGCCGCTACCAAGGCCCGGGTCTGCAGCTGAACCTTCTGCTGGAGCCTGGCCTGCCGTTTAAGCTCAGCCGCCTCCTCTCGGGAATTAAAGACCTTAAATGCCATTTTCACCAGGTCGGAAATGGGGGTCTGGGGGCCCTCCTCGGCCTTTTTAAATTTTTTCCGAATATCTGGTGCCGACTGGGAGCTAAAGTGAGTGGCTAGGACCGTGGCCCCCAACGGAGAGGCCGGATCTAGACAGGTGAATTGGGTCAAGGCCTCGGTTAGCCGGTTAAGGAATACAGTGGGGTTCTCGTCAGGGGTCTGAATGATTTCCCTGATCTTATCATAATTTACAGCTTTATTGGAGGCCGCCCTCATCCGGCGATGAGGCACTGGACCGTGCGGTCGCGGCGTCGGCGGCCATCTTGTCCGTTCTGATAGTCCAGCCTGGTTCCACGGCTGGGACCGCCTGAGCGCCGACCGGCATGGTGGCGTCAGCAAGATGAACCTGGTCGGCATGCTCTCGGGCGGCAGCCTGGATACGTTCCCTCTCCTCAGTGGTGAGGGTGGTGGTCTGGACAACATGTAAGTCGTGCCAGGTAAGGTCCTAGGCCAGGGCCAAATATTGGAATTCTTTGATGAAATTATCTGGGTTGGCTGAAAAAGAGCCCAGGCGCTTTTCGATTTGGGAGAGGTTCTGCAGGGAGAAGGGCGCATGGACTCAGACGACCCCTTCAGCCCCGGGGACCTCCCTCAGGGGACAAACCAGGTCGAGGGAAGGATTCCGGGACTGGGTACGAGCGGAGATGGGAGGGGAAGAGAGAGAGTTGGGGGGTGAGCGGGGCTTGGTGGCGGTCCTGAGGGGTGGAACTTTAGGAGCCGTTGGAGTAGCCGGAGCTGGGGACGGCTCTGGGGTCTGCGGGGAATTAGGGGTTACAGGCGGCTGAGGAACGGGATGGTAAGGGGGGGTGGAGGTACGAGGGGGGTCCTTACAGGGGGGCCCCAAGAGGTTCTCAGGAGGTTCAGAGAGAGGAGAGAGAGAGGGTGGATCAGGGTCCTTGGGAGCAGTAGGCGGAAGGGTTGGAGGGGGAGAGCGGGCGAGGAGGACCTGAGAGGTCGAGCAGCGGGAGCATAGTGAAGGCTGAGAGCGTAAGGCCCAGAAAGCCTGGGCATAGGGGACCTCGGACCATTTGCCTTGGCGTCTACAGAGGTTGTCAAGATCCATGAGCACCTGATAATCGATGGTGCCTTCGGGGGGCCGTTGTGATTGGTTGTCCAATTGATACTGGGGCCAAGCGATAGTACAGTAATGTATGAGGCATCGCCTTCCTAGGTCCTGATCCAATTTTAGGGTTCGAAGATTGGCCAGGAGACAGCCCAGGGGCGTTTTAGGGTCGAATTTGGACTGGGAGGTTCCCATGGCCCCTTCGCCTATCAACCCAGGGCACGGAGAAAGGCGTCCCTTTGTCCTTGTGCTGAGTTGTGGTTCGGAGGGGAGGGTAGTTGCCGGGGAATGGGGACGTCTCCCGATTCCTCGGAACTACGGGGGCCACCAGGTGGCTGGAGGGGGGGCTCGCCCTGACGCGGCCGCGATTAGGACAGGGCGTCCCGGAGGAGGATCGGGGACCAGGGAACACTCACCACAGCAAGTTCCGGGAGTTGTTTGGAGAGGGAGAGAGGGATCCCAGTCCGCTTGAGAGGAGGAGAGAGCTTCCGTGCCGAAGCAGGGGCTCGATCTCCTCCTGGGTTTTGGCACCAAATGTTAGGTTTTTCTCGTCACCAATGAAATCAAGACTGCAAGGCAAACGTGGTTCAAGGGATGAACTTTATTGCAAGCACCCTCGGGCGAGGTTCCATGACTCAGGAAAGAGCGGTGAGTCGGGGAAATCACGCCCGGGGCAAGGCAGCGAGGGTTTTTATTGAGTACTGCTGGGGGTGGGGAAAGTCTGGCTTGGAGAGTCGCAGCAGGTTTTTATTGGGTACTGCTGGGGGGTGAGGAAAGTCAGTAGGACGGGTTTCGGTTTCCCATGTAGGTTTTGGTTTAAATCTTGGCGGGAGAGTCGGCCATCTTGGGTGTCTTGGCCCCTTTTTCTCGGCCAGCCCAACACTTTTAATGTATTAATCATAATTATTTAAAAATTTCTGTCTGATAATTCCAGCAGCTATGTCATATATGAAACTGGCTCAGATGATTGCTTTGTCTCTTCAGGCTGTGTTTTTTCCAGCTTTAAGTATGCTAGTCATATTTGGTTGAAAGCTATTGTATCAAGCAATAGAAACTGAGGTAAATAGGCTTCTAGGATGAGGATTTATAGTGATCTGGCTAGGACTTGGGCTGTATCTAATGATTGCTATAGCTATAGATGCCAGAGATTTCAAATTCCTTTGGGTCTTTGCTTTCATCTCTTCTCTTGATTTTGAGCTTCCTTCAGTGTCTTATGGCTTTCGCAGCTGTAATCCATAGTTTACGCTGGAGACTTTTTGGTGTGGTGGTAGGGTATGGGAGGACGAGGGGCGTTCTATAATCTTCTAATTAAATTTTACTTTCTTAGTGGCCTTGTGTCATGACATCATGACGTTTACAACTGTTTTTCCAGTAATATACCTTTTATCCTCACTGTCCCCTACTTTTTTCTCTGGCTGCAACATTCCCAATTTATTTCCTAGAAGCTTTGAGCCCTGTTGATTGTGATGGTTCCCCCCTTAGGTGGGAGAGTAAGGCTGGAGTGAGAGGAATGCCGTCCTGCAACTAGGTTAAGGCTCCAAAAAAGACTTTTGCTCTGGAGAAAAGGTCTTTGCTATGGAGAAGACTCTGGGTATATTCTATACTGATTACTGTTTCTCTTTCCTGCCAGAACCAAGAGGAGATTTTTCTTAGATCTTCACTATAAGCACCTGGTGGGATTCTTGGAAGTAAAGCCCATAAATGCATCTTTTTGCCTTAAGACTACAGCCTCAGGAGTTTCTTACTCTTATACCTGACCACACTTAGTCTCCTGCCAAAACTGGATTTTGTACTGGATTGAATTGTGTCCCCCCAAAAAGATGAGCTCAGGTCCTTGAGGACCAAAAACTTATGTGTGATTTTTCAGGCCTAACAGTAGGCAGTTTACTTTACCTGCCAAACCTCATGAAGAAAAGCTGTGTTCCCTCCACCAGACTTGGTTCACAGTCAGTGAACTGAAGTCTCTGAAGGAGGCTGCAGTCAAGAATTTAGGCCCTTCTGGCCAACTATTCTCTTGCACATGTCTGAATTCCTAGCCTAGGCACTTGCATTCAAAAGCCTTTTTTTTTTTGGGGGGGGGCGCTCTTCAGGTACATTTGCTAAAACCTCCTTACTCAGGGAAAAGTGCCTTGAAGATACTTTTTCTGTACTCTGTGTCAGTACTCAGTACTTTTCCATTCCTAGCCCTTCCCCTCATCCTTCCTCTGGCCCCCAGGCCAAAAAAGCTGCAGGAACTTCTTGTTGGGGGCTCCCTCAGCAGTGAGAAATCTCCCTATGGCTATGCTGATCCATCTGGCCCTCCACAAATACTATCCCATGGGGAGCAATAGAGCAGAGGGTAGTCAGTGCTTTCTCTGGTGTGGGCTCTTGCTTATACTATGGCAGTAAGAGATTAAGGGCTTGCCTGTTACTTTCATTGGTTTGTTTCAATTGGCTACTCCAAATCCTGGCAGCTCATTTCTTTTCAGCACACCTCAGTTCTTTCCAGTCCTAACCCATGTAGTTGTAAATGAGACAGTATTTGGAAATAAGGTCTTTGTAGATGCAGTCAAGTTACGATGAGATCAAACTGGGTTAGGGTAGGCCATAAATCTAATGACTGGTATCTTTCTAGAGGAAAGAGAAGGAAACTTGAATACAGAGACACAGATACATACAAAAAGGAGCAGCCATGTGAAGACAGAGGCAGAAATTAGAGTGATGCAGCTGCAAGCCAAAAAATGCCAAGAATGTCTGGCAACCACCAAAAGATAGAAAGAGAAAAGGAAGGTATCTTACTCGGAGTATTCAGGGAAAATTTGGCCATGTTGACACCTTGAATTCAGATTTCTTGTCTCCAGAACTGTGACAGAATAACTTTCTGTTGTTTTACATTGCCAGTTTGGGATCTTTTTTTTTTTTTTTTTTTTTTTTTTTTTTTAATGGCAACCCTAAGAATCTAGTGCAGATTTTGGTACTGGCAAGTGGATGCTGCTGTAATACATTAAAAAAAAAAAAAGAAAAAAGAAAAGAAAAAAGAAGTAGAAGTAGATTTGGAATTGGATAATGGTAGAGGCTGAAAGACCTTGAGGCACATGATAGAAAAAGCCTCACTTGCCTTGAAGAGACTTGATGGAAATGTGGAGGTTAAAGGTGTTTCTATTGAGGTCTCAGGTGGAAGTGAAGAGCATATTCCTGCAAACTGGAGGAAAAGTCATCCTTGTTATAAAGTAGCAGGAAACTTGGCTGAATTGTGTTTAACTTTTGGATATAAAATAGAACTTGGAAGCAATGAACTTAGATGTTTAGCTGAGGATATGTACACACAAAATATTGAAGGCATGGCCTGGTTTCTCCTTGCTAATTGGAGTAAAATGTGAGGAAAGAGATGAATTGAGGAGGCAAGTGTTAAGTGAAAAGATCAGAATTTGATGATTTAGAAAAATTTCAGCCTATGTATATTGCAAAATATACTAAAACATGTTCTGGGTAGAGTGACAAGGGTGTATTTGGGCAACCATTTGGGTGGGGGATGCCTACCTTATGCCTGTTGCACTATTGTATTTTGGAAGCAAATAACATAGTTTCATATGTGCATAGGTAGAGAGAAATTTTGCCCTGGGAGGGATTATGCCAAGTCTCAGTCATACCTGATTTAGAGTTTTTAGATGATGAGACTTGGGACTTTCTTTTTTTTTTTTTTCTTTCTTTCTTTCTTTCTTTCTTTCTTTCTTTCTTTCTTTCTTTCTTTCTTTCTTTCTTCTTTCTTTCTTTTTTAAGATTTTATTTATTTGGGAGAGAGAGAGAGAGAGAACATAAGCAGTGGTGGGGAGGCGCAGAGGGAGAAGTAGACTCTGCACTGAGCAGGGAGCCCAATGTGGGGCTCAATGCCAGGACCCTGAGATCATGACCTGAGCCGAAGGCAGACGCTTAACCAACTGAGCCCCCTAGGTGCCCTGAGGCTTGGGACTTTTTAAGTTGATGATATTTAGATGAGATTTTGGACTTATATTTGATGCTGAATAGGGTTAAGACTTTCAGGGGTATTGGGATGGGGTAGATATATTTTGCATGTGGGGAAGCCATAAATTTTGGGGGCCAGAGGGCAGTCTGTACTGGAATGAGTTGTGGCCCCCCCCAAAAAAGATAGGTTTATATCCTAAACCCCATTACCTGTGAAAGTGATGTTATTTGGAAATAGGGTCTTTGCAGATCTAATCATGTTAAGATGAGGTTATGCTGGGTGACTGGCATCTTCATAAGAGAAAAAAAGGGAGATTTTTGATTATAGTAAAATGTGAGAGGAGAGAGATAAATTGAGAAAGAAATTACGAAGCAAAAGAAACCAGAACTTGATGATTTGGAAAAATCTCAGCCTACCTATATTTCACAGAGGCAGTGCACAGAAGGAGAACCTGGAGAAACACCGCCATGTGAAGACGGAGAAAGAGACTGGAGTGATGCAGTCATAAGCCAAAGAATGTCAAGGTTTGCTGGCAACCACCAGAAGGTAGGAAGAGGCAAGAAAGGATTCTTCCCCAGAGGCTGCAAAGGAGAGTGGCCCTGCCCACACCTTGATTTTGGACTTCTAGCTTCCAGAACTGTGAGATAATAAATTTCTGTTGTTTTAAGCCACCAAGTTTGTGATAATATGTTACAGCAGCCTAAGGAGGGCATGTATTGCATGGTGCACTGGGTGTTACATGCAAGTAATGAATCATGGAACTTTACATCGAAAACTAGGGATGTACTGTATGGAGACTAACATAACATAATAAAAATTATTATAAAAAAAAGGAAGTAATATATCATTTAAATTAATGGCTTTAGCAGCTTTTGTCCAGATCCTGGCTTTCTCTTTCTCTGAATGAGCCGGTCTCTTGAGATTTTGGGCTGGTGATTAACCCTGCAAGCTCAGTTTGCTAATAAGTCCAAGAAAAGTAATTGATTTGGTCATGTGTTCAGCTTTTCTCCCCCCCCCCCCCTTTGGAAGGAAATGATGACTTCCAAACTCTTTACATGTCAGAGCTAAACCTGAAGATCTCCCTGTTAAGTTTCTTTTGATCCTCTTTTTTCCCCTCCTGTTTGGCATTTCTTTCTACCTTTACCTAAATGTTCAATGGAAGATGTGAGTTTGTTTACAGTAAGACCTCTATCATCAAATATTCTTTTACCCTTTAAGCTTCTGACAATATTATACTTATGCTTAGTCCTAGATCAGAATGTCAGCCACGCTGTGAAATCTCAGGTGTCCCCTCTTGACTGGTTAGAACAAGTCTTTCACCATGAAGCTCTTGGAATGTTTCTTGGTCATAGTGCTTATCAATTATATTATAGTTATTTATTTATTCAAAAATAAGTGCCCTTAGCATCTTTTTCATATTTGATGCTCTTAATTGTAATTGAACAACTTTTTAAGTTTGTTG
Source organism: Ursus americanus (assembly GCF_024610735.1). Taxonomy (NCBI): domain Eukaryota; kingdom Metazoa; phylum Chordata; class Mammalia; order Carnivora; family Ursidae; genus Ursus; species Ursus americanus. The sequence continues at coordinate 13,826,321 of NC_142141.1, forward strand.
TTGAATACTTGTTTTTCACTTTAAAATATTACTTTCATACGTGAAAGAGGTATGTTCTTATTGTTCAACACTAAATCTCCATTTATTGAACAAATATTTTTGAATGTTTTCTCAGTGTTAGGCTATTAGAGAAGGAATTGGGGGATATTAGTAACAAGAAAAATGTATTGTCATCCCTTTTACAGTCTACCAGTAGAGGAAAACCCACATCCTCCCATGATTATATAAATTGTAATAAATACCATTAAGAAAATAAATGGGACATTGGGAATTAAGACTAACTCTCTGTGTTAGGAGCCAGGCAGAATAGACTTCTTTTCAGAGGTGACATTTAGGCGAGATATGAAGGGTAAAAAGGAATGAGACACCAGAGGATAGTAGAATTGTGTCCAGCTTTTCAGTTTGAGAAATCATACTGTATGGCCCTAAAGTAGAAAGGATTTGAATTTTTTTTTACACTGAGAACTCCTGAATCAACAATTATGCCCCATATCTTTATGTTTATAATATATATTATATTATATTATATTATATCCAGTAGGAGGAGAGGTTGCCTTCAAGGCAGAGGGGTTTATGAGTAGGTTGACATGTTAGTTGCCTACTAGCTGTCAAACACTGAGAATGGATCACATGTTATTTAATTTAATTTAATTATTTAATTTAATTTAATTTAATTGTTCAATTTAATTTAATTCTACAACAGCCTTGAAAGGCGTTACCATTTTTTATGTAGAAGAGAAAACAGAGCCTCAGAAGAGCCAGATTTCTAACCCAAGGCCATGGAACTAGTAAGAGGGAGAGAGAAGATATGAACCCAGGAGTTTATGGTAACAAAATGACTATTGAGTAAATGAATAAATTAAGGCTGAAAAACCTGCTAAATATGGACATGTAAATCACTGTTATACTATAGTAATCTTAGAATTTTATCTTAAGTATTTTTGGTTGGGTACTTTAAGTAATCTAAATTTTATGTGGATGTATCATTATATCTCTCTTTTACGATAGTGTGCTTATTGCTGTGACAACAATTTGTAATAAACCACTGTTTACTAGGCCTAAGGTGGTCAGAAGTTCAGGTTTTCAATCTGGATATTTATATCTTAGGAGTGAAAGCATAAACCATTAAACAGTGGGGTTTATAACCTAACCCAATATTGGAATATATAGTGTTCAAATGAATAAAACAAAATGTGTTTTGGGAACAATTTGGAGACATTGTATATTCAATGGATTCTAAAATGTAAGACCCCTTTCACCTATAGCCTCTGCAGCTGATAGCCTTCTGTTCACCAGCATGGAAAAATATGTTTCATATTAAGTGATGTCAGAAGCATCTGTTTCTGTCATTTTGACTGCACATCAACTTTGTTTCACATATGCAGATGATACAAGCTCTTTACAAAGGAGCCCCAGAGTGTAATTGACTTTGTATTAAGGATTGTAAAATTTGTTATTCTCCCAGACCTTGATTTAACCCATGGGGAAACTTTGAGTGCAATTCACGTCCAGAGATATGGAATATCTGATCAATTTAGGAAAGACCAAAGCCAGATTGCAGATGTGTAGAAAGATGGGAAGTATAAGTTTTGGTGTCAAATAGAGGAGATGGTTAATTTAGTGGATAGAGCCCTGGGATAGGGTGAGAAAATATGGTTCCAAATATTGGGCTACCCTGGACAGATGTGTGAACCTGAGCAATATGCTTAGTCTTCGTGGAGTGAGATGTGTGAGGGCTTAACTATTTAGTGAAGGGCATCCCAACATGCCATAGGTTAACTACTGATGATGTATGATGATTTTAAGTAGTCTAATGGCATGGCTTTCAATAATCTTGAATCTCATAAGTAAAAAAGTTAATTTCTTCTTGATTACTTTGATTTACTCAGAAGGACAAAGTCTGAGCTTGGTGTTGGTGTGTATTTATGACCTCTCCAATATCTTATAATCTCCTTTTTTTTTTCTTAACAGAAGGAGGCCCAAACTCAGTCTTTGATAGAATAATAACTAACTAAAATGCCATAATACTATTTTGTTTTCAATATATTCATTTGTCAGATTACCTTCGATTTGTGGCAAATGCTACTGTGAATTGGTTACTTGCATTTTTTTCCATTCAAATTACAGCCATTTAAGTAACAAAGACATTCAATTTTTTTCTCACATATTTATTTATTTAAAAAAATATTTTTTATTTTAATGTTTTATTATTATATTATGTTAGTCACCATACAGTACATCCCCGGTTTCTGATGTAAACTTTGATGATTCATTAGTTGCGTATAACACCCAGTGCACCATGCAATAAGTGCCCTCCTTACTACCCATCACCAGTCTATCCCATTCCCCCAGCCCTTCCCTCTGAAGCCCTCAGTTTGTTTCTCAGAGTCCATAGTCTCCCATGCTTCACTCCTCCTTCTGATTACCCCCCCTTTCTTTATCCCTTTCTTCCCCTACCGATCTTCCTAGTTCTTATGTTCCATAGATGAGAGAAATCATATGATAATTGTCTTTCTCTGCTTGACTTATTTCACTTAGCATTATCTCCTCCAGTGCCATCCATGTTGCAGCAAATGTTGAGAACTTTTTCTTTCTGATAGCTGAGTAATATTCCATTGTATATATGGACCACAGCTTCTTAATTCACTCACCTGTTGAAGAGCATCTTGGTTCCTTCCACGATTTAGCTATTGTGGACAATGCTGCTATGAACATTGGGGTGCATATGGCCCTTCTCTTCACTATGTCTGTATCTTTGGGGTAAATACCCAGTATCTCAGTGGCTGGGTCATAGGGTAGCTCAATTTTTAACTTTTTAAGGGACCTCCACACTGTTTTCCAGAGTGGCTGTACCAACTTGCATTCCCACCAACAATGTAGGAGGGATCCCCTTTCTCCACATCCTCTCCAGCAATTGTTGTTTCTTGCCTTGTCTATTTTCGCCATTCTAACTGGCGTAAGGTGGTATCTCAGTGTGGTTTTGATTTGAATTTCCCTGATGGCTAATGATTTTGAACATTTTTTCATGTGTCTGTTAGCCATTTGTATGTCATCATTGGAAAAGTGTCTATTCATATCTTCTGCCCATTTTTTGATTTGTTTATTTGTTTCTCGCATATTGAGTTTAAGAAGTTCTTTGTAGCTCTTGGATACCAGTCTTTTATCTGTAGCGTCATTTGCAAATATCTTCTCCCATTCCGTGGGCTGCCTCTTAGTTTTTTTGACTGTTTCCTTGGCTGTGCAGAAGCTTTTTATCTTGAGGAAGTCCCACAAGTTCATTTTATCTTTTGTTTCTCTTGCCTTTGGAGATGTGTCATGAAAAAGGTTGCGTTGGCCGATGTCGTAGAGGTTGCTGCCTATGTTCTCCTCTAGGATTTTGATGGATTCCTGTCTCACATCGAGGACTTTCCTCCATTTGGAGTTTATCTTTGTGTATGGCGTGAGAGAGTGGTCAAGTTTCATTCTTTTGCATGTAGCTGTCCAATTTTCCCAGCACCATTTATTGAAGACTGTCTTTTTTCCACCGGATGTTTTTTCTTGCTTTGTCAAAGATTAGTTGCCCAAAGAGCCGAGGGTCCATTTCTGGGTTCTCTATTCTGTTCCATTGGTCTATGTCCCTGTTTTTGTACCAGTACCATGCTGTCTTTGTGATCACAGCTTTGTAGTACAGCTAAAAATCTGGCATTGTGATGCCCCCAGCTTTGTTTTTCCTTTTCAACAGTTCCTTGGCAATTCAGGGCCTTTTCTGGTTCCATACAAATTTAAGGACTATTTGTTCCAGTTCTTTGAAAAACGTCATCGGTTTTTGATCGGGATAGCATTGAAAGTGTAGATTGCTTTGGGTAGCATGGACATTTTAACTATGTTATTCTTTCGATCCATGAACATGGAGTATTTTTCCATCTTTTTGTGTCTTCTTCAATGTCTTTCAAGAGTGATTTATAGTTTCTAGAATATAGATCCTTTGCGTCTCTGGTTAAGTTAATTCCAAGGTAACGTATGGTTTTTGGTGCTATTGTAAATGAGATGGATTCCCTAATTACTCTTTCTTCAGTCTCATGATTCGTGTATAGAAATGCAACTGATTTCTGAGCATTGATTTTGTTTCCCGCCACGTTACTGAATTGCTCTATAACTTCTAATAGTTTGGGAGTGGATTCTTTTGGGTTTTCCATATAGAGTATCATGTCATCTGCGAAGGGAGACATTTTGACTTCTTTGCCGATTTGGATACCTTTTATCCCTTTTTGTTGTCTGATTGCTGTTGCAAGGACTTCTAGTACTATGTTGAATAATAGTGGCGAGAGTGGGCATCCTTGTCGTGTTCCTGATCTTAAGGGAAAGGCTTCCAGCTTTTCCCCACTGAGAATGATATTTGCTCTAGGCTTTTCATAGATGGTTTTTATGAGATTGAGGAATGTACCCTCTATTCCTACACTCTGAAGGGTTTTAATCAGGAAAGGATGCTCTATTTTGTCAAATGCTTTTTCTGCATCTATTGAGAGAATCATATGATTTTTGAATTTTTCTTTCTGGATAAAATCTAAGACACTAATAGATTTGCAAATGTTGAACCACCCTTGCATCCCAGGGATGAATCCCACTTGGTCATGATGGATAATCCTTTTAATGTACTGTTGGATTCGATTAGCTAGGATCTTGTTGAGGATTTTGGCGTCCATATTCAATAGGGAAATCGGTCTGTAATTCTCCTTTTTGATGGGGTCTTTGCCTGGTTTGGGGATCAAGGTAATATTGGCCTCATAGAATGAGTTTGGTAGCTTTCCTTCTGTTTCTATTTTTTGAAATAGCTTTAGGAGAATAGGTATTATTTCTTCTTTGAATGTTTGGTAGATTTCCCCAGGAAAACCATCCGGGCCTGGAGTTTTGTTTTTTGGAAGGTTGTTTATCACTGACTCAATCTCTTCATAATTAATTGTCCTGTTTAAAAAATCAATTTCTTCCTGTTTTAGTCTTGGTAGTTTATAGGTTTCCAGGAAGGCCTCCATCTCTTCCAGATTGCTTAATTTATTGGCATAAAGCTGTTGATAAAAGTTTCTAATAATCCTTCCAATATCATTGGTGTTGGTTGTGACCTCTCCTTTTTCATTCATAATTTTATTAATTTGGGTCCTTTCTCTGTTCTTTTGGATAAGTCTTTCCAATGGTCTGTCAATTTTATTAATTCTCTCAAAGAACCAGCTTCTAGTTCTATTGATCTGCTCTACTGTACTCCTGGTTTCTAATTCATTGATTTCTGCTCTAATCTTGGTCAACTGCTTCCTCGTGCATGGATTAGGTCTGTCCCTCTGTTGCTGTTCCAGCTTCTTGAGGTGAGAATATAAAAACTGCATTTTAGATTTTTCTATTCTTTTGAGTGAGGCTTGGATGGCTATGTATTTCCCCCTTAGGACTGCCTTTGCAGTATCCCGTAGGTTTTGGACCGTTGTGTTTTCATTCTCGTTGGTCTCCATAAATTGTTTAAATTGATTTTTGATTTCCTGGTTTATCGACTCATTCTTGAGCAGGATGGTTCTTGTCTCCAAGTGTTTGAGTTTCTTCCAAATATTTCCTTGTGGTTGAGTTCCAATTTCAGAGCGTTGTGGTCTGAGAATATGCAGGGAATAATTTCAGTCTTTTGGTATCGGTTGAGACCTGTTTTGTGTCCCAGAACATGGTCTATTCTTGAGAATGTTCCATGGGCATTAGAATAGAATGAGTATTCTTTGGTTCTGGGGTGTAGTGTTCTATATATATCTATGAGGTCCAACTCGTCGAGTATGGCATTCAAAGCTCTTGTTTCTTTGCTGATTTCTTGCTTAGGTGTTCTGTCTATTGCTGATAGTGGAGTGTTGAGGTCCCCTATTAGTGTATTTTTATCTATATGTCTCTTTATTGTGGTTAAGAGTTGACTTGTGTATCTTGCTGCTCCCTTGTTGGGGGCATATATATTTATAATTGTCATCTCCACTTGTTGGATACATCCTTTAAGAATAATATAGTGCCCTTCTGTGTCTCTGACTATAGTCTTTAGTTTAAAATCTAATCTGTCTGATATAAGAATTGCTACCCCAGCTTTCTTTTGAGGTCCATTGGCATGAAAGATGGTATTCCATCCCTTTACTTTCAGTCTGAATGCATCTTTGGGTTCAAAATGAGTCTCTTGTAGACAGCAAATGGATGGGTCATGTCTTTTTATCCAATCTGCAACCTTGTGGCATTTATGGGACCATTTAGGCCACTTACATTGAGACTGAATATTAAGAGATATGAATTTAATGATGCCATGTTGCCAGTAAAGTCTTTGTTTCTATAGATTGTGACTTTCTGTTCTTTATCACTCTTGGGGCCTTTTTACCTTTATAGAACCCCCCTTAATATCTCCTGTAGGGCTGGTTTCACAGTTACAAAATTGGTTAATGACTGGCGATTCTGGAATGTCTTTATTTCTCCATCAATTCTGAATGACAGCCTTGCTGGATAAAGGATCCTTGGCTGCATGTTTTTCTCTGAAAGAGCTTTAAAAATGCCCCCCCCAACCCTTTCTCTCATTCCAGGTCTGTGTAGACAGGTCTGACATAATTCTGATACCTTTGCCTTGGTACGTGAGAGATTTCTTTGCCCTGGCCGCTTTCAAAACTGTATCCTTGGATCTAATATTTGCGAAATGCACTATGACATGACGTGGTGTAGGTTTGTCATGGTTGAGCTTGGGAGGGGTCCTCTCTGCCTCTTGGACATGAATGTTTCCCTTGCTAGATTAGGGAAGTTTTCCCTTGCTAGATTAGGGAAGATTAGGGTATGCCGATGATTCTGACATTGGAACGTTTCATTGAGCCAGTAATCTCCCGTAATCTACATTCCTGTGCATGAATTTTTTTGTGTCTAGATCTATTTTAGCTTTTTCTTCTACTAACCCACCCTCCAATTCGCTGATACGTTCTTCTGCCTCATTTACCCTGGCCGTCAGAGCCTCTAGTTTTGACTGCATTTGGCTCATAGAATTTTTAATTTCTGCCAGATTCGCTCTCATTTCCACCCTTAGAGATTCTATATTCTCATTAACATTTTCATTAATACTTTTTTCAAGTCTACACATCATCTTGACCATTGTTACTCTGAATTCCATTTGTGATAATTTGGTTATATCCATATCCATTAGTTCTGTGGCAGAGGCCACAGACTCATTGTCTTTTCTTTGCTGGGGGGGATTTCTCCTTCTCGTCATTCTGATGAGGAGAGGTTGTGGGGTTGTCCAGAGCCCAAGTTATTGACCGGGACTCAGGCCGTGTGCCCTTTTTTTATAGAGATCTTAGGGATGTAGGCTTCTTGATTTTTCATCCTGCCTTTTGGGGGAGGGGCCTGCCGTGCCGATACTCAGGCAACCCTGTTTGGGTAGAGTCTCCCTGTCCCCTGCGAGGGGAGATGGGGATGGGCACGCTGTGAGCTGGTACTTCCAGGCTTTTGTTCTCTGGCGGCTTTCCCTGGCGGTCTGCTTGCCTCTTTTGAGAGTCAGAGCAGCAGCGGCTGAATTTCAGCCTCTGTCACAGAACAGAGGGATTGTGGCCCTTTCTCCACTGATGTTCTGGCCACAATAACTCTGTTTCTGTTAGTGCTGCTCAACCCTGCAGCATCCCGGGATGTGTGCCCCACACCTGACGTCCCAGCCCTCACTTCCAGGGCCGACCTGTCTCTGTCCTTAGTGTTTCTAATACCGCCAGCCACCAGCCGCCAGCCGCCCCGGCGTGCTCCCAGAGCTCCCGGTCTCAGTCTGGTTCCAGTGAACACACCGGAGCTCCTTTTCAGTCTGGTTGTATGTTCCCCGGCTCACGGTCACTGTCTGTTTTCTCGCGGGTGCCGTCCGCGAGCCTGCCTGCTCCCCCGTGCAGGTGGCTACTGCTTCCCGGCGCCCGAATGCGGTAGCTCCCTCCCCCTTCCATTTATCTTCCAATATCTGTGTGCCGGTTTCATGGCTCCCCGCTTTGTACCTCAATACTCGGAGCTGGAGATGTTCATTTGTAGAGATCCAGATGTATCTTCCTGCGTCTCAGGCTGATTCCATGGATGTTCAGTCTGGTCTGGTGCGTATCCAACTCGACTCAGGGGACCGGCTGAAAAAGGGGTCCCCTACTCCTCCACCATCTTAACTCCCTCCACCTTTTTTATTTATTTAAATTCAATTAGAGAAGTTATAGTACATCGTTAGTTTGTGATATAATGTTCAATGATATTAGTGGGGTATAACATCCAGTTCTCATCATATCATGTGCCCTCTTTAATTCAATTTAGATAAAATTTAGTAACCAATAGTAAAAATGGTATATCAACATGGTAATATCATTCATTCATTCAACAAGTATTGAGTATATACTAGTGCCAGTCTCTATTCCAGACATCGGAGGAAATAATGATAAATAAGATAGATATGATCCCCTTTAGCAATTATACAACTTAGAAGGGAAAGAAAATAAGGAAAAAAATGAATGAATATAAAATATTAAATGGTGATTTCAGTGCTCTAGGTGAGGAACAATGGTGGATTGGCTGCAAAGTGCAGTTGTGCAGGTTGAAAATCAAATCAGAGCTGAAATATAGCTAGAGCTATGCTTCTTGAGCTTTGTGTCCTGGCACAGAGTTGTTTTCACTTAGAGGAGGGAAAGCCCTTTTCTAATCTTTGCAAGGTCATCTGCTCTCAAGCCATGTGCACGCAGAAGGGGTGTAGTTTTCTAAATCTCACAGATGCCCCTTTTTTTCATCCAGTTATATGTCTGACCAAAATATGTACCTTTTAAAATGTTACACATTGACAATTTTAGGCCAGTAGCATCCTCACTTCTACTATGGTTGTGATGATGGCCGTGGGAGAAGACAATAGATTCAAGGTAAGTGTCAAGAGCTTAATCGGGGAAACTTGCTAATAAATTAGATGTGTGGGTTGAAGAAAAGAGAGAAGTCAAGAAGGTGTCCCAAGGCTTTTGACTTGAATGACTGGGTGAGAGGTATTATCACTTAGTGAGATTAAAGAGGGTAGATTTTGTTAAAGGGCTTTATTTTGGACATGTTAAAAGTGAGATACCTATTAGACATCTAAGTGGTGATATTTAATAAGAAGTAGAGTTTATTAATCTGAAGTGCAAATGAAAGGTTACAAAGGGGTATATATTTGAGTGTATCTGTAGAGATAACATTTAAAATTGAATGTGTGACTAGTGAATGAATGTAGATTGAAAGAGAAATGAGCTGAGGATTGAGCCCTAGAGCACTGTGACTTTTAGAAATCAGAAGAAGAAACCAACAAGAAGACTGAGAAGGAGCAGCCAGTGAGGTAGGAGAAAAACCCAGGATAGTGTGGTATCATAGAAGCCAGGTTAAGCATGTATTTCAAGAAGGGTAGAGTGATCAACTATGTTAAATGCTGGTAATAGCTTTGGTCAAATGAGAACTGAGAATTGATCATAGGATTTGGCAAAATGGAGATAATTTGTTACCTTGGTAAACATGTCTTACTAGTGTGCAAGAAACAAAAATGGCTGGTTAGAATGTGTTGAGAAAAAACATGGAAATAAAGAAATAGATCTAGAAAGAATAGAAAAATTTTTTAAAATAATTTTAAGTTTTTATTTTAATTCCAGTTAGTTAACAAACAGTATTATATAGGTTTCAGGTATACAATATAGTGATTCAACACTTCCATATATCACCTTGTGCTCATGATGACAAATGCGCTTCTTAATCCCCATCACCAAATTAACACATCCCTCCAGCTGCCTCCCCTCTGGTAACCATCAGTTTGTTCTTTATAATTAAGAGTCCGTTTCTTAATTTCTTTCTCTCTTATTTTGGAAAAAAAATTTTTGAGCAGCCTCACCATAAAGGGAATGAGAAAAATGGAGTGGTAGATGGAAGGTGATGTGGGGTTTGGGTGATGGTGGTATCGCTACTTATCTATATGCTGATGGGAGTGATTCAGTAGGTGAATCATGAAGATGGGAAGTCAGTAAGTTTTGAAGGACCCCCCCCCCAATTTTAATATTCTTATGTTTGTAGATAGGATCTTGCAATTTAGGAGATTAAATGAGTTACCCCAAATCACACTACTAGCTAGTAGACTAAGCTTTCAGATTCCTAGTCCAGAACTACCTTTACCACCTACATTGTTTTAATATGTCTAATCTCTGGGCTAGGGTACTTGGGAAAGCATATAGAAATTACCATAGTCTGTTTTCATATTGTCTTGAAGGAGCTTAAAGACGAGAAAAATTTCAGGATACAATATACCATACCAAAATCTTAAATAACTGAATTTTTGGAACAGGCATTAATTTTTTTTGGCATACGAGGAAGGTATGGTTATGAATGAGTCATTGGTAGAAAGTATTTTGGGTTAAAGAAACACATAAAAGCAGACATTCAAGAATGATTCTGGTATCTTCACAAGGTAGTAAAGTGCACAAATTGGTTAGAATCAGGACAAGGGGTGGGGAGCAACTGCAATGAGGTCGGTAGATAAAATGATTCCAACATGTTGTTAAAGGATGTGAAGGGAAAAATTTCAGCCAATTGTGGTAGAAAATGGGGAGCTACTGAAATTTTCTGAGGGGGGAATCTGGATGACATCACACTAATTTTATTTGTGGAAATGGATGGGTAAATCCCTAAAAATCTGAGTTTTTAAGTCTGAGTAGGCAACTAAGGTGATAGAAACAGAAATTAGTGAAAGAGAAAAAGATTGTAGGAGTTGTTCAGTTCAGTTTGAGTTATGGCCAAATATACACCAATGGTCAAGAGACGTTTGGCATCAAAAGCTTGGAGCTAGGATAAATGGGAGGAATTAAAGGTAGAATTTTCTGAGGCCATCATATAAAGTGGAGTGTTGAATCTGTGATGATGTGGTACAAGAGGAATTTTGGGTAATGGAAGAACAGGGGGTCAAGACAAAGTTATTGCAAATATTCCACTCTGATTTCTTTGAGCTTCCATTTCTCCTACTCTGAACCGTGGTTGATATTATATGCCCCATATCATATTCACAGTGGTTGTGAGGTTTTTGTGAAGTGAGAGATGTGAACATTCTTTGAAAATATGTGGTGTTATTTCAGATGCAGGGTGAAATTGCAATGACAGATGATATAAACACGATCAAATAAGACAGCATTTCAAGTTATCTAAAAATAATGAGAACATGGAAAGGTAAAATTATGTATCAATAACAGTGACTTTAATAGGTTTTGTCAGGACTGGCTGTTGGATTCGTCTGCGCATGAGTTCCAAACTTTCAATTCCAAACTTGAGTTTGAAAATGTAAAACAACTGCTACAGAAGAGCATTTTTTAAAAATTCAAATTGAGAGAAGCGAAGTTGTATAACTGTTGCTTTAAAGAAGCAGCTGGTAGCATATGTCAGGACAATTTGCAGCTATTATCACCTCTTTAAGATACTGAGAAAATGGAATTGCTGACTAATGTAGTTGGGGGTGAAGGTCACCTTTCAAGAACCCAGTGACTGCAGTATGATCCTATTTTAAAAATCCATCTTGCAAAGTTGCATTTGGAAGAGAGCTTTCCTCTTACAACAAGTTATATTTTATTTTAAGATACATCAAGTTTGACTATATATATTTTTATATCTATCTATCTATTTATATATATACATCTACATAGTATATATTTGCATCACGGGAAGAAATGTCCATCCTCCTTACTTTTTCTATCCTTCTTTTGCTATAGAAACCAGTTGTGGGGAAGTAGGATTAAGGGGAGTTTGGATGATGGTAAAAGGGAAAACAGCAAGAGAAATTAACATTTTAAATATGTATTTTTAAGTCATTTTGTATCTAGGGCTGGTGATGTGAGACAGATGTTTATGTTGCTCATGCATGCACTCTTCTCTGTTAGTTTCTGAGGCAAAGATAGAACCTGACTTGGTGTGAACAAGAGAGAAACTGCTCTGCATTAAAATGTAAAATGCTGTCTCCACTGTTGGCAGGAAAAGATTTTGCAGATGAATTTACATTTGGGAAAATACTGTTTTTCCATGGGAGTGTGTTTGCATGTATGTGTGTGTATGTATTATGCTCTCATAGTTGAAAGGGGTATATCTTTACCTTACCACTGGTGGTGATGCTTCAAAATGCATAGTGCCTGGCATATAGTAGGGACATGATAAATACTGTATGGGCTGGTATAACAAATACCATAGACAGGGTGGCTTATCAACAACAGACATTTATTTCTCACGGTTCTAGAGGCCAGAAGTCTGAGATTAGGTCTCCAGCATGGCACATTGCATCCTCACATGGTAGAGAGGAGAGAGAAAGCAAGCTCTCTTGTGTCTGTTTTATAAGGACACTAATCTTATTCTGAAGGCTCCACCCTCACAGCCTAATTACCTCTCAAAGGCCACATCTCCTAATACTATCATACTGGGGGTTAGAATATTTCAATGTGAATTTTGAAGGGGCACAAACATCCAGCCCATAGTATTTGGAGAACTACTGATGAAAAAACCAAATATATTAAAAGCCATCGAGATCAACTAGAGTTGGAGTGTCAAAACTCTCTTTCACTGTGCAGTGTTTTGCCGGAGCCCTCCATCACAGTTTTCTAGAATGAATGAACTTCTCAAAATATACTGGAGTGCTTAATTGTGTTTCACTGCAAGCCTTGACTAGGGGAAGGCAACGGATCCTATGATAAGTTTCAGGATTTCTTCCAAATGGAGATGGGGACTTGTATTTTTTTTAATTTAAAGATTTTTATTTATTTATTTGTCAGAGAAAGAGAAAGAGCGCACAAGCAGGGGCAGTTTCCCTGCTGAGGAAGGAGCCTGATGCGGAACTCGATCCCAGGACCCTGGGATCTTGACCTGAGCTGAAGACGGATGCTTAACCAACTGAGCCACCCAGGCATCCCAGGGTTTGTATTTTGAAGGGACTCATTTCTGAGGATTGAGAAGAGGACAGACTTACAGAGAAATAAAGCTAGAGACTGTAGATCAGTCTAAGAGAGCCCCCTGTAAATAGTTAACTTTTATTTTATAATTTTTTCCCTCAGACGATGAAAAAAATTGTATTTAGTATACAGGTCTAATTTTTTTTTCTTCACTGTAGCTTACTTTATTTTAATTGTGTCCTGAACTTCAGAAAAATCTGACAAAACCACACAGACTTTTGTTAGAGTTTTGGGGGAATTTGCATGTGGTGATGGTAGGGATATAGAGAGAGCCCATGGACAACCTAACATGACTAGTTCAACTACTCTTTTCTTGACTTTTATGTTTTTGAAATAAAATGCAGCCCAGCAGTTAGGAAAAGAAAGTCATGACAAAGTTGTCTGGCAACATTTCAGACAAATTGGCTTTGCTGAAATCTTTTGTGTGTTAGGATTTTGGCTTTGCCGTTAATAAGTTTGGAGACAGAAAGACATTTAATGTCCAATAAGAAGGCAACCCATTTAGACCATTTAGCCGAAGCAATGGATAATTTTTTGTGCCAACCTGACTGGGCCACAGTGTCCCCAAGTATTTGGTCAGACATTATCCTGAGTGTGTCTGTGAGGTGTTTTGGGATGAGATTAACATTTAAATCTGTAGACAGAGTAAAGCGATTGCCCCTCCATGGTGTGAGTGGGACTCATCTAATCAGCAGAAGACCCGAATAGAACAAAACCTCCCTTCCCCGAATAGGAGATAATCCTTCTTGCCTGATGAGCTTTGAAGTAGGGCATTGGTGCTCCTGCTTCTTAGACCTTTGGACTTGGACAGGAACTAAACCATCAGCCCTCTTAGACCTCCAGCTTGCCGATTCACCCTGCATATCATAAATTTGCCAGCCTCCATAATCATAGGAACCAATTCCTTACAATAAATCTCAACCTTCCTCATTCTCTCCTTCTTTCCCTCTCCTATTGGTTTTGTTTCTCTGGAGGATCCTGACTCATAGAGTTGCTGTCTTTAGTTGATCTTTTAATATACTTGCTTCCTTCATTAGTAAGTTCTCCAAAAATACTGTATTTACTATTCCCCTCCTGCATGCCAGGCATTCTGCCAGCTGCTGAACATTCAGTACACAACACTACAGATATTGCCCCTGCTTCTGTTGCAGCTCACAGACTAGAGAGAGATGGACAAAACACAAAAAATGTATGGAGAATCTTATATTTACAGCACAGAAAAAGGAGAGGGAAACTAAGAGACACACTTCACCTGGTCCAGGACATAGAGAACGCTGCTCAGAGACAGTGGCATTTAAGTTAGGTCTTGAGCGGTGAGTAGGAATTACCCTGTGAAGGTGTTTGAGGGTTAGCGTGGAAAAAGAGTGTTTGCAAAGGCTCTGCACTCACATAGGACTTTGCATATTTATGGTATTGTTGTGTCTGGAATGTAAGGAGGGAGAGGAAAAGTTGGAAAAATCCTAACTGAAAGGAATCAGATTACGTTGGGCAATTAGGCTACATGAAGAATTTGAGATTAGATTCTAAGAGCGGAGGTAAACCATGTAAAACCTTTACTTAGAATGTGACACCATCTAGTCTTGTTCCTTGAAAGAAAAAAGAAATCACTCTGAATGAATGCCAACAGGACAAAGGAGGCTGCGGAAGACCATTTGGGCTGACAGAGTTATCTGGGTAAAATAGAACAATTGCTTTGAGTTGGGTGTTGTCAGGGAAAATAGAAGCAAGTAAATAGCATCATTTACAAAGTCAAGGAAAATTGGAGTGAAGCAGACTTTGTGGGATGATCAAGGGTTCTGCACTGGAGGTGATACAGTTAGGAGGCTGAGATGCCCACACTGAAATGGTAAGCACGGAGGTGGAGCTCAGAAGATACACATGTTGGAGTCTTCAGGGTGCATAAATTAATTCATGACATGTGCCAGCAAAAGGTGGTAAAGGGCAGGGGAACTGTAGAAGGGGAAGGAAAGAGGACCCAGGACTGAAACCAACGGATACCTAACATCGTCAATCTAAGAGTGCTGGAGTATATTTTAAACAGGGGCATTTTCTTCATCAAGAGGAGGAGCTTTTCTAGATTTGTAACTTGGAATGCTTTGCAATGGCTGTTTGAAACTCTCACCCAAAGTGACCTTCTCCTCTACTCTTTGTCCTTCATCTAGAAAGTCCTTCTCCATAGCAAGCTCATCTTATTACCCCCTTTTCTGTCCCTAGATCAGAATAAACATTTCTTCTTCAGTCTTCAGGTGGTGTTAGGTTATCTGATGTTAGTCAACCTCTCCCCACTCTGTAATTAAGCACCCACCTTCAGTGTTTGCTGAATTTTATCTAGGACAGGTAAGCCCCTAAAGCATCTTCAGAAACAAGTGGGAAGTATTCAAAGCTCCTAACTAGGATTCAGTTTAGTTGGCTGATTATTGGCCCAGAGTTGAGTCAGGATTCTAAAGGAAAAGAAATGCTAACCCTTTCAGGACTGCAAGTCTTTCCAGTCAGTATCCATGAGCGTGACTTTAAAAGTAGTTTGGTGTATTCTCCCACACTGGAAAAGTACATTTTCAAGGGGAAAAGAATTAAGGCTGTTTCTTACCACAATCAGAGTCCTATTATCAAGGGGAAGCCAATTTTAAAATATAAGGATTTTTAGGTATACTAACCTCTAGAAATTTTTTATTTCAAACCTTTCTGTTCCTCACCCTTCTGGCTTTGAAGATAACCTTCAGAATGTAAATTGATGCAGCAACGGTTGAAGCCCAGAACCAAAAATTCTGATGCAGTATATCAAAGCATGTTGCAGCCTCTTTCTTCTGCTAAGAACACTGTCAGTACTTAAAATGGAATAGCAGTCAGGTTTTGTTAGACATTAACTCAGTACTTGCCTGGAGAGTTTGAGCTCCTCTACCTAGTTATGAAATACCGCATAACCTGTTTTACCATGAACAGCTGCCTCTTTTATTCTGGCATCTGACTGAAGGTTTCAGAGGCCAATATATGTTATGCATTCAACTGCATAAAGCAGAATAGACCTACATAGCTCTGCATTCTAGAAGGAACAATGGGGCAGTGGGAGACTTTAGGTTCGGTTCCACTTACAAGCAATTGTTTAAGACCTAATATGTACCTAGATCTGGATTAAATATGAAAACATAAGACAAAGTCACTACCCCCGAGGGGTATACAATCCAGGGAGGGTGGGAAGGACAGATATAGAAAAATAATTACCACATGTAGTATAAAAACAGTATAAGTTCAGAAGTAGGAATGGGCCTGTGGCTGCTATTATTTATTTATTTATTGAGTTAGAAAGCCTTAGGGTTTTTTTTTTAAATTATTATTATGATATGTTAGTCACCACACAGTACGTCATTAGCTTTTGATGTAGTGTTCCATGATTCATTGTTTGCGTATGCAATACGTGCCCTCCTTTATACCCACCACCGGGCTAGCCCATCCCCCCACACCCCTCCCCTCTAAAACCCTCAGTTTGTTTCCTGGATTCCGGGCTATTATTTTTTTAATAATGCATTCTTTCCCAACAGTGGCCACCATTCACCATTTATTTCGTGTTGGTCCTGTCTTCAGTGCTTTATACACATTATCTCAGTTAATCCACACAACAACCCGTGAGGTCAGTACTCATTTTGTGGTTGAGGAAACAGGCTGAGAGAAGGTAAATTACTTACCTCCCAGATCTCATAAGAGATAAGTGGGGAATGGGGAGCTCAACCTCTAGTCTGTTTAATTTAAACTCCTTACCATAACTAGTTTGCAAAATTGTTTCCTCAGAAGGGTGAATGTTAATAGGGCACCTGGGAGATGTAAATTCCAGAAAGACAATCCCAGAAATCTCAGAGAATTGGAGATGATGCATTTTCTAGACAATTCTTAGGAATTTTTTTTTCTTCATGCACTGGAGATTTCACAGCAACGGGTTTATGACGACCACAACTAATGACACTAAACTGACAAAGTTAAGGAAAGATTTAAGATATAAGTGAGGTATTATTTCCTTGTAGTCTACTGATAGTCTCCCACCCCATGTAGGAACATAAACATCAATATACATAGTCATAAAAACAAACAGAAAACATGTTGCTGTATGATGAATTAAATCAGTTTTGTTTTTTCCCTCTTTTGGAAAGTACTATCGTAAATAGCATTTGACTTTTCTTGGGAAATTGGTTAATTTTAAATGGAATATTGAAAAAGGAGCATATGCCAAAATCACACATTTCTGTGTGGTGATTCAATTTACTCAAATCTAATGGAAAAATGTGTTCATTTCCATTTTTAAAAAATATCAACAAATTCAGAGCAAAAGGGAAATATAGCTAAGGCAATAAAAAACCCCCCTACTTTTGCTGTTAGTGAATCTTTAGAAGCCCAGATTATAATATATATTGTATTGCTGTTTTTGAAATAGCGTTATTTAGATATTCTCTACTAGTTTGGTATTAACACTAACATGAATTTAAAAGATATAGAGATATGAATATATTTTAATGTCAGACATTTTTACATTTGGTGCAGTTAAGAGTTTGTAACTTTCATTATCCCTTGAAACTTCAAATTCTACTTACCTAATACATATATGTTAGTGTGTGTGTGTGTGTGTGTGTGTACAATAACTGTTACTTACCTATTACTTACCTAATACATAAAGTAAAGCATGTTTAGTAAACTTGCTTTCAAACAGATGGATGAAATTCATATCTCACACACAGATCATCTAATTCTTTACTGTTTTTCTTAAATGGAAATTTGTTTTTTTGCCTGACAAATAGAATGGAATTTCCATTATTAGAGACTTATTTTATTTATTTCCTTTTTGTCACTCTTTTGTAGTTGAGATAAAATGCAGAATTAAATTTTGTATCAACTTGCCTAAGAGATGTCTGTCAGTAGTTTCCTCTTTGCCTCCATAGTCACTTTCAAGGGACCTGACCTGACTCTAGCTCCAGCATAGATGTCGTTTGAGCTATGTGACTTTCATCCTCAACCCTCCATTCCTATTCCTCTTTCAGATAACTCATCGAGGGAGCCAGGAGTGGATCCCTGACCTCCCTTGGCCTATCAGGTGTGGATTAGACAGAGACTTTGTGGGCAGCTGAGTTCGAAGTCCCTGTGCATTCTCCCATCCAACTACTAACCAGGCCCAATGATGCTTAGCTTCTGAGATCAGATGAGATCGGGTATGTTTAGGGTGGTATGGCCGTAGACCGTCCCTGCGCATTCTGGTGTTGAGATCTCTATTTCTGGATGGTCTGGATGAGGGAGGTCATTTGTAAACCATGGGATAAATGACTTAAGTGAGAAGCTGGTTTAGAGTGAGAGACACACAAATGCACAAAGACACAGAATATAAGGGAGATATCCTCTCTTCTGCCCTGTAGCCCTCACCCCAACACCTCCCACCCCCCACATGCCTAGCTGCCTGACAGCTTTTTGGTTTTTCTGGAGACCCTCCTGTAATTCTTACAGTGAGACTGGTTGAGAATGAAATAAAACCAGTTTTTCCTTGAAGTATACTGGGTGGGTGTTTGTGCCTTGCAATCAAACGGGCACTGTCTAACACAGGCAAAAAAGATGATTCTTTATCTTCAGTCTTGAATGACAGAGGATGCTGAGTGTTTGATAATGTGCTTAAAGCTAATACGTTCTGTATAGTGGATATATGGTGTTTTCTCCTGTCCACCACCCATCTGCTTCTGATCATTGCCATTCTTTTGATAATTACACCTTGATTTTCCTTTGATCAAGTACCTCTTCTCACTTCTTAACTCGTATAATTTGTACAAAGTTGATCCTTATGTCCAGACTGATTCAGAGATGGATATACTACTCAAGTTAAGTACATGGCACACCATTCTAGGAATGTGCCAATTACCATTGGGAAAGAGAAGTCGAGGGCAGTGTAAGCCTGGGGTTGCTGAGAGCAACCATGTGGAAAGAACCCACCAAATGATAAAGCCAATACAGAGGAAAGCTTTGCAAATTGTGGAAGGATGGACCCTGGCATCATTGTTCGAACCCCTGGATTCAGCTGTATCAGAAAGAAGAATTAACACTGAACCCTTTAGTTTGTGAAGAAAATGACCCCCCCATCCATTTTTCCTCTATGCTAGTTTGAGTTGTTTCGGTCACATGCAGCTCATAATATTGCCAAAATACCCTGTGAATATTACATGGGAAACAGAAGATCTGGAACCTACCCTTAAATAATTTTCTATAATATAAGTAGGATAAAGAAGATTAACAGGCATGTAGTCATTAGAAAACAGTGTCAGATGTGTTATTAAATGTCAGAGTACTGAAATAGTCTCAACATTGTCCCTCGAGATTCTGATAGTAAAGACAGTTTAGAATCTCTATTCATTACATAGAATTGCTATTACATCTTGAATTACATTTGAAAGTGCTGCCCTATCTTCATAGTCAACAGATATAAAGACAAAGTACCTGGAATGTGGCAAGTAAGCACCTGTATTTTGCATCATATCGTAAAGAAATCTGAAGAAAAATCATAAGAAAAGCATTTGCACTAAGAACACGAGAAAAAAAAGCAACTTTCACCAACAACAAAAAATAAAGCAGAAACGAAACCAACCAAACAAAACCAAGAGAGATGTTTTTAAAATTAGTTACGTTAAGGTTTTCATTGATTCTTAATTGCCACTTGGAATTATCTCATCCATTTTATTGTATACCATTGGCAGCCAAGATACTAAATATGTTTCCTTTCTCACAAATGCCAATTTACTTTATCCATTTTTATGTACACAGGTAGGCTGGTAAAGCAGATGTGGAAAACAGAACAGAGCAAGCCTCACTGAGCCCAGGGATTTCTAAAGAGGTCCATGATTGGGCTTCAGGGACATCTGTGCCTCTCCAGATATTGTCAGAATTTGTATAAATGTGCATTTTTTTTCTCACAAGAGAAACTATAATTTTCATCAGTTTCTCAAAGGGATCTATAATCCCAGAAAACAGTATGATGTCCTGTCAATCGAGGGCCATTTATAAGACACTATTTATCATAGCTATGTATTAATATATGCTATCGTTTTAAGATATTTTTGGCATTTTGCAGTAAACTATAGACAATGCTACAGTTCTCAATAAATTTTAGAATTAAATACATTTTTCCTACATAAAATATATCCATGCAAGCTATTACCAAGTAATAATTGTTTCAGGATATTTAGCTTAAAAATATATAGCAATTATTTTCTGTATCAAAATTATATCTTGACTAATTCACATTTATTATCTATTTCTGCTACTTTCTGGATATTACCTTTATTCTGTTTGAGTGCCGTCCTCCATTTTCGAGAAACAAGTCTTCACATTGCTCCTGACCTTTACATTCTTCAGCTTTTTCACTAGGAAAGGTCTATTTCTTTTTAACATTTCCCATTTGAAAAATCTTAGGGAAAATATTTAGTTTCACATACTCACTCCTGTTTCCCCGAGGCTAAGAGAATGGGTACTATGGTTAGCAGATTTTATTAAAACGTGTTTGGATAAAAGCACATACCCCACCCCCTCCCAGGGGCCTATTATTCCCAGGAGATTTGAAGGATGATGGGAAAATAAAATGATAAATATTGGTTAGAGGGAATGTATTCCGGGAAGTAATGTGAAATATGGCACAAATATTTGAAATACCATGAAAATTTGCAAGTTCGACTAGAGTGGTAGCATTCCCTCTGGGTTGTAAAAAGTACAGGTTATAGACGTAGACAAGGGCCAGCTTAGGAAGACTGTGTATGCTGTGATAAGGGATTGAAATTTTATCCCACGTACCAGTGTGTTATAATATTGCATTGGCCTCATAGGACGGAGGGGATTTGTTAAAATGCAGATTTACAAACTCAACATTAGGCACAAAAAGTCCAAATCACTGGAGGCCCGAGAGCCTGCCTTTTAAAAAACACCTCCGGTGATGCTTATTCCACTAAATACTGAAAATCTCTGCTTAGAAGAACAGAAAAATATGAAGAAACTAAATGGCACAAAGGACAACATCTATTAATACGGCTATAGGCCCCAGATTAAGTCGGTTTAGTTCCATCTGGCAATGTGTGGGTTTGTGGCAGGTGAAGGCTGCATGTCCTGTGTATACTTCTCAGAGTGATTTTGTTCTAGCTAAACATTTCAAGGAAAACTCCCCGATGTTAAACTATCCCTGCTTTAACTTACACAAAGGAAGCTTTAAAACCCTAGAAAATTGGGATCCCTCTAAGCACGAAAAGTTCTCTTTCAAAGCAGAAGTGGAGATTCTGAAAGAAACGTTAAGAAAACAGACTGTAACTCGAGATGGCTAACTGATGAGAGGCTGGTAATAAGTGTATTGTCCTTAATCAGGAAAATACAGGGCTTAAATAAGTATCCAGCTTGCCTCAGGTTTCCTGACTACCTTATTATTAGTCACTTTTACTTACCGGCGTCAATGAGGAAAAGGTTTCTGCTACAGTGGATTGTCCTTTGTTATACTGCCCTTTATAAACAGTATTTGGGCTAAACAACAAGTGTCCTAAAGATTTTGCTCATGGGTGCCAGTGTTTGACTCAGGACTTAGGCTGAGGAGACAAGAGATTACATGAAAATCATTGTAGCTTTTTTCTTCTTTGAAAACGAGTGCAAAAATTGAGTTCATTTTTAGCTCAGAATATTCAACCCTTTTGGCCTCAACCCTCCTGTTGAATAGTTGTGTGTTCTTGAGAAACTACTTAACATTTTAAAGTTTTGTCTGTAAAACTGGGTAATCATGCCATCTTGCTCATCCCCACAAGACAATGAGAGTCAAATAAAATGATATAACGGAAAAACTCTATGGAAATATATACTCTTTTATAAAAGCAACGAGCCATTATTATACAAAAGAAAGTGCAGCCAGTTATACAAAATTTATTGTAAAATATATCATTGCCTCTAGGAGTTTAAAATCTAAGACAATACATAGGCAGGAAGAAAAGAGCTCCCTGCAAATACTATTGTAACTGAGAAAAATTGTGAAATCTGGACATAAAATAAATGTCAAGATTCTGGAAATGTGCCCGTTTACAGCAGAGTTGTTGACATCAGGTAGAATGATGATTCCATTTAAATTTCTGACAACTGCTATTACCTGTTTGTTTTGTTTTGTTTGGAGTATTACTTCCTGGCCTTTCTGTTCTTTCATGCTAGGCAGATAGCAAGATCTGAAAGTAGGTGTGTACCTGTGTGAGTCCATAAATGAAATGAAGCCTTCAGAAAGAGATGTACTCCTTCAAAGCCTTTCTTTGGGTTTTTGATGTGACGTGATCTTAATGTTTAGTGTTCGGTCGCAACAAGTCGCCTCTGGTTTCCTGGCCTCTGCAACATAGCCCTCACTCTGCTCTTTGGTCAGTTATCATGTAGTTTCGTGCTGTCATTACATCCATCTTGCTTGGCAGCTCCATTATTCTTACCCTTGAGTCTCACAGCTCCTTTGCATACAAGAATATCTGGATAGAGTTACTGCTACTTTGGTACAGTGATTTGGCCTGCTTTTTCTCAAACCTAGCGAAAAATTAAACAAGTTGAAAGAGTGTCTGTAGTGTAAGGATTCTTTTCAGAAGATTATCAACAGCCTTTGGTGCACAATTCAGTTCATGGCGTTGGCAGAGATGGACAGCATGTGAGTGTGTTTTTTGCTGTTTGTTACAATAGGATCTTCTACATTCATCCATGACAATCGAAGGGGCACTGTTTGTCTAGGTGCCCAACATTTGAGTTCCTTTAAGATAGCCCAAATATTTGTGAGGGAGGAAAAGCCCATTTTCTTAAAACCTCGTAGACATACGGGACTGTTGTCAGCTTGATCGTGTGTGTGTGTGTGTGTGTGCGTGCGTGTGTGTGTGTGTGCGTGTGCGTGTGTATGTGTGCGTGTGTGCGTGTGTGTGTAACTGTGCAGGAGCACCCCTTAGCAGAAGAACTGATAGGAGGCACCCATGCATCTCCTCTCCAGCACGTACACTTAGGCTCAGATCCTCCGATATAGCTGAGATTGGCAGCAGACCTTTAGCAGGATTGGGCAATACTTGGTAAAACACCAGATAATTTTTAAGCCTTTACTTTCTCTCCAAAGCATGGCTTTGGAATCAGACAAGTCTTGGGTTCAAAAGTGAGGGCCATTTGCGGTTGTGTCATCTCCATATGTTACTTAAGCTTTCTGTAAATTAGGGACAGTAGCTTCTCATAGGTTTGTTGTAAGGTTTAAATGTACAGTATATAAAGGCCCAAGATAATACCTGACATATAGAAGGTACTCAGTAAATACTAGTCTTTACTTATCTTATTGTCAGTTATGCTTTTCCACCTTGTGTTTATGTGTTGTAATGGCATGAGATGTATCTGTTCATATTTTCTATTGGCCAATATTTTTCTTTAGAGGATTTTGCAACCTCAATTCCTTGAAAGCCTGACATTTTCATGCATCTTAGGTATGCATCTTGGAGAATCAAAACAGCTTTGATTAGCAAACTTAATAAAAGCATAGCTAAATTAAACCAACCAAACTCTTTGTTCTGTTAATAAATCTCTTTCAATAAGGCTCTGGATTATGGTAAGAGTTACCTGAGGATAAAATATTAATTTGTTTTTAATTCAGTGCACTGCAGTGAAGTATGCTGATGTTATTAAACTCAACTTTTCTCTGACTTGGGGGGTAAAACTAAATCACCATCAAGGAGTAAGGTCACATACCACAGCAATACACCTGCTGAAGGGTTTTGCAAACATCGCAAATTTAGGATAAAGTGTAATCAGCTGGAGCAAAGCTATGTATTTAGTATACATTAACACACCATAGATGAGTGATATTAAATTGTTTACTTTGATTTGAATTATTTAAAGGCGTTCAGCAAAATAGAATAGTTTATCTTCTATGGCTTTCTATGGATTGGCTCTATGATTTAAAAATCTTTTTATAGGGGCGCCTGGGTAGCGCAGTCGTTAAGCCTCTGCCTTCGGCTCAGGGCGTGATCCCGGCATTCCGGGATCGAGTCCCACATCGGGCTCCTCCGCTGGGAGCCTGCTTCTTCCTCTCCCACTCCCCCTGCTGTGTTCCCTCTCTCGCTGGCTGTCTCTCTGTCAAATAAATAAATAAAATCTTAAAAAAAAAAATCTTTTTACAAAAGAAGAGAAAAAGGGGAGGTTGGTAGTAGGAAAGCTGAATTTCAAAGGTCCA
This sequence comes from Ursus americanus, assembly GCF_024610735.1. Lineage (NCBI taxonomy): Eukaryota > Metazoa > Chordata > Mammalia > Carnivora > Ursidae > Ursus > Ursus americanus. Next base: position 13,850,480 of record NC_142141.1, read on the forward strand.
TTTACATACACTGAAAATTGCATAGGCAACTGTGAGAGATTTTTAAACTATTAAAATGCTGTCTGGCATTAGTAGAGTTTGTTTGGTCTCCCTTCTTTCTTTGCTCACAGTGTTGAACATATAACTAATGCAATCTTATCAGTCTCCTATGAAAACACTTTTGCTATTTTTCCATTACTGAGTGTGGGAGTAAAATATTCATCTGCCTTCCAAGGTCTGACAGGAAACAAATAAGTGAAGTGGACTGGGCAGGGTCTGTGGCTGACTGGATGTGACATGCCAAAGGCCAGTGAACCTCACCTCCATGATTATTGCCACATTTAAGTTTTCAAGAAAAGACAAAAATAGGGATTTTTATGTAAAAGTGTCCCTTTGTGTGATGTATATGAAATTAAAAACATGTCCTACTTCAGGGAGCAAATTGGAGCTGCATGGGTTTGTGACCCTTTACTCAGGCAAAAAAAGCCATACCCAATCTGGATTGATTGATTGATTGATCAATTGGTTAAGAGTATTGAAAAGCTTATCTTAGCTTTAAAAAAGCAGCAAAAGCATAAACAGTGATTCCCTGAATTCAGATTGTATAAATGTGAAAAGGTGTTATATTAATATGAATTTTAACAAAAAGAATATGATAGTTGTGAAAACATTATACATTCATTTGATATTTAGTATACATTTCTTAACATATTCCCCTATGCCTTGCCCCAAGATGTCCTGCCCACAGCTTTTCTTTAACTTTTTAACTTTCTTTTTTGTCTTATTGTTTTACTCTTACCTACCATTACCACCCCAACCCCCACCTTTTACATATACAGAGCACTTGTTATCTTGTTAGGTCAAATTGTTTCTTTTCCAGAGCACGTCAATCACTTTCCTACCCTCCCTGCTCTCTTCCTAGTCCCCTTTCCACACACCAGCTCACGAAATCTCTATATCTTCTTTCAAGTACCAGCACGTGACAAGCCTTCTGAGTTTTCTGTGAGCATCTGATCTGAGGACTGAGATGAATTCATTGCTCACTAATTGCACTTCCATACTTCGTTGCATTATAATTACTTATTTGTATGTCTATTTTATTATTACTCTTCCATCTCTGTTCGCTCCAGTGTTGCAGGGAAGAAAAGCACAATGGTCATAATAGACAAGGTGTACATAGTCAGATTTGGCAATCAGAGAGCCTTCCTGATTTGTTATCAGGTCACAATTACTACCTTTCCTTCTGGAGATAAGGCCACCTCATGGGGATAGGAGCTAGGCTCTCAGGCTGTCCACTTGGACTGCTTCATAGAGTGGATATTTGGAATTTCTGAGTCAAGCTCAATGGGGCAGATGACCCATAGTTCTTTGTTTAATAAGGCTGATTTCGTAATCAGAGTTCAGTCCAAGCCTGGATAATCTTTTCTGCCTCATTCCAGTCTCCCAGCCTTAGAACTCATATAGGGAAGCATTATCAAGGAGGCAAGGGCGGGGGGGGGAGACCGTTCATGATATAACTTTGATAAGTAACTTGATCTATCAAGCATTTATTTTCCATGATCTCTACAAACAGCTCATTCTCAGCCCCTCTTGCTGCTCATCATGTTTGCCCTAGAAGTCAGTTTTTAAAGCTTTCTTATTCTAATCATACTGCAAGCTTTTCATGGGGGCAGGAGCTGTATCTTATTAATCTTTGTATCCTTAGTGCCTAACAAACAAAAGGAGCTCAAACACTTGTTAAGTGAATGGTCTAGAGGGAAGGATGCCTATAAAGAGGGTGTTAAGAGCTTGTTTTTCATTTATAGCTAACATTTTGTGACCTAGGCTGCCAGATGTACCATGGGCTTCTTGACCAATCTCACATTTACTAAACAAATAAAGTGAAGGCTAATAGGACACCATGCTGGCACTTTCTTCACATTTTAGGCAGATGGAGCAAACATAATTTACTGTGGTTTTATTTTATTTTCTCTCAGCCCTTATTGAACTTGGAGTTTACCCAAGGTTTGCTCAGCCCGGTCAGGGACCTTGTCAAGATCAATGGCTGTTCTCCCCACAGTTTCCTTGCCTCATACTTAAAGGTTTTGAAAGAAGATTTAATTTTGTTTAAGATTAAATTTACTAATTTTGAGTAAGTATGAAGCTATCTGTACATATTGTGGTATGTCTTCTCCTAGTTTTGTCTAAAGACACTTACAAAATAAGATACTATATCAAAATGATAATCAAGTTAGTAAAAGTAGCAGTCATTCATTGAACACTTAATATATGCATGGTCTGTACCAAGCACTTAAGAGAAACGGTATGTTTACTTTGCAACTTCCTTGTGAGTTATAGATGAGATCCTACAACTCAAAGATGTTAAGTAAACCACCCAGGTGTGTAAGCTAGTAAATGTTCGTCTGGCTTTCAAGCCTGAACTCTTTCTTTGATACCAAAATCTGAGAGTACAGGTTTACTTCCCTCGTCTTCATAATTCAAAATCCAAAGTATATCATTTTGGTAGTTTCGTAGTTCTCTAAAGTAGGAGCAGTCTGAGGATTGCAGCACCCTCAGAGATAAGAGGGTGAATGCAAGGCCTACTCCCAGGAAATGCATTCTCTGAAAGTCCCCCATTTTATACTTTAACGTCAGTCTTGGTCTTTGTTCGTTTATAGCTGCCTTATGGCCAAATAAAAAGTAAACCTTTTGGTAATTACATCTACTAATTCTGCTTCTCTTGGTGCTCATTAAACTAACATCAGCAATCAAGTGATCTCAGTTTATAACCAGTACCTCACATGTACTGAAAAGCTATGATAAGACTGGTATTGAAAAGTTTTGGAGAGATTACCAATACAATGTTCATTTCAACATTGAGTACAGGAAAAGAGGAGGCATACTTGGCTTGCTTAAGAAGTTGGGATTTAATAACAAACAAAAATAAAGCACCTTCCCAGGCATGAGGGCTCTGGTTATATGTGTGAAAAGTAGGTGAATAAATATCAAGTGTGCCTTCTGGATTGGATATTTTACATGGACTTTTCATTTCTTTAAATGTTTATATTTTTAATCTATACTTTTAACAGTAGAAGATATTTACTTAAAGCTATTTTTTCAATTATGGCATCATAGCTTCTATTAGTTTCTAGGTAGGTATGAATACTTTGCGTATTTTGTGCATATTTAGAATGGGTGTTGGAAGTTAATAGATTGCTTTAATGCTTGAAATTACTTGGATATCTTAATACAGACTAATTTCAGTTTGTTGAATGCTAAAGGAAAAATTTAAATCTCCCTGAGATATTTCAAATTTATATATCATACAATTTTAATTGAATGTTTGGATTTGTTTTGGACTTTAAGTTATTTGAAATGACTTAAAGAAAATAATATACAAACTGGAAAAAAAAAGACAGGATTTGAAATTTCTATCAGGAATATTTATAAGCTGAAATACTGAAACACTTGACTAAGAGTGACTTTTATAAATAGGGGTTTAGTTTCCTTTTTATGACAAGAAATATGGAGGTAGATGGCTTCTGGAATTGGTTTAGTGATTTAGTAATATCAGGGATGGTATCTCTGTAATCCTCTTGGTTTTTTCCATATAGTGATAAGATGGCTGCCACAGCTCTGGGCATCAAATCCACATTCAAAGCAGGAAGACAGGCGAAGGAATCATTAATCAGGAATCTATTTTAATCAGGAAAACAAAAGCTTTCCTAGAAATCCCTTAAACCAACTTCAGCTTATATGTCATTGGCCAGAACTTTGTTTCATGGCCATCTCTTACTATAAGGAATGCTGAAAAATGAATATTTTACTTTTCTAGCCAGTACAGTGGAAGCAGTATGGGAGAAAGGAGAGAGAAATGGCTCTTGGATTTGCCAATTAGTTGTATTCTTTTGTTGAATCATACGGTTGTTGAAGCACGAAATAAAATATCTGGAGATCACTTAGCAGAGAGTCTGACTTAGAGTAAGCAGACATATAGTAGTTATTGTCATTACCAGTAGCAAGAAAATAAGAAGTGCTTACTTGGCAATCTCACCTCTCTTTGTTTATATCCTACACTCTTATGGCATATGATAAGCCCACTGGAAATAAGGAATCCTACCTTTATTTTAAAACTTTATAATTTATCACCTTCTCACATTTAATTTCCATGCATGTCTTTATTTGGGTTGATGACTTTAAGATAAAAACAAATCATTTCTGTTTTCTGATTCATGGTACTCACTACTCTCACAGAAATACGGAGCAAAGAATAGTTATTTGAGGACAGAGTGTTATATTGCCCAAACCTTTGTCTAACAGTATCATTTGATCAGTGATGAAAGGAGAAACAAGATTCTGAGAGGTTGAGCAAATAGCAAATAATTTCACCTTTCGAATGCCCCAGGTTTCTTTTCTATATTAGAAAAATATATTGAAGATTTCCAATCTCCGAATGCAAAGGCATGATGAGCATATTATACTAATGTTGATACAGTACTGTCCTTGGGAAAGGTATGGAAATCTTGGCAAGAAGTGGAGTGTCCCTTTAAAATGACCTTTGATTTGTAAAAACAAGAAATAGATTGATTCTAGTTGTCATCAAGCTGACTTTTTTTGGAAACTTGAAAAGGCAAAATGTAGCAGCAAGGAATTACATACACTCTAAGCAAATTCTTATTTGCTATCTTAGAATAGATTTTATTTCTTTTTTATTTGTTTGTTTCCCCAAAGCTTATGGGATATTTCATTACTCATGTTAAGCCACATCTAATTTACCAGAAGTATTCCTTCAGGTCTTAAGACTACCTTTGGTAAAAGGTATATTGGATACCTACAAAGACTTGACTGAGAAGTTGACAGTAACTTTAGTTAACTGGTATGTCACACCTGAATGTAAGGAATCATAACAAGAGATACTTAAATCTGTAAAGAGACATTTAATTTCAGCTTTCTGTGGGAAAGAGACAAATGGAGAAATTGTGCTCAGCAAGTTAATATATCCAGGTAAAAAAAAAGTGGGTTAATTAAGTTTTCAGATTTTCAGAATATAATAAGGTATGTCAATGATCTCTTGACGTAATAATGCTGTGTAACAAATCACCCCAGAACAAACACATATTTATTATTTCTCAGGAGTCTATGGGCTGCCTGGGTGGTTATGTCGATATAGGCTGGGTTGATATGAGCTGGGCTAGATCGTGCATCTGTGGTCATCTGGCAGGTTAGCAGAAGGCTTCTTGACTATGATGGTTTTAGCTTGAACAGCTTGGCTTTAGTCCATAGGTCTCTCACATGCCTTCATCAGATAAGCCTTGGCATGTTCATCTGATGGTGGAAAGGGTCCAACAATGAGTCAGCCCAGTCATGCAAGAGGGCAAGCAGAAACATACATGTCCTTTTCAAGCCTTTGCTTGCAGCACATTGGCTATTATCCCATTACTGAAAATAAGTCAGATGGCAGAGTCCGTGTGGGAGAGAAGAATGCAGTTGAGGGCAAAGACTAGGGTAAAGGGAGGTATTATTTGAGAGCACTAATGTAACCAAGCTACCACACCAGGCTTGTTTTTGTTTAGAGAGTATAGCAAGAATAAGCCCTCTTCTCTGAGTACTTTGGGTAACTTTGGTTGTATTGTTAGTTACTAATTGGCTGCAGAATTATCAAACTAGTTTCTATGTAAACTAGTTTGCTTGTTTTTTTCATATGGTAATTATGGTATTCTCAGACTTGATACCAATTTTCTTTTTATTTTTTCGAGAAGTTTTATGAATATTGCAGTTAATTGGCTACATCTCCATAATATGAGCCTGTATGTTTCTTCTCAATAGATAGAGGCTTCTATTTCTCTCATATAGCAGTTATTATCTTAGATTAAAGGGAAGCCCTATCCATGAGAGAGAAAAAAAATTTCAAGTATTTCTAGAAATAAATTAGGTTAGACAAGAGCAGAAAAAGTATCTACTGATTGGGATAAATTCTGTATTGGTGTAATGTGCTACATCAAACTATGACACTTGCTTAAAGATTCTTAGATGCAGGATGGTGTATATGTTGCATTCAGCCATTGAGAAACTGTGCCCTATAAGCACCTCAGAGATGTGACTACCATAATGGCTTACATACCTGTTTGCAATTACAAAATGTCACTGTCAGTATTAGAAAAATCTATGTTATTGCCTTCAAATTTTTATGACTTTTTGAAAAATTGCCTTATATAAGCAGATCAGTCTCTGGCAAAGAATCTCACATTTTGCAGTGGAAGAAATGGGTGGAGTGTTTTCCTATGCCTTGCGTTTCTGAGGCATACTTTGAAATTTACATATGCCCCTAATCCACACTTAATTATTATTAACTTAATCTAAATTTGCGACTATATAGTGAAAGAGTCCAGACTAAAATTTCAACATAAAAATTTCAACTTAAATACATAGGGGAATAAAAGTGAAGAACTACAGCAATTATTTTCCAAGATGGAAAGAAAATGCAAATGAGCACTGTTTGTAAGCTTATGAAAGATATATGAAACAGGATAAAGAGGCCATCTGTTAAAATAATTCAAAAGCAAAAATTTGGTTAGTTATTGACTGGTCTTAATAAGCTCGAATGTTGTTAGTTCACCCGCAAAGAATTTCAATCTAAAATCAACTCTTCATTATTTTTGAATCAGCATTCCATGATCTGTGTCAGATCACCGTAGCTCATGCCCGGCAGCAGGTGGACCAGATGCTGAATTAAATTAGGAAAATAACAAGGCAGAATTCTCCTTGCAAGCTCTGAGTCCCTCCTTGTCTTCTTCCCACACACAAAAATTGGAGAAAACCGCCCCCCTTAAACAAAAAAAATGTATGGAGATTATTAGGACAGATTATAATTATATGGCACTGGGTCCTTGTTTTTGTATTTAACCTTGTTTTGTTTATGTATTAGCTTCCTTTATAGCATGGTATGTGGTAAACAGCTGATAGTAGATGTCTCTATTACTTCTCTAAAGGTTATTTATATTTTCTCATGACTAGATCACTTGACAAATAAACCATAACTCAGATGCTGGTGCTTCTGTTTAAAAGGGATAGTTCTGGTCTTTCTTTCTTTTCTTTCTTTTCTTTCTTTCTTTCTTTCTTTCTTTCTTTCTTTCTTTCTTTCTTTCTTTCTTTCTTTCTCCTTTTCTTTTTCTTCCTTCCTTCCTTCCTTCCTTCCTTCCTTCCTTCCTTCCTTCCTTCCTTCCTTCCTTCCTTCCTTCCTTCCAAGTGTGTACAAGTGGTGGGGGGTGCAGGGGGAGCGGGAGAGAGAGAATCTTAGGCAGACTCCATGACTAGTGTAGATCCCTGATCGGGGCTTCATCTCAGGACTCAGAGATCATGACCTGAGTCAAAATCAAGAGTCAGATGTTCAACGGACTGAGCCCCCCAGGCACCCCAGGCTTCTCTTTTCTATTCTGCCTTCTCCATGATATACATATATACAAATATTTCTTTTCAAAATGGCTGTTAGCCTAGTTTCAGACATGGTCAGGAAAGAAAGTTGTTAATTTTTAATGAATGGCAAATAGCTTATATGTACAGATTCTGAGAAGGTAAGTCTTTCACTCCACTTTAGCCATCTTACCTTTAGAAGCTAATCAATCTGATCCTTATGCTAAATGGTTGAAGTTGAGCTACTTTCCCACTGTTAGTGAGTATGCCATGGAAACTAGCAAAAAAGGGGCAGAAACACGTGTGTTATGGTTCTCAGAGCAGCCATAGCTTGTCTGTGTGTATACCATGGAAATAACAAATAGCTTGTTCTAAAGAAAATAAGTTTTCTATATGTCTTATATCACTTAGCAGCAGAGGGATATTGAGTGAGCTAAAATTTTATCTTGACTCTTGACAGAACTCACTAAAGTTACAAGAATAAAAGCAAACTTTTCCCAAGAAGGAGAGTTGTGCATTTATACATTGTATTATATTATTTATGATAAATTATAAGAAAATAAAACATCATAATTGTATTGTGATTGCAATTAATATATTTTATTGCTGCCTTTTGAAACACAAAAACAAATATTTAAAATAGTAACAGTTGAGTGTGTTTTTATTATTACTTTAAATGCTAAATATAGTATTGTTACTAAGAATACATGTCACTATTTTGATTAAAATAAATTTGATTAGTATCTTAAAAATGCAATTATCAGGGGCACCTGGGTGTCCCAGTCAGTTAAGTGTCTGACTCTTGATTTCTGCTTGGGTTACGAGCTCAGGGTTATGGAATGGAGCCCCATGTCGTGTTCCACACTCAGCGGGGAGTCTGCTTGAGATTCTTTCTCTTCTCTCCCTCTGTGACTCCCCCTGACCCCCTCAAATAAATAAGTAAATCTTTTAAAAAAATGCAATAGACGTTGCTGCTATAAGTGGTCATGGAGATTGAGGAAGGAAGACTGAGTTTATAGCACTCTTAAAAAAATGCTACAGTTTCTTGTAATACTGATGGTAACATAGTAGGTGAAAATTCTAGAAAATGAAGCTTTCTAAGATATGGAATATGAGACTACTTAAGAGGGCAGTAAAATATTGACTCCTGTGGAGAATTTTTTTTTTTAAAGATTTATTTATTTGAGAGAAAGAGTGGGCAAGCAGTGGGGGGGAGGGGCAGAGGGAAAGAATCTCAAGCAGACTTCCTGCTGAGCACAGAGACTGATACCAATGCGGGGCTGGATCTCATCACCCTGAGATCAAGACCTGTGCTGAAACCAAGAGCCAGATACTCAACTGACTGAGTCACCCAGGCGCCCCTCCCATGAAGTTTTGGACAGCCCAGGTGAAGACATAATCTGAAGACACTTGTGTTTGGACCAGTGTTTGTGCTTGCAGTGGTGTGCTCCGTTCCCCAGCACAGGGGCTCTGTGGGCTGTATGAGGTCCCCTAACCCTCGAACAAGAAGGAAAGGCTTAGCTGCTGGCTTGTATGGAAAGTGGATGGATTTAGTTTCATGATTATAATGGATAACTTTTTTGCTGTAGGAAAAAGAATATGAATGTAATTGGCAGGAGTGCTATTATGAGAACAATGCTTTTCCAAGCAAAATTCTGAAAACCTTATTGAGTGCATTTCTTGGAAGTTAGTGAGATTCACAAAGACAACTTTATGAGCTCCAAGTGTTCTGTGATGATGTGTTCATTCTCCAGAGCAGGGATCAGCAAACTGTTGCCTACAGGGAAAATCTGGCTTGTTGCCTGTTTTTGTTTTGTTTTAGAGCACTTTTAAGTTTACAGAGAAATTGAACAGAGTTCCCATATACTCTCACCCCCTCCACAGTTTCCATCTTGTGTTATTCACATCTTGTGTTGGTGTGGTTCATTTGTTAAAATTGATTAACCAATATTGGTACATTAGTAGTAAGTAAAGTCTATAGCTTAGATTAGTGTTCACTCTTTGTATTATAAATTCCATGAGTTTTGACAAATGCATAATGTCCTGTATCCACCATTACGTATTATACAGAATAGAGTCACTGCCCTAAAAATCCCCTATGCTCCACTCATTTATCATCCCCCTCCCCATGCTAGGCAGCTACTGATCTTTTTATTGTTTCCATATTTTTCCTTTTCCAGAATGTCACATAGCTGGAATCATACAACATGCATCCTTTGCAGATTGACTTATTTCACTTAGAGATATGCATTTAAAGTTTCTCCTCATTTTGTCATAACTTGATAGCTCATTTTTTAAATTACTGAATAATATTTCATTGTATGGATGTCCCACAGTTTGTTTACTGATTCACCTAATGAAGGACATCTTGGTTGCTTTGAGTTTTTGGCAGTTATGAATAAAGCTGCTATAAATATCCATGTGCAGGTTTTTGTGTACACATAAGTTTTCAACTCCTTTCAGTAAATACCGAGGAACGTAATTGCTAGAATTATGGTAAGAGTACATTTCCTTTTGTTAAGAAACCGCCAAACTGCCATCCAAAGTAGCTGCACCACTTTGCATTCTCACCAGCAATGAGTTAGAGTTCCCGTTGCTTTGCAGTCTTACCCAGTCATTGGCGTTGCCTGCATTTTGGATTTTGACCATTCTGATATGTGTTATTAATTACCTATTTTTGTAAATACAATTTTATGGAACACAGATATGCTCATCCATTTACATATTGTCTCTGGCTGCTTTCATGCTACAACGGCAGAGTTGAGTAGCTATGACAAACACCATATGGCCCACAAAGCCTAAACTATTTACTGTCTGGCTTTTTATGGAAACTTGCTTTAGAATATTTTTTTCTAACACATTCCCTGAAGACCTTTTTAGAATTTATACAGAATTCCTATGAAACGTTTGTGTTTTGTCCATTAGAATAATCATGCACCCACCAAGGCCTTTCACTAGAGTAGTGGAGTAGATCCATCACTAATGCAGTAATTGAACAGGTCCATCCTGCAAAGAACTTGGAAAAATGAGACTTTTGGGTTCTTTTCTTTGGGGGACATGAAATAAATGGAGGTTGCTCAAAAAAATGTCATTACAAGCTGCATAACTACAAATAGAATAATCTTGAAATCGTACATGAACTTTGTAGCATGCATATATGGATGTGTCTATATATGTACATATGTGTAAATATTTACTAGTCAAAATTAATCTTTATGAAGGAAAAATCCTACTTGTGACCAGGATTACTTCTTCCTTCTCAATTTTTAAAAATTATATTCAGCAAAAAAAAAAAAAAAAAAAGGAATGCACTATTGATACATCCAATAACATGGATCATTTTAAGAGATGCTAGACAGAAAAGAATATGTGGAAAAATTTTTAAATAAAAGAAAAGGATATGTGGTTTTCATAAGTGCTTAGTATCAACATTAATATAATTATCTTAAAAGACAGAAATTGGTTGCTGATGAAAGAATGTGGCTTGGAATATATTCAAACCTGTAAGTTATTGTGGTGTGGAAAGATAAAAACTAATTTGTTCTCATGGATTCAGTGTGAACTATCTGTCCTTTGGAACAGTATTTTCCAAATCTGGTTGCCAAGATTTCCAAGGCTAACTTCGGTATACCTGATTTATAATCTGGATTATGGATCACGCAAGGTGATTCTGATAGAGTTGTCCCAAAGACCATCATTTTTGAACTGTACCACATACCTAAGAAATTCTTTGGCAATTGAGAACCAAAGTTCATCATGCCAGTGATGCTTAGGGAATTTAGTTTATTTTGATTTGTAATTTGTCCATTATCATTAAATGAGATTTCCTTAATATCCAGTTTCTTTCAGAAATCTTTTATTCTTTGAAATAGGACTGTGGAATTAGCAGATTACCCTAGATTCAATGTTGCTAAAGAAGTAGACAATACTTCAATTCGCCTCTCATCCTCCTGTGCAGTCACCTAGCGTTTTGTGTTAGCGTTCTGATGACGTAGCCACAGGCTGCGCATGGAGACAATGCCTTTACAAACTGCCACTGCCACCAACAATGTCAACAGCTGTGTGTGATTGAACTGCTGAGTCACTAGAGCCATTTTTGCTTAGCAAAGCATTGCATGCTTCATCTCATACTGCGTTCATCTTTCAGGTTGTAATATGTAGTTCATCCTAAAACATTCTTTAATTCCTGACCAGAAACCTACATGAGACTTATTAGTTCATGTGCTGTGAAGAGGACAACAGATCTGTCTTCTGAGGCAGTAGAATTGTTTTCTGGCACTGATTTTTTCACTTCCTAACATTAAATTTTAAAACAAGAGGCCATTATTGAGGTGGCTTTAATGCTACCATGGCCTATGAAAGCAAACCAAAATCTAAGCCTGTAAATGCCTCAAGGTTCCAAAATCAAAATGCTAAGGACAACCAGTCACCAATAGCCAACTAAGGTTTCTTTAAGCTATAGCCAATCAAATAATTCCTTTTCTTTGCTACCACACATTACCTATATAACTGTTTACTCTGGTTCTTGTCTGATAAGCACTCAACTACTCATGGTTTGGTGCTGCCTACTTACAATAGATTTTTCTCAAAAAAGTCTTAAATTTTTGAATATGCCTCAGTTTATCTTTTAACATTGGATATAGAAAAAAAAAAAAGGTCACAAATTTTCTCTCTTGGCTTCTTCCTTTTAAAAACCCGAATAATAGGATGTCTAAGTGGCTCAGTCAGTTAAGCATCCGACTCTTGATTTCGGCTCAGGTCACGATCTCAGGATCGACGGGTCAAGCCCCTCCATGAGTCCCAGGTTGAGCACTGCACTGAATGTGGAACCTGCTTATGATTCTCTCTCTCCCTCTCCCTCTGCCACCACCCCCTGCTTCTGTGTGCGTGTATACACACTCGCTGTCTTAAAAACAAACAAACAGAAAATAACACCTGAATAATGATAATTATTCTTTTGCTATCACACAACTGTGTATCAATCACGATCATGTCAGTAAAAGCACTAATATGGAGAGACACATCTATGTCTTTTCAACCCACTGTTTTACCTTTCTGTTTGGCTTAGATCATTTGCCTGGGGTCTTATGAAAGGTTCCTTCCTCCTCCCCCTCTGCAGCCAAGCCTCTCTACAGTTCCCTGTGGACTGCTGCTTTGTGAATCTTCCTAAATCATGTACATGATAGCATTTGTTCTCTACTTTTAAAACTTCTTAGTTTCTGGCATGGCAATGTTTACTATCCTTTATTTAACATTTGAAACTCCTTACACCTGGGTCCAATATGAACCTTCTTTAGTTGATCTGAATTTATGGCTGCTACTCTGTGCACAGTAATTTTTGCTCTGGGCCTCTATGTGTGCTATTTCATCTGCCGGTAATGCATTTCTTACCCTCCATTTCCATTTGCTTAGGATGCATTTTTTACCCACTATTTCCATTATAGACTTTTAGTTCTTTTTCTAAAGCTCAGCTGAAATGTTAACATCATATGTATTTTGCTAACCTCTCTGACCGAGTACTAATACTTTTTTCCTTTGTGCTCCTCTAATACCTAGTTATTTCAAAAACCATCTTTGAGACTTATGCTTCCTCTCAGTGTAGAGATTTATATACCTGCTTTTATATATTAAAGTATTCATTTCTTTCAAATTTTCATGTTTCTGAAATTGGGGTTTATCTTAAAAGTTCCGTGTATACTTAATGATTTTCCTTTTCCCCATAAAATTATTACTTTGATTTAACTTAAATTGATGGTGTCTTCTGTTGAATGAATATAGTCTGTGCCCTCTGTCCCTTTGCTGTAATGTAAGTTTCTTGGGTGGTGAGGAACATGTCTTACACAATTTTCTATTTTCCACAGCTCCTTGCACATAATAGATAATCAATGCTTTTAAAAGGAATGGAATACATAAAATGATATAAAAATGAAAGATACGATATACTATTCCTTGGGCTGTGTGTGAAATGAGATCCTGCACTTTGAAGGTTCTCTGGGAGTTCAAATCATAAATCCTCTATTCTTTGTATCATTCATGCCTATTGTACACCTGTCATGATTTACTGGGAAAGATATGAGGCATATTGTCTCTCATGATGTTTTGAGCACGATCTGTTTATTTTTTTCTCTGATATCTAGCTACTGCATTAATTTTATGCCACACTTCTTAAGTAGGCAATAGTACCTTCTGCCTTGCTTTATTTTATTTCAGCAATCTTGCTGAGGCCTATTAGTAGCTTTCTTGGAATCTATTTACAACAAATCCTTTCTATTTACTGAGTATAACACTTTGCCAAAAGTCATCCAAACAGTTTTGGATTCTCTTCCTGGCCCTAAATTGGAAGAAACATCAATTCGAATAGCTTCAAATCGATTTCCAATTATTTCTGTGCTTAGAGCATTGAGAGATTTACCTGGAAAGTTTAATATTCCTCTGTTTCGTGCTTCAAGTTTTTTCCTCCATTTTTTTTAAAGCACTTAAATGTTCCAGAAATTATCTTCACTTGATCTTTGAACAGAAGCATCTCTTTATTACTTCTCTTTCCTTCCTTGGATTATTATTCTGATTTTTGAAGGCTAGAGACAGAAAAATAAGAAGCACACTCATGCGATGACTTTCAGTTTTGATCATGCTTTTCTAACCTCTCTCTCACTCTGTCTCATTAACAAAAATAATTATGGCAGCTAATATTTTATGTTTAGCCTTTGTCATGTACTGTGGGAAACACTTCATGTCAATTATCTTACTTCATCTTTACAGTAAACCTATGAACAAGAATTATTATTATTTTTGTCAAATGTAAGCCAGATCATATCACTTCTCAAAATCATCTAATAACTTCTTACTACCTTGAAGTTCCTTGCTATTAATTAAAAGGCTTTAATGGCCTGTTTCCCAGCTGGGATCTCATTACTTCCCTGACCTCATCTCCTACCACTCTAATTTTCATCTCTACTGTCACTATCCTCATTTCTTGTCAGGCATCGTCTTGGCTCAGGGACTTTGCACAGGGACTTTGCACTTGCCATCCGTGGAGCACTCTTTCCTTCCATGGATAGCAACATGACTTTCTTCAGGTTATCACTAAGGTCATCTTCTTGGTGACATCTTAACTGGCTCTATCTAAAATATCTATCTAACATGTACCTAATACCTAATAGTTAATATCCCATTCTCTGCTTTATTTAATTTTTCTTCCTACATTTAGTATGCTCGAGTATGTTTTATATTTGTCCTTTTTATTGCTTCTTTTACTTGAAAGTATGAAGGCAGGGCCTCTAGCCTCTTTTGTTGACTCCTGCATTCCCAAACCCTGGAATGTTGCCTGACATGTAACAGTTACACAGTAAATATCTGTTGAATGAATAAATGTATGAATCAGAGATGTTAAGTAATTTAAGATCTTTTAACTAGTAATTTGTGGAGCTAAGATTTAACACAGACCATTTTATTTTTCACATTTAACTTTTTGAATATGTTTAAGGAATTTGTTATTTTAAAAAATGGAGGGTTGCCTGTTCTCCGTAAGTAATTCATCTACATTACATTGTTTGACAAAGTAGACCAAGACTCTCTGTTCATAGTTGATGTGGTAGATTCCTAAATGTTTTCTGGAAGCATTGTTAGATACATAATGCATAAGAGTTGTCTTCTCTGAAATTATTTTTTAATTGAAATGTGTCCATAATCTTGTCATTTCTGAACTGCCAAATTATACTGCAGTCTGTTGATCAAGATTGATTCTGAGCATGTGGGACACATTTTAAACAAGAAAGAATCTTGTTTGTTGTTTGTAATGTGATGGCTAATGCACTGGAAACAGATTGCATGGACATTAAACTTCTGTCCACACATCTATGTTCAACAACCCAAACAGTAAATATTTGCCTTGATGATTGCTTTTGCTGAAAGGGTGCAAACTGCCATGGCTCCAATTTTTTGGTATTCTTGTTCTATTTTTTTTTTTTTTAGAACTTTGACTTGAATATAAACATTGGCAAAGAAATTATATTCTTTTCCTACACATTTTGGGAGACTGGTATGGTTATATGCTCCTGGAACAGAAGCTAGAGTATAATCAGTCTGCTAATAGGAGCAGAAAGTCATTTCTTAAAATGATCCTACAGCCACCTTGCTAGTGTTGAGGATGATTTGAACTGACTGATTTGATTGCTGCTTTCTTCCTACAAGAGTTCTCAATGCATGAAATAGCTTATATATGTAATTTAGGATTCCATGATTTCCAGCAACCTAATGATGCACAGAAAGCTGAAACAAAATTCCCACTTTTTCCCAGATAGAATATACACATCTAAACATCTGTCTTACAGAGACAGAAGGATATTATAGTTGATGGGAAGATGGTAGCTAAATGCCTGTTTGGTGGTTTGATTTTCTAATGAATTATTTGAAAATTGTCCAGCTAGTCCTGTGGGGACCTATTAATATCTTTGTAAATAGCTTCAGGATAGAAAAGGGTAGGAGAGGCAGCTTAGCCTAGTATTCCTGACAATACTTCTTAATGCTGTACTGATACTATACCATTCTATAATCTCATACTTCCAGATGAGTATTTGAGTGATTTATATTTGAATCACAGCCTGTAATTCAACAGCACTACAAAATATCATTTCTTCTCTCAATTTTTCAATTTCTCATATACCATAATTGTCCCTGATTCTCTTTGTTTCTCTTCTTTTACTTCCTGTCCTATGAATCTCCAAACTGTATTTGGAAAGGGAGCATTCCCTTTCCTCTGATCAGAATTACTACACCTATTCTCCAAATTCAGAATGATAAAATCTTGGGGACTAGGCTTACCTAGAAAACTCCCTTTGAAAGAGACCAGAGAAGAAGGAAGGGAAAAAGGATGAGCAAGAAAGTCCAAATTTGTTATAAATGGAGTTGATGTAAGAAATTTAAGATCAGTAAAATGTTAAGTTTCTTTTACCTGGATCAGAATAATTTTAACCTGTAATCAGGCCTATTAGTATTTGTGGCTCCATAATGGTCCAGCCAGATAAAAGCAGCATCCCGGTAACCAATAGTGTGTTCATGAGTAATTTAGAGATATGAAAATAGACATTTGGGAAGTTATAATTTTGACTTTCACACATGAAAGCCAAAATATTACAACTATAATTAATTCTTTAATCATTCTGAAGGTAAAATTTAAAGTTTGCCTTTTGTGTGGACTTTATACTGAAAAGATAATTGGGATGATAGAAGGTTCCCTTTCTTTCTTTTGGAGCATCTCCACCCTCCTTTCTATTGTTATCTCCAAGCTCCTGAAACACAGTACACATAGAGTTTTTGAACAAGTGGGCTTCCTTCCTAACTTGGTGAGCTGAACTGGATGACTTAGAAGAAACATTGAAGTTTCTTTTTACTTTCCTTCCTAGAGTCTTGAGCTAGTTATAGAAGGTTAACTTCCTCTTTCTTAGCCTCTAAAGCCTGCCTGATCCATTTTAGTTCTCACTATATATTTATAGATACATACTGAACTTCTATTATGTCCCAGCCACTGCACTAGGTTAAGGTTATATCCATGATGTGTCTATGCCAGAATTTTGCTTTTAGACTCAGAACCAGGGTTCAGCAGAATGTACCCCTAACTTACACCAACTGTGATAAAATTTGCTTGTCCAAGTCTTTATCTTCAAAATCCTCCTAAAAGCAGGGAAATGGTAATTAAAGAGCTAATCCCTCTTCCCCCTGTTCTTCCATTTTATAATATCTTCATTCGTGAAAAGGTGCCTGTAATGTTCTTTGTTTCTAGAGTAGATGTTAAATTTCCATATTTATTTTTCTTTTGTGAGTGTGTATTGCCTTTTTCTTTCCAAGTTTTTTCCCCAATTTTGGACAAAGAGCATGAGTGTGTGTGTGTGTAAGGGGGTGGTAAAGGACAAAATTATAACATATGAAGATTTACTTGCACCATGAGACCAATCTGTTCCCGGTAATCTTAGTTTGGGCACCCCCAGAAGCAGATCCTGAGACAAGGACTCAAGTGCAAATAAACGAGTAGGGAAGTAGGGAAGAGACATGGGGAAAGTAAAGCAGCCAGTGTAGGAAACACTATCAAGGCAGGCTCTGCTAATGGTGATCAGATCTTAACACCTCTGGGAAATTCTGAAAAATTGTGTAAAACACTCGTGGGGTGAGCAAGCTGTGCATTTATATAGCAATTCCATTCAGCCATTGGTTTAGGCTGCTCCCTGGGGTAAAGGCATTAGTTCCCTGGCACCTTGGGCCTGCTAGATATAGGCACGGCAGCCTTCCAAGGCTTTAGAGACTCTTGGCCAAGGGATGCAGATACTGACAGTTGGTATTTGTGCAGGACCAAACTGAAGTAACAAGACCCAAGGAATGTGGGCTGGGAACCAACAGCATCTGCTAAAGACTGATAGTCCACAATTTTCATGATTCCCAGTTATTTGGCACATGGAAAATACTTAGCCCATAATTCTTGGCCTATTTTAGGTACTCAAAAGTTTACTTCTTATTCTTTTCAGTAAACAAAATTTCTGGATCACAAAATAACTATTGACATGATTAATCTTCACATCTGAAAACTTAATTTATCATCAATGACAGGATTATTATAAAACTAGTCTTATTAAGTAATACTTCAGGGTGTCGTGTATTTGATCAAAACTATTTTAGTAAGGTCTATTATAACCTGGCCATTTGTGATTTTTAAAAAATGTTTTTAATGCTTAGAATAGACATATGTTAACCAGCATATAGAATTATAAAATGGTAGAGCTAAATATAACCATAGAGATTATGTCATCAGGCCCCATGCCACCCAGTAGCTACATAGTAGATGAGGAAACTAAGGTTTAGTTAGAACCATTTGCTTTACTACCCTATGATCCAGCCATTGCACTACTGGGCATTTACCCCAAAGATACAGACATAGTGAAGAGAAGGGCCATATGCACCCCAATGTTCATAGCAGCAATGTCCACAATAGCTAAATCGTGGAAGGAGCCGAGATGTCCTTCAACAGATGACTGGATTAAGAAGTTGTGGTCCATATATACAATGGAATATTACTCAGCTATCAGAAAGAACGAGTTCTCAACATTTGCTACAACATGGACAGCACTGGAGGAGATAATGCTAAGTGAAATAAGTCAAGCAGAGAAAGACAACTATCATATGATTTCTCTCATCTATGGAACATAAGAACTAGGATGATCGGTAGGGGAAGAAAGGGATAAAGAAAGGGGGGGTAATCAGAAGGGGGAATGAAACATGAGAGACTATGGACTATGAGAAACAAACTGAGGACTTCAGAGGGGAGGGGGGTGGGGGAATGGGATAGACCGGTGATGGGTAGTAAGGAGGGCACGTATTGCATGGTGCACTGGGTGTTATACACAACTAATGAATCATCGAGCCTTACATCGGAAACCGGGGATGTACTGTATGGTGACTAACATAATATAATAAAAAATCATTAAAAAAAAAAAAAAAAGAACCATTTGCTTTAAGTTGTGAAAATAGTCTTTTCATTTTATAACCCTACGTAAAACTGGAGAGAAACTTTGGGTCCATGGTAAAATGTTTTGTTATTCTCAGACAGAGGATTAGATTATAAACTTCTAGAACTAATGTGAAGTTCTCTGCACCTAGAGTCATTGGCCATTACCTTGGAAGTTAAGCCGCTTGTTCCTGGAGTTCTTTTTCTCCTTGAGGCAGAGGTGCCTCAATGATACGGTCTTTCTTTCTTTCTTTCTTTCTTTCTTTCTTTCTTTCTTTCTTTCTTTCTTCTTTTCTTATAATTTATTTATTTATTAGAGAGAGAGAGAGAGAGTGAGAGCACAAACAGGGGAGTGACAGGCAGAGGGAGAGGGAGAGGGAGAAGCACGCTCCTCACAGGGGAGCCTGATGCGGGCTTGATCCCAGGACCCCGGGGTCATGACCCAAGCCGAAGGCAGTTGCTTAACCAACTGAGCCACCCAGGCACCCCATGTAGGGTTTCCTTATCCCGATGTTTCATACATATTGTTCAGATGGTGCACTTTTTTTTTTTTTTTTTAACATAGGCTTTACTTTTATCATCTGTATCCACCTAAGGAGTAGCCAGTCTGCTGGTCCCATTTTACATTGAACACTCTGCTTTTTTATTTAAAATGTTTAATTTTATTAATGAAGTAACATAGATTGAATACCTAGACATTCAAATGTGGATTTTTTTTCTTTCAAGATTTTATTTAAATTCAAGTTAGCTAACATATAGTGTAGTATTAGTTTCAGGGATAGAATTTAGGGATTCATCACTTGTATATAACACCCAGTGCTCATCACAACAAGTGACATCCTTAACGCCCATCAGCCAGTTACCCTATGCCTCCAACTACCTCTGCTCCAATAGCCCAGTGTGTTCCCTATAGTTAAGAGTCTCTTATGGTTTGCCTCCCTCTCTGTTTTTATTTTACTTCATTTTTCCTTCCCTATCCCTATGTTCATCTGTTTTGTTTCTTAAATTCCACATATGATGAAATCATATGGTATTTCTCTGACTGACTTATTTTGCTTAGCATAATATCTTCTAGTTCCATCCATGTCATTGTAGATGGCAAGATTTCATTCTTTTTGATGACTAATATTCTATTTTATACACACACACACACACACACACACACACACACACGCACACCACATCTTCTTTTTCCAATCATCAGTCAATGGAAGGGACATTTGGGCTCTTTCCATATTTGACTATTGTGGATAATGCTGTTATAAACATTGGGGTTAATGTGACCTTTTGAATTGAAATACAAATAAAAATCACAGTGAAGTACCATGTCACACCAGTCAGAATGGCTAAAATTAACAACTCAGGAAACAACAGATGTTGGTGAGGATGCAGCGAAAGGTGAATCCTCTTACACTGTTGGTGGGAATGCAAACTGGTGCAGCCACTCTGGAAAACAGTATGGAAGTTTGGAGGTTCCTTAAAAAAAGTTAAAAATCTGGATTTTCTTTTGATTTGGCTCACTGTTCCATGCTTCTCAGCATTGAGGCTACAGAGCTTATGAAAATTTTCTTGGAAATTCTTAAAGTTCTACCAGAATTGTTATTGTTTCTTATTTAAACTCAGTTAACCAACATAAGAGTACATCATTAGCTTCAGATGTAGTGTTCAGTGATTCATCAGTTGTGTACATCATTAGTTTCAGATGTAGTGTTCAGTGATTCGTCACCCAGTGCTCATCACATCATGTGCCCTCCTTAATGCCCAGTTACCCCATTCCCCCATCCACCTCCCCTTCGGTAACCCTCAGTTTGTTTCCCAGAGTCAGGAGTCTCTCAGGGTTGTCTCCTCTCTGGTTTCTTCCCATTCAGTTTTCCCTCCCTTTTCCTATGATCCTCTGTGCTATTTCTTTCTTTCTTTCTTTTTTTTTTTTTAAAGATTTTTTATTTATTTATTCGACAGAGATAGAGACAGCCAGCGAGAGAGGGAACACAAGCAGGGGGAGTGGGAGAGGAAGAAGCAGGCTCACAGCAGAGGAGCCTGATGTGGGGCTCGATCCCTCAACGCTGGGATCGTGCCCTGAGCCGAAGGCAGACGCTCAACCGCTGTGCCACCCAGGCGCCCCGTCTGTGCTATTTCTTATGTTCCACATATGAGTGAAACCATATGATAATTCTCTTTCTCTGATTGACTTATTTCACTTAGTGTAATACCCTTCAATTCAATCCACGTTGAGGTAAATGGTGGGTATTCATCGTTTCTAATGGCTGAGTAATATTCCATTGTATATATAAACCACATCTTCTTTACCCATTCATCTGCTGAAGGACATCTTGGTTCTTTCCATTGTGTGGCTGTTTTAGACATTGCTGCTATGAACATTGGGGTGCAGGTGCCCCTTTGTTTCACTACATCTTTATCTTTGGGGTGCTCAGTAGTGCAACTGTTGGGTTAAGTAGCTCTATTTTTATCTTGTTGTGGAACTTCTACACTGTTTTCCTGAGTGGAAACCAGTTTGCATTCCTACCAATAGTGTAGGAGGGTTCCCCTTTCACACATCCTCTGCAACATTTGTGGTTCCCTGTCTTGTTAATTTTAGCCACTCTGACTGGTGAAGGTGGTATCTCATTGTGGTTTTGACTTGTATTTCTCTGATGACAACTGATGAGGAGCATTTTTTTCAGGTGTCTGTTAGCCATTTGTATGTCTTCTTTGAAGAAATGTCTGTTCATGTCTTTCGCCCATTTCTTGACTGGATTATTTGTTTTTTGAGTATTGAATTTGATAAGTTCTTTATATATCCTTATGTCATTTGCAAATATCTTCTCCCATTCTGTAGGCTGCCTTTTAGTTTTGTTGACTGTTTCCTTTGCCGTACAGAAGCTTTTTATCTTGATGAAGTCCCAAAAGTTCATTTTTGCTGTTGTTTCCCTTGCCTTTAGAGACGTGTCTTGCAAAAAGTTGCTGCGGTGGAGGTTGAAGAGGTTGCTGCCTATGTTCTCCAATAGGATTTTGATGGATTCCTGTCTCACATTTAGGTCTTTCATTCATCTTGAGTTTATCTTTGTGTATGGTGTAAGAGAATGGTCCAGTTTCATTCTTCTGCATGTGGCTGTCCAATTTTCCCAACACCATTTGTTGAAAAGACTGTCTTTTTTTTCCATTGGATATTCTTTCCTGCTTTGTTGAAGATTAGTTGACTATAGAGTGGAGGGTCCATTTCTGGAGTCTCTATTCTGTTTCATTTATCTGCGTGTCTGTTTTTGTGGCAGTACCATACTGTCTTGATGGTTACAGCTTTGTAATACAGCTTGAAGTCCGGAATTGTGAAGCCAACAGCTTTGGTTTTCTTTTTCAACATTCCCCTCACTATTTGGGGTCTTTTCTGGTTCCATACATTTTAGGATTGTTTGTTTCAGCTTTGTGAAAAATGTCAATGGTATTTTGATAGGGATTGCATTGAATGTGTAGATTGCTCTGGGTAGTATAGACATTTTAACAATATTTATTCTTCCAATCCATGAACATGGAATGTTTTTCTACTTCTTTGTGTCTTCCTCAATTTCTTTCATAAGTGTTCTGAGTTTTTAGAGTACAGATACTTTGCCCCTTTGGTCAGGTTTATTCCTAGTTATCTTATAGTTTTTAGTGCAATTATAAATGGTATTGATTCCTTAATTTCTCTTTCTTCAGTCACATTGTTAGTGTAAAGAAATGCAACTGATTTCTGTGCATTGATTTTATATCCTGCCACACTGCTGAATTGCTGTATGAATTCTAGCAATTTTGGGGTGAAGTCTTTTGGGTTTTCCACATAAAGTATCATGTCATCTGTGAAGAGTGAGAGTATGACTTCTTGGCCAATTTGAATGCATCTTATTTCTTTTTGTTGTCTGATTGCTGAGGCTAGGACTTGTAGTACTATATTGAACAACAGTGGTGAGAATGGGCATCCCTGTCGTGTTCCCGACCTTAGGAGAAAAGCTCTCAATTTTTCCCAATATTCACTGTAGGCTTTTTGTATATGGCTTTTATGATATTGAGGTATGTTCCCTCTGTACCCACACTTTGAAGAGTTTTAATCAAGAAAGGATGCTGTATTTTGTCAAATGCTTTTTCTGCATCAATTGAGAGGATCATATGGTTCTTGTTTTTTCTTTTCTTAATGTGATCTCTCATGCTGATTGATTTGCAAATGTTGAGCCTCCCTTGCATCCCAGGAATAAATTCCACTTGGTCATGGTGAGTAATCCTTTTAATGTACTGTTGGATCCTCTTGGCTAATATCTTGTTGAGTATTTTGGCATCCATGTTTGTCAGGATACTGGTCTGTAATTCTCCTTTTGGATGGGGTCTTTGTCTGGTTTTTGGATCAAGGTAGTGTTGGCCTCATAGAACGAGTTTGGAAGTTTTCTCTCCATTTGTACTTTTGAAACAGCTTCAATAGAATAGGTATTATTTCTTCTTTAAATGTTTGGTAGAATTCCCCTGGGAAGCCATCTGTCCTGGATCCTTGTTTGTTGGGAGATTTTTGATTACTACTTCAATTTCCTTGCTGTTTATTGGTCTGTTCAGATTTTCTATTTCTTCCTATTCCAGTTTTGATAGTTTATAAGTTTCCAGGAATGCATCCATTTCTTTCAGATTGCCTAGTTTGTTGGCATATAGTTGCTCATAATATCATCTTAAAATTGTCTATATTTCATTGGTGTTGGGTGTGATCTCCCCCCTTTAATTCATGATTTTATTAATTTGGGTCATTTCTCTTCTTTTTTGGATAAATCTGCCTAGAGGTTTATCGCTCTTATAAATTCTTTCAAAGAACCAGTTTCTAGTTTTGTTGATATGTTCTACTGTTGTTCTGGTTTCTATTTCATTGATTTCTGCTCTAATCTCCATTATTTCTCTTCTCCTGTATGGTTTAGGCTTTATTTGTTGTTCTTTCTATAGCTCCTTTAGGTGTAAGGCTAGCTTGTGTATTTGAGATTTTTCTAATTTTCAAGAGAGGCTTGTATTGCAATATATTTCCCTCTTAGGATGCCTTTGCTCTGTCCCAAAGGTTATGAATCGATGTGTCTTCATTCTCATTAGTTTCCATGAATTTCTAAATTTTTCTTTATTTTCCTGGTCAACCCACTCATTCTTTAGGAGGATGCTCTTTAACCTCCAAGTGTTTGAGTTCCTTCCAATTTCTTGAGTTCAAGTTTCAAAGCATTATGGTCTTAAAATATGATGGGAACTCTCCCAATCTTTTGGTGTAGGTTGAGACCTGATTTGTGACCCAGTATGTGATCTATTCTGGAGAAACTTCCATGTGCACCTGAGAAGAATGAGTTTTCTGTTGTTTTAGGATGGAATATTCTGTATATATCTGTGAAGTATATCTGGTCCAGTGTGTCATTCAAAGCCCTTGTTTCTTTGTTGATCTTATGCTTAGGATCTGCCCATTGCTGTGAGTGGGGTGTTGAAGTGCCCTACTATTAATGTTTTATCAATGTGTTTCTTTACTTTGGTTATTAATTGGTTCATATAATTATCTGCTCCCATGTTGGGGTCATAAATATTTATAGTTGTTAGATCTTCTTGTTGGATAGACCCTTTAAGTATGAATATAGTGTCCCTCTTTATCTCTTACTACAGTTTTTGTTTTAAAATCTGATTTGTCTGATAATGAGAGTTGCTACCCCAGCTTTCTTTTGAGGTCCATCAGGGTGGTAAATTGTTCTCTACCCCCTCACTTTCAGTCTGGATGTATCTTTAGGTCTAAAATGAGTCTCTTATATACAGCATATGGATTGGTCTTGCTTTTTTATCCAATCTGATACCCTATGTCTTTTGATTAGAACACTTAGCCCATTTATATTCAGAGTAACTATTGAAAGATATGAATTTAGTGCTACTGTATTGCCTGTAAAGCCCCTGTTTCTATAGATTGTCTCTATTTCTTTCTAGTTTATGTTACTCTTGGGGTCTCTCTGCTTATAGTATCCCCCTTCATATTTCTTGCAGGGCTGGCTTGGTGGTTACATATTCTTTCAGTTTCTGTCTGTCCTGGAAGCTCTTTATCTCTCCTTCTATTATGAATGACAGCCTTGATGGATAAAGTATTCTTGGCTGCATGTTCTTCTCATTTCGTACCCTGAATAAATCATGCCAGCCCTTTCTGGACTGCCAGGTTTCTGTGGATAGGTCTGATGTTAGTCTGATGTTCCTCCCTCTGTAGGTTAGGAGCCTCTTGTCTTGAGCTGCTTTCAGGATTTTCTCTTTGTCTCTGAAATTTGCAAGCCTCACTATTATATATTGGGGTGTTGATCTATTTTTGTTGATTTTGGGAGGGGTCCTCTCTACCTCTTGGATATGAATGTTTCTTTCCTTCCCCAGATTAGGAAAGTTCTCAGCTATGATTTGCTCAAATATATCTTTTGGCCCTCCCTCTCTCCCTTCACCCTCAGATACCCCAATAATTCTGTTAGTACATTTCATGGCGTCACTGATTTTCCGAAGCCTCTCTCCATGGGCTATCAGTTGTTTTTCTCTCTTTTAACTTCCTTCCTTTCCATCAAGCCATCTTCTAGGTCACTTACTCTCTCTTCTGTCTCATTTATCCTAGCTTTTAGAGCATCCAGATTAGACTCCATCTCAGTTATAATTCAAATTTTGAATTTTGGCTTGATTAGATCTCCTTTCTGCTCTAAGAGATTCTCTAGCATCTTTTATGATTTCTTCAAGCCCGGCTATTAACTGTATAATTGTTATCATGAATTCCATCTCTGACATCTTACTCATATCCATATTGATTAGATCTGCGGCAGAGAACATTACCTCTGGTCTTTCTTTTGTTTGTGAATTCCTCCTTCTGATCATTTTGCCCAGAGAAGAATGGATGAGCAAGTGAGCAGAATCAAAAATATCATCCACAACACAAGCAAAATTCACACTAGACATATCCAAAGGGGTCAGACAACAAAACAGAAAAGCAAATAAAACAAAACAAATCAAAACAAAAAAGTGTGTGTGTGGAGGGAGAGAATATAATCTCAAAGAGTGGACAAAACAGGGTGATCCACTTATTCCTGAATGAATTTTGGTCTCTGTGTTAGAAGATACTAAATCCCGAAATTGCAAAGAAAGCAAAACTTATATATATATACAAAAATAAAATTGAATAGAGTGAATAAAGTCCAAAAATGAAGCATATATTTATAAAATGTAGATGTAAAAAATAAAAGTTAAAAAGCGATTTAAAAAGAGTTGATAAAATAAGAAACTAGTTGAAATGAGAAAAAAGAAAAAAGAAATGGAAAATTTTAGGCTGTAAAATAAACGAACCATGTGAAAAAACCTCAAATTCTATATACTATTTTTCCCTAGTGCTGGAGTTTTACAGTCTTGTGGGATCTGTAAACTAGTTGTGCACCTGTTCTTCCAGTTGGGAAGGGACCTGCTGTGTTGTTTCTCAGGTGTCTTTGGGCGGAATAGTTCTGCCCCTTGCCAGGGGACTGGGCTCAGTATAAGGAGTTCCTTTGTGTGGCTTTTTTTCCCTGAAGGCTTTCCCCACCTCTTTAGAGGATCAAAATAAAAATGGCTGAGCCTGGATCTCCAGCCCCAGAGCCGAAAGATGATGATTCCCCCCTCTTCAGTAAACCTTCTGGGACAAATGGTCTTCACTTTTGTGTGTGCCAAACTCCACAGACTCTTGCAGTGCATGCCCACGGCAATCCTTCTGAGGGGAGTCTGGGGGTCCCGTGATACTGCCCTTTGTGTGCCCTGGGACTGAGAGTGGTCATGGGCTTACGTGTGTACCCACTCTGCTGCTCCTGGGGGATGGCTTAGTGTTATCGTACAGTCCTTTATGGGGCTGCTGCCTTGAGAGCTGTTGACCAGTTGTGGGTACACCCATTCTACCTCTCCTGGGGAATTGACATATAGTCTGAGTGTTTTAGTCTTTTTCAGGGTGCCCAAGTGGATAGAAGTCACCTGATGGGCCCGGCTCCTGGTTTATGGTGACCTAAGCTGGGAGTCCCCTCCTGGGCTCCTTGACTGTAACCAGTTTGCCTGCCCCACTGCTTGGGCATTCTACCTGCTCCGGTACCCCCATTCTATGACTCTGGAGATCCTGAGACTACACTGACCAACCTAGAATTCTGTCCCTTTCATCCCTTGAGCTCCTTTCAGACAGGGATGTCTGTTCCTGGAGCAGATTTCCAGGAGTTCCAATTTTGCCCTACAGGGCTATATCACTTTCTGGTAGCCAGCTTATGGAGGCTCCTTCCCCACTCCATTTATCTTCTGATATCTCCCCTCAGATTCATGTCTCCATACCTCCTACCTTGCAAAAAGTGGTTGCTTTTCTACCTGTAGAGTTCCAGATATTTTTTCTTGCATCTCAAGCTGAATTGATGGGTTTCAGAATGGTTTGGTAGTTTTCTAGCGACATTCAAGGAACCAGATGAAAGGAGGTGCCTACTCTACTGCCATCTTGTCTCCACAATCACAAATTATTAATTAAAAATTTTTCCTTAGATGATTATGAATTTTTACCTGTTAAGACAAAATCTCTTTTTTTGTTGAGATGACTAAATTAAAAGGTATTTTTAAATAATGACAGTAATCCAAAAATTGAAAGATGACCAAAAAGAGTCCTGACAGCATAGAAATTGAGAAATTAAGAAATTATTCTTGAATCAAAGAGAAGATAACAAACATGGCAAATTTTTTACAAAGCAATGAAATGAGGCACATCATACCTAAACCTACAGGTTATAGTAGGAGCTGTAATTAGAGTCCTAATGCCTATAAGAGGAAGCAAAAATGAAG
The DNA here is from genome assembly GCF_024610735.1 of Ursus americanus. Taxonomy (NCBI): domain Eukaryota; kingdom Metazoa; phylum Chordata; class Mammalia; order Carnivora; family Ursidae; genus Ursus; species Ursus americanus. The sequence continues at coordinate 13,878,153 of NC_142141.1, forward strand.
GAATTTAGAAGTTTGAAAAACAAAAACAAAATAACCAAAGAAAGTAGGAAGAGGAAAATAGAGATAAAAGATGTTATTTTTGAATAAAAACCCCCCAAATAAAAAAATACTACAGAAAAATACTAATCTGTTTCTTTGAAACTGTGTGTTACCATTAAAACTGGTAAACCCTTTAGAGTCTATTAAGGAAAGTGGTAGATTAAAGTATTGAAAATGACCAGAGAGTAGCACATCCATATGTGTTGAATTATGAATTGACAGAGTGGAAACTGTGTGCTGGGCATTGTACTAAGCAACTTATTTTATTTAATCTTCACAAAAACCCTTTGAGACAGGCATTAATTTTATCCTCATTTTATATGTGAAGAATCTGAGGCTTAGAGAGATTAGAAAGAGTGCAAGACTGTGGCTGGAATCAAACCCAGGCATTTTAACTCCAGCATCTTCATTCCTAACCAGTGGTTGGAGATGGTGGTTCATATTTTCTTTGTTGTAGTTCTAATAGGAAATCCTGGTGTGGGTTCTATAAACTCCCTTCCAAGAATTCTAGTGTGGAGTTTAAAGTACTTTTTAGTTAAAGAAATTTTCCAGGAAAATTTCTACGGGATAGCATTAAACTTTTAAAAGTTTGTTGTTGTAAATGTATGGAAGTATGTTTTGGATAATCATCTGGAAATGTGGGGAATCTGCTATCTGACAGCAATGGTGAACTTGAACTCTTTCAGTCTCAATGTTTTGTGGTTCCTCTAGTTAACAGGAGGAATTTTGTAGACATGACTCTAAATTAAAAGGTATTCTCAAACAACTACAGCAATCCAAAAACCAGAAGATGACTAAAGAATCTTGATTACATGCAAAATCTGGCTATGGCTCTGGACGGATAACAACTGGTGGGGATTTCAGTAACATGAATTCTTCAACATTGGATTTCTTCCTCTACTGAGCAGTCTTTTTAGCACTACAGGATAGACTAAGATTTAGTGAGAGAGGGAGAAAAAAATTCCCACAGCCATGGATGAGAGTTTCAGCTAGAAAGACTTTTTCCTAAAACCATGTAATTTTTTTCTTCATACTTAATATGCTCACTGCCATGAACATGTAGTTTCCAAATCTATTCAACTGTCTGCTTTTTTTCCTTGTTAATGCAGACCATGAATATGATATCTAAACCTAATTTAACAATTTGAACTTCTATTAACACCACAAATAAAACTGGTAAACTCTCTCAGCACAACATAGAAATTCTTTGGGGGGGGGAGGTATTGTGTTTTAAATTAGACACAAATTCCTAATATTTAAATAAGAATATTCTTGATTTCAGCATTTCAGAACACTTTTTGATAAAAGATAGAGTGTTATAATGTAGAAATGAAGTAAAATAATTTTGGAAGATACATAGTATCTATTCCTTGGTTAGATGTCAGTGACCAACTGGCCTCAATGAAGGGAAGTACCCTGTGGAGGGTGGTAAAACATTTAGAGCAAAATAGTAAAGTGGATTAATCAATTATTAACAGTATAGGAAATAGCATGGGTATTAAGTCACACATCTGATTAAGTAATGATTGAGTTAACAAAAAATATTTTAAGAAACTATTTTAGAGAGAGATCTTCACTGTAACATAAACTACTTACGTCAAATCCCTGTCTTGATTTTGCTTGTGCGCTTGAAGTGCTTAGCAAGAACTGGCACATAGTAAGTTCTCAAATACTTGCCTAAAGGAAGAAAAAAAATATTTACTTATACTAGTGAGATATGTTAATGCAGAGCAAACATGTCAGAGCTGAGGCAGAAAGGATTTTCTCTATTTGTTGGTATCTGCTGAGAACTAAAGCATATAATAAAATTAGTTGATTTTTTTCCTCAGGACTCTGAGTGGCTCTGTGGAAAGGCATAGATGTAATTGTGAGTTAGAAATTCTTTGCAACAGTAATGAAGCCAATAAAATTGGAAGATTAAAAGAGGTTCATTTCTAAAGTATTGCAGTGGACTTTGTTAACTTAATTAAATTATATAAGTCTAATCTATTTTAAGTTTAGTGGCAAAAGAAATTTTAAATCTAGATTCTTTTTAGTGGAATATAGATTTTTTTTAAAGGGCAAGTAAATATTCCTCTTAATTTTCTTGCAATATGCAAAAATCAAATCACCTGGTCATTAATCATTAGAGATTCACTTCAGTTATAACCCTAAGGTTATGCCATGGAAAAAGAATGGGTTGGGGGGGGGCTAGAATTTTAGAATCCTAAATGTCACATTAAAGATGATTATTAATTCAAAATATTTTTAGCTCAGTTCTCCATAATCAGAGCTCATCAGACTATTGACTGTATTCAAGAGCTAAGTAATTAAAAGGAAGAAGTTGACATCACAATTTAAATTTACCTAAAATCCATGATTATTTTGGCCCAAGTTATGAGCTTTTATGACTTCTTGGGATATAACTTTTGGATCCCACAGTCATATATTTATTGACTCGCTAGACCTTTTCAAGTAAATGTATTTTCTAACAAACTTCAGATACAGATAGGGTAAGTTTCAGGTGACACTGTTGGAATATTTTGTCCTTGAAAGGAAATCTTAGCCAAAAAGATACTAATTCAACATTTAACTTATTTGATCCTAAAAATATTTCAATGAATGATTTTAAGGTTTTAAACAGGAAACATTGTTTTACACATTTACAATTTACAATTTAAAGCATAATGGAAAGGATCGGGATAAAGTACCAGTGGACAAAACCCACATTTAATAAACTGCTTTAAGTTGTACTGTAGATGTTGGCATCTGCATAGCTTGCTTTCAGTGACTATAATCTTTTCAGAGGGTCCAATGGATGGGTTTTAACTTCAACTTTAATAAAGCTAGTTTGGAGAAATTAATCCAGAGGAATAGTGCTTTTTAGCTCCTTCACACAAAATCCAAGAATCTTTGCTCTGACCCATCTTCCTTATTTAAAAGAGTTTGTTTAATGAAGGGCTATGCCAGTACCATCACTGAAGGCCAATTAAGGCTTGGTGAAAGGGAAATCTTTTTACTAAAATTGATATCCAATTAACTTGGGGTGTGTTTGATCAGGTCAGGTAAGAAAACTAGGTTTATTTATTGTTTTTTCTTTATTATTTAAATGTCTTTCTTGAGATTAAGAAAGTTAGGTATTCTTACTGTGTCCATTGAAAAATGAAGTAGAGATGGATGAAGAGAGAGGTTATTTGTTCCACTCTCCTCCTTTCCCACCCTTAATCAATGTTAATGGCAGCAGGTGTATCATTCTACAACTTCTACTTCCTTATACAAAAATATGAGTACATGTCAAAAATGTGTGCTTTATCAATGTTTGTTTCTATAAAAATGGATCGCATTAAATATGTTACTCTGAAATTTAATATATTTATTTAATATGAATAGATATAGACAATCGATATAGATCCAACCATGTGTCAGAACCACCTGGATGACTTGTTAACTTGTTAAGACACATTACTGAGCCCCATTCTCAGATTCCCGTGTGGCAAGTCCAGGGTGGGGCCAAAGAATATGCATTTCTAGCAAGTTCCTGGGTGATGACAAGGCTGTTGGTCAAAGGGCCAGATTTTGAGAATCACTGGTCTAATCTATTCTTTTTGATAGGTATGGATTCTTGCATAGAAGTGCTGTGATTTAATCCAACCACTTCCCCTGTTGGTGACCCTTTATTTTTTCTTATTTTGCCACAATAAAATACTGTTGCAATAGACATCTTTGTTCATATAACACAAGGATTTTTTATTTCTATAGGATAGATTCCCAAATTGACATTAGTGGGTCAAGGGTGGTAAGCACTTACAATTTTAACAGTTATTGACTAATTACTTTCCAAAAGGGGTCATTGAAATTCACTACTTATTACATATCAGAGATTATATATCCATTTCCTCATCAGCACTATATTCTTACTGCATTATTATATCTATTTGAGATGAGTGAAAAAATGGCATCTTGTTGTTTTCTCAAATTTTTATTTAAATTCTAGTTAGTTATTATGTAGTTTAATATTGTTTTCAAGAGTAGAATTTAGTGATTCATCACTTATATATAACACCCAGTGCTCATTGTAACAAGTGTTGTTGCTTTAGCCTGCGTTCCCCTAAGTCTTAAAAGGTTAAGAGAATTCTTGTATATTTATTAATCACTAGGATTACCTCTTTGTCCATTGTTCCTTTAGTTACTTTTCTTTTTCCTAATATTTCTAGGGATCTTTTTAGGTAAGGAATATTAACCTTTTTTTATCACATAAGCATTGAAAATATTTCCCTCGGTCCCTCATTTCACTTTTAACTCTATGATATATGTGGCATGAAAAATCCTTAAATTTTATGTGATGAAATATTATATAGGGTCTTTAATTCTTCTATCTTGCTTAAGACAATCTTGTATAATGCAAGGTAACACAAATAATCTTCTAATGTTTCTTATAATGTTTTAACTTTTATATTTTTCATCTTAATCATTATTGCATATGGAATTAATTTTAAAACATCATGTGAAATGGGGGTACAGTGGCAGCCCTCTCCCCACTTCATGGACTGGGGCATTTTTCTCTTCTGTGTAATTCTTTTCAGGTTTTCCAGGTCAGCAGGACCACATGCAGCAAGTAAACAGGTGCAGTCTTTGTGGAAGAGCAGCCCAGGCACCTGCTTACTGATTTCCCTCAGGACCAAAAAACCTGAATCATCATCAGAGACCCCAAACATAGGTATGCCCTATCCCCTGGGTGTAGACTCTTAGCTTAGGACAGACACCAAAGAGAATAGTTTCTAGTTGATACTTAGTCCTGAAAGACACCTTAGAAGTGTCCTATGTCTTGCTCACCATGCCTCCCATCCAAGTATGGTATTACTTAGGGTATTTGGAGTAAATTAGGAGTCCATGTTCAAGCTGCCCAAACTCAAAATACAAACATACAATCAATACAAGTTTATACTCACTGGGGACAAATTAATAAATAGAGAGTAGCAAAAAGAAGGCAGGAAAAATCACCCAGAAACAAACACTTCTAGCCTCTTACTGTATATCTTTTCAGATTATATAAATAAATAATAAAAGAAAGTAAATACATGAATTTAAAAATATCACTTTCTGTGCTGTTTTTACTCTTCTCTCCTACTTTTTGGACATTTGGCTTGCTTCCAATTCTTTGATGTCCTATAAACATGACTTTAGTCACATTTTTGCGAAGATTTACTATTATTTCTTTAGTGTAAGTTCCTAGAATGGTAGTTGCTGGATCAAGATGCGTATTCATATTTAAAATGTTTCCAAATTGCCCTCCAGGAAAATTCTAAAGTTTATAATCCTACCAGCCACACATAAGAATGCTCATCAGTTCATAACTCTGCAGAAAAAAAAGGTTGTGTGACTAAGCACAAACATAGTTTCTCCTTAAAAACCACTTGTTCTTTCTATGGTAGATATTTTATTTTTATTATTTGGATGCTCAGGATTGATTTCTCTTTTTATGGATAAAAAAATATTGTAGTTCTCTGCTCTTAGGAGTATGTTTCACATTGGAGTGCACTACCTCCCCCTGCTCCAGGACTGGACTCATGTGAACGCACCAATATATATCATATTCTCATCCTCTAAGGCTGAGCAAGTTAGGTTTGTATCAATTTTGGGAAGTTAATATATGAGAGAAAAGTTCTCTCTCAGTACTCACTGGATCTTTATCTGTCTGTCTTTCCTTAGGATTTTGAAAACAACAAAGAAAATGAGAGCAGAGAAAAGAAGGAACAAGTGGTAAATGGGAGAAAAAGACAGGGACAGATGGGGCAAGATACATCTAGCTGTGCCTGAAGCAAGAAGTACTGCTAGACTTTTTACTAACATGAGCCAATCACTTCTTTTGGTGAGTGTACCTTCCTTTTACTCCTTTTAAAAGGCACTGATCCAGCTATTTGTTTTCTATTTTGTGATCATTTCTCAATCATCTAGAATGTATTTTGAAGCTTTAAAATTAAAAATAATTCTTTGTTAGTTATTACAGATAATTTGAAAGCAAATAAACATGTGTTTGTAATTTTCTTAGCATTCACTATTACAAACATGTTCACACAGGTAAGTCATTCGTCTTGATAAAGTAGTGAACAGAGATAAGAGAAGACTTTTGTTCCCATTCCTTCCCCACCTTTGAGCTTTGGCTATTATACCAGCAGTCTAATGTTGACAAATGATTTGGGTTCCCTGGTCACCTCATTAATCACATTAATGATGTCAGACACCAAAAAGAAAGTAGAGAAATCACTTGCCTTATCATCTAATGTCTTTTCATTAGGGATCCAGTGAGGGGATTTTTAAGACATTGACATTGACAGCTGATAGGCAGTTGATACTAATTCTCTGAAAGCAGTAATGAAGCAGCAAGATTCTGAACAAGCTGGTAGTAACCTGGTGGGACCTCAAATGAGAAGGTGTTGGAATCTTTTAAAATTCAACTTACTGGGGTGCGTGGGTGGTTCAGTCAGTTAAGTGTCTGCCTTCAGCTCAGGTCACGATCTCAGGGTCCTGAGATTGAGCTCCACGTTGGGCTCCATGCTCAGCACGGAGGTCATTTATCGTTCTCTTTCCCCTTCTGCTCCTTCTCCTCCTCCCTCCCTCTCAAATAAATAAATAAAATGTTAAAAAAATAAAATAAAATTCAACTTACTTTTTGCTTGGAGGAAATTGCTTTAATTCAGGAATAGTGAGAGCAGGCAGAGGTTGGGGAGGAGACAGACTGGGTTCCAATCATTTATCAATGTTTTAATTATTTTTCAGGGGATCTCCTTAGCAGGCTGGAGGACAAGATTATTGTTTGAAAAGATAACCATTAACTCTAGGATAATATCTATTTGCACAGCTCATTCCTAGGCTTGATGGGACTCCTACACTTATTATTGGAGCTAATATGAAAAGGGAATCACATCTCTTGTAGGAATGACCAAGGGTCACATCCTGGGATAAGATTAATAGCTTAATGTTAAAGAGAAGTTGACAACCCTGCTGTAACACAGAACATCTTCTCTGATGGATTCCAACAAGAAATATGAACTTTTTGGTCAGTGCAGCATGAGGCTGATGAGGTATAGACTTGGTTTAATTTGATTAGAGATGGAGGAGTACAGAAACACTAACACATACCTCAGTGTAGCATTAAGTGAAGTGCTGGGAGCCAGTTCCCAACAAAGGTGTACAGCTCCCACTGAAATATGTAAAAAATGTACTACATGTGCCTTTGATTTTATCCACCTTGGATAGCAAGCAACAACACATGAAAGACACCAGAGTTATTTTAACCATTTTCTAATTACAGTTGACCCTTGAACAACAAGGGCTTGAACTACGCAGGTCCACTTACATGTGGATTTTTTTTTTGATACATACAGTACTATAAATGCATTTTCTCCTCCTCATGATTTTCTTAGTATTTTTCTTAACTTACTTTATTTTCAGATTACAGTATATGGTACATGTAATATACAAAACATGTGCTAATTGATTATGTTGTTGTTAAAGCTTCCAGTCAACAATAAGCTCTTAGTTAAACTTTGGCGGAGTCAAAACTTATATGCAGATTTTCAATATTTTGGGGGGGGGTGCTAGCAGCCCTAACCTCAGTGTTGTTCAAGGGTCACCTGTGTAATGATCAGCATTTGGTTAAATTGTGTTTTGTATCCTATTCTATGAAAGTGTTCATGATATGTCAAGTATGGTATTAGGCACATGCCAGTACTGAAGAAACAAATCTTTAATTTTTCTTGCTTGGGAAACAACTGTACTCTTAGTTCACTCATTCCTTAACAAATATTCTAGACATTCTTATAGAAAATAAGAATCTAACAATAAACATGATATATAGGTTCCTGTCCCCATAGAATGTATATTCTTGTAGGGATAAAAAGACAATAGGCAAATATATTAGATTTTTAGATAGGAATAAGAAATGTGAAAAACATAAAGAGTTACCTAGGGTATGAGATTAGATTGTTCAGTTAAGAGCATTTCTCTGAAAAGGTTAACATTTGAGCTGAAATAAGAAAGTGACTGTAAGAAGAAGTAACTCTATTAAGAAGGAGTAATTCTGTGAAGACTGGGTGAAGGAAGAGCCTTTCATGTAGAGGAAAGTGAGTGCAAAGTCAGAAGAGACTGGTTTTGAGGCATGGTTGTAGGATAGGAGCCCAAGAGATAAGTAAATCCAGTGTATGCAGTCTATGGCGAGGAGATTACACTTGATTCTTAGCATAATTGATCTACTTCATGGTAGTCCTTTCCCTTCTTTAAAATAGAGATAACATTATGACAAATAATCTAATACTGTTCTTATAGGGGTTGTGTCAGATTATATTTTCAACTGAGAGATGTAGGAATACATATTTACATGTTTTGTGTATCACTGGTCGTAGCTATTGTGGATGAATCTAGTTATATCCTACATCACACCACAGAGGTCCTGATAGTATTGTTAGCACAACTTAATCACCAGTGAATAGCAATCAGTTGTTCATATTGACTTAAAAAAAATTTTTTTTTTTATCTCTTTCAGACTTTTAACCATCTAGCCAAAGTCACACAAGACTGGCATTTGGAGGTTAACTCAAGGGATTCTGGGAGAACTTTCTGCTCCATTAAAATTTTGAGAAAGATATTTTAGATTGTGGAAATTTCTGGGAAATTCCTCAAAATTGTTATTTCCATAATTTACCTCAGGGTTCTTTCCTAACTTTTTTTTTTTAAAGATTTTATTTATTCATTCGACAGAGAGAGAGAGACAGTGAGCGAGAGAGGGAACACAAGCATGGGGAGTGGGAAAGGAAGAAGCAGACTCCCAGCAGAGGAGCCTGACATGGGGCTCGATCCCAGAACGCCAGGATCACGCCCTGAGCCGAAGGCAGATGCTTAACAACTGAGCCACCCAGGCACCCCGTCTTTCCTAACTTTTTAAGATGGATTGAGAAATAAGAGTGGGAATCCTGAGATAATTTCCCAAGAATCTGCGGAAAAGCCATCTCAGGCACTCTTTCTTTTTGAAAGCCATTTTTTCCAACATCTAGTCTCAGCACAAATCTCTTGCACATACAATAGGAGTAAATAACAAGTTCTAATATCTTGTACTTCCCTTTAAAAGGATAAAATGCCCCTGGCAAAAACAACCAATAAATACCCTTTATAGTGCTTCCTTAGGTTGAGTTTGGGGAAGTCAAAACTTGATCATATTCTTTTGAAGTAACGATTTATGTGGTGTATCCTCAGGGTTTGAATGATCAAGGGTAACAAGTTTTGTTTCTTTTGTTCTTTTTGTTTGAAGAAATGCAAAAACGAGCTGGTGTTCACTGCACAGCTTGAACTGCCCACCCCTTAGGAAGAATTTACATGTTTAAAGTATTGGATTGGTTGGTAGTACTTTTAAAATATGTGCAGTTGGCTCTGCCACTGCCACTATCTCAAAGAATAGCAGCTGCGTTTAAATGAAAAGTCTAATGCTTTTTTGGCTAATGCTGTAACACCCCATGGAAATCCTCATTCGTCCCTTTGATAGAGCCTTACATTACATTCAGTGAGGTCTGTTGCCCTATTTCCCAGGGTACAAGGATGACCTCTCTTGCATCGGGGAGCCTAAGTCTGCCACACTAGAGTTTCCAAATGCTCCTCAAGTGCTCTACAGATAACAGGAGGATGAAGGTGGAGCTATGTGCTACCTCACTTTTACTTGTTGGGGTGGATAGAACTTAGAGGTAGTAGGTGCTGACAATAGACATTGTACTCGAATATCCATTACTGCCCATGGACCATGACTGAATAGTGCCGCCGCAGAGAAGAACCTAAAGGATTAATGCAGGGAATTGTGCCTTGATAATTCCCTTTTTAGGGAAACCTATTGTATGGGAATCCTTGCCACATCCTTTGTCCAAGAAGTGATGCCAGGCTGAAAGGAAAGCTACTTTTACTAGTAGAGGCATATAGTTTCCCTGTAGCCTAACATAGAGGCTTGGGCAAACTATGTTTAAGCCATTGACATTCCTAAACTCTTTAAGTAATATCTACATAATTTTGTTTATAGTTAAAGGTGGAGAGACAGAAAAGGTAACAGTTCACCTTTCCCCAGCCCTCATTTTAACACATGCCTCTAGGTATGTGGCTAGTGATGTAAGGAATAATTCCTCTGCTGGAATATCTGAGTTATTGTCCCAGGGAAAATCAAGAAGTAGAGTTATGTCTAGATAAATAATGGAAATATGTGCTTTCTTAATTTTCTTTTGTGTATCTTTGTTTTGCAATTTTTCTAAGATGAGCATGGATCACAGTTCAAATAAAAAACCGTATATTTAAAATTAAGTTCAACATTTTCTAGCAACACTTTTCAGCTCCTGTCTTTTACTGTACTTTTTTCCCCAAAGGATTGAGAAGCCAAGGATTTCCATACCTTATCTACTCATTTAAAAACATTCTTGGAGGAGGGAGTTAAGATGGCGGAGGAGTAGGGGACCCCTTTTTTAGCTGGTGCCCTGAGTCGAGTTGGATAGGTCCCAGACCAGCCTGAACATCCACGGAATCAGCCTGAGATGCAGGAAGATACATTTGGATCTCTACAAAGGAACATCTCCAGCACTGAGTATTGAGGTACGAAGGGGGGAGCCATGAAACTGCGCACAGATATCAGAAGATAAACGGAAGGGGGAGGGAGCGCCACGTTTGGGTGCCAGGAAGCGGTAGCCACCTGCACGGGGGAGCGGGCGGACTTGCAGATGGCATTCACGAGAGAGCACACTGAGACTGTGAGCCAGGAATGCGCGCCACCAGACTGAAACGGAGCTCCGGGGTGCTCACTGGAACCAGACTGAGACTGGGAGCTCCGGGAGGGCGCGGGGGTGGCTGGCGGCTGGCAATGTTAGAAACACAAAGGACAGAGACGCGCCGGCCCTGGAAGTGAGGGCTGGGACGCTGGGTGTGGGGCGCACATCCCTGGACACTGCAGGGTTGAGCAGCACCAACAGAAACAGAGTTAAAGTGGCCAGAACATGAGTGAAGAACGGTCTGTGATCCCTCTGTTCTGAGACAGAGGCTGAGATTTGGCCATTGCTGCTCTGACTCTCAGAAGAGGCAAGCAGACCACCAGGGAAAGCCACCAGAGAACAAAAGCCTGGAAATACCAGCTCACAGCGTGCCCGTCCCCATCCCCCCTCGCAGGGGACATGGAGACTCTACCAAAACACGGTTGCCTGGGTATTGGCGTGGCAGGCCCCTCCCCCAGAAGGCAGGCTGAAAAATCAAGAAGCCCACATCCCTAAGATCCCTATAAAACAAGGGCACACGGCCTGGGTCCTGGTCAATAATTTGGGCTCTGGACAACTCCGCAACCTCTCCTCATCAGAATGACAAGAAGGAGAAATCCCCCCCAGCAAAGAAAAGATAATGAGTCTGTGGCCTCTGCCACAGAACTAATGGATATGGATATAACCAAATTATCAGAAATGGAATTCAGAGTAACAATGGTCAAGATGATGTGTAGACATGAAAAAAGTATTAACGAAAATGTTAATGAGAATATAGAATCTCTAAGGGCGGAAATGAGAGTGAATCTGGCAGAAATTAAAAATTCTATGAGCCAAATGCGGTCAACTCTAGAGGCTCTGATGGCCAGGGTGAATGAGGCAGTAGAATGTATCAGCAAATTGGAGGAGGGGTTAGTAGAAGAGAAAGCTAAAATAGAATCTGGACTCAAAAAAATCGATGCTCAGGAATGTAGGTTAGGGGAATTACTGACTCAATGAAACATTCCAATGTCAGAATCATCGGCATCCCCGAGGGGGTGGAAAAACAGATGTCTAGAAGGATATTTGAACAAATTGTAGCTGAAAACTTCCCTAATCTAGCAAGGGAAACAAACATTCGTGTCCAAGAGGCAGAGAGGACCCCTCCAAGCTCAACCATGACAAACCTACACCACGTCACGTCATAGTGCAATTCACAAATATTAGATCCAAGGATACAGTATTGAAAGTGGCCAGGGCAAAGAAATTTCTCACGTACCAAGGCAAAGGTATCAGAATTACGTCAGACCTGTCTACACAGACCTGGAATGAGAGAAAGGGTTGGGGGGGGGGCATTTTTAAAGCTCTTTCAGAGAAAAACATGCAGCCAAGGATCCTTTATCCAGCAAGGCTGTCATTCAGAATTGATGGAGAAATAAAGACCTTCCAGAATCGCCAGTCATTGACCAATTTTGTAACCACGAAACCAGCCCTACAGGAGATATTAAGGGGGGTTCTATAAAGGTAAAAAGGCCCCAAGAGTGATAAAGAACAGAAAGTCACAATCTATAGAAACAAAGACTTTACTGGCAACATGGCATCATTAAATTCATATCTTTCAATATTCAGTCTCAATGTAAATGGCGTGAATGCTCCCATAAAACGCCAAAGGGTTGCAGATTGGATAAAAAGGCATGACCCATCCATTTGCTGTCTACAAGAGACTCATTCTGAACCTAAAGATACATTCAGACTGAAAGTAAAGGGATGGAATACCATCTTTCATGCCAATGGACCTCAAAAGAAAGCTGGGGTAGCAATTCTCATATCAGACAGATTGGATTTTAAACTAAAGACTATAGTCAGAGACACAGAAGGGCACTATATTATTCTTAAAGGATGTATCCAACAAGTGGAGATGACAATTATAAATATATATGCCCCCAACAGGGGAGCAGCAAGATACACAAGCCAACTCTTAACCACAATAAAGAGACATATAGATAAAAATACACTAATAGTAGGGGACCTCAACCCTCCACTATCAGCAATAGACAGATCACCTAAGCAAGAAATCAGCAAAGAAACAAGAGCTTTGAATGCCATACTCGACGAGTTGGACCTCATAGATATATATAGAACACTACATCCCAGAACCAAAGAATACTCATTCTATTCTAATGCCCATGGAACATTCTCAAGAATAGACCATGTTCTGGGAGACAAAACAGGTCTCAACCGATACCAAAAGACTGAAATTATCCCCTGCATATTCTCAGACCACAACGCTCTGAAATTGGAACTCAACCACAAGGAAATATTTGGAAGAAACTCAAACACTTGGAGACTAAGAACCATCCTGCTCAGGAATGATTTGATAAACCAGGAAATCAAAAATCAATTTATGGAGACCAATGAGAATGAAAACACAACGGTCCAAAACCTATGGGATACCGCAAAGGCAGTCCTAAGGGGGAAATACATAGCCATCCAAGCCTCACTCAAAAGAATAGAAAAATCTAAAATGCAGTTTTTATATTCTCACCTCAAGAAGCTGGAACAGCAACAGAGAGACAGGCCTAATCCACACACGAGGAAGCAGTTGACCAAGATTAGAGCAGAAATCAATGAATTAGAAACCAGGAGTACAGTAGAGCAGATCAATAGACCTAGAAGCTGGTTCTTTGAGAGAACTAATAAAATTGACAGACCATTGGCAAGACTTATCCAAAAGAACAGAACCCAAATTAATAAAATTATGAATGAAAAAGGAGAGGTCACAACCAACAACAATGAAATTGGAAGGTTTATTAGAAACTTTTATCAACAGCTTTATGCCAATAAATTAAGCAATCTGGAAGAGTCGGAGGCCTTCCTGGAAACCTGTAAACTACCAAGCCTGAAACAGGAAGAAATTGATTTTTTAAACAGGACAATTAATTATGAAGAGATTGAGTCAGTGATAAACAACCTTCCAAAAAAACAAAACTCCAGGCCCGGATGGTTTTCCTGGAGAATTCTACCAAACATTCAAAGAAGAAACAATACCTATTCTCCTAAAGCTATTTCAAAAAATAGAAACAGAAGGAAAGCTACCAAACTCATTCTATGAGGCCAATATTACCTTGATCCCCAAACCAGGCAAAGACCCCATCAAAAAGGAGAATTACAGACCGATTTCCATAATGAATATGGACGCCAAAATCCTCAACAAGATCCTGGCTAATAGAATCCAACAGTACATTAAAAGGATTATCCATCATGACCAAGTGGGATTCATCCCTGGGATGCAAGGGTGGTTCAACATTTGTAAATCTATTAGTGTCTTAGATTTTATCCAGAAAGAAAAATTAAAAAATCATATGATTCTCTCAATAGATGCAGAAAAAGCATTTGACAAAATACAGCATCCTTTCCTGATTAAAACCCTTCAGAGTGTAGGAATAGAGGGTACATTCCTCAAACTCATAAAAACCATCTATGAAAAGCCTACAGCAAATATCATTCTGAATGGGGAAAAGCTGGAAGCCTTTCCCTTAAGATCAGGAACACGACAAGGATGCCCACTCTTGCCACTATTATTCAACATAGTACTAGAAGTCCTTGCAACAGCAATCAGACAACAAAAAGGGATAAAAGGTATCCAAATCGGCAAAGAAGAAGTCAAAATGTCTCCCTTCGCAGACAACATGATACTCTATATGGAAAACCCAAAAGAATCCACTCCCAAACTATTAGAAGTTATAGAGCAATTCAGTAATGTGGCGGGATACAAAATCAATGCTCAGAAATCAGTTGCATTTCTATACACGAATCATGAGACTGAAGAAAGAGAAATTAGGGAATCCATCCCATTTACAATAGCACCAAAAACCATATGTTACCTAGGAATTAACTTAACTAGAGACATAAAGGACCTATATTTTAGAAACTAAAAATCACTCTTGAAAGACATTGAAGAAGACACAAAAAGATGGAAAAATATTCCATGCTCATGGATTGGAAGAATTAACATAGTTAAAATGTCCATGATGCCCAGAGCAATCTACACTTTCAATGCTATCCTGATCAAAATACCGATGACAGTTTTCAAAGAAGTGGGACAAATAGTCCTTAAATTTGTATGGAACCAGAAAAGGCCCCGAATCACCAAGGAAAAGGAAAAACAAAGCTGGGGGCATCACAATGCCGGATTTTGAGCTGTACTACAAAGCTGTGATCACAAAGACAGGATGGTACTGGCACAAAAACAGGCACATAGACCAGTGTAACAGATCAGAAAATGCAGAAATGGACCCTTGGCTCTTTGGGCAACTAATCTTTGATCAAGCAGGAAAGAACATCCGGTGGAAAAAAGACAGTCTCTTCAATAAATGGTGCTGGGAATAACGGACAGCTACATGCAAAAGAATGAAACTTGACCACTATCTCACACCATACACAAAAATAAACTCCAAATGGATGACAGACCTCAATGTGAGACAGGAATCCATCAAAATCCTAGAGGAGAACATAGGCGGCAACCTATACGACATCGGCCAAAGCAACCTTTTTCATGACACATCTCCAAAGGCAAGAGAAACAAAAGATAAAATGAACTTGTGGGACTTCCTCAAGATAAAAAGCTTCTGCACAGCCAAGGAAACAGTCAAAAAAACTAAGAGGCAGCCCACGGAATGGGAGAAGATATTTGCAAATGATGCTACAGATAAAAGACTGGTATCCAAGATCTACAAAGAACTTCTCAAACTCAATACGCAAGAAACAAATAAACAAATCATAAAATGGGCAGAAGATATGAACACTTTTCCAATGAAGACATACAAATGGCTAACAGGCACATGAAAAAATGTTCAAAATCATTAGCCATCAGGGAAATTCAAATCAAAACCACACTAAGATACCACCTTACACCAGTTAGAATGGCAAAAATTGACAAGGCAAGAAACAACAATTGCTGGAGAGGATGTGGAGAAAGGGGATCCCTCCTACATTGTTGGTGGGAATGCAAGTTTGTATAGCCACTCTGGAAAACAGTGTGGAGGTCTCTTGAAAAGTTAAAAATTGAGCTGCCCTATCACCCAGCCATTGCACTACTGGGTGTTTACCCCAAAGATACAGATGTAGTGAAGAGAAGGGCCATATGCACCCCAATGTTCATAGCAGCATTGTCCACAATAGCTAAATCGTGGAAGGAACTGAGATGTTCTTCAACAGATGACTGGATTAAGAATTTGTGGTCCATATATACAATGGAATATTACTCAGCTATCAGAAAGAAAAAGTTCTCAACATTTGCTGCAACATGGATGGCACTGGAGGAGATAATGCTAAGTGAAATAAGTCAAGCAGAGAAAGACAATTATCATATGATTTCTCTCATCTATGGAACATAAGAACTAGGAAGATCAGTAGGGGAAGAAAGGGAGAAAGAAAGGAGGGGTAATCAGAAGGGGGAATGAAGCATGAGAGACTATGGACTCTGAGAAACAAAGTGAGGGTTTCAGAGGGGAGGGGGGTGGGGGAATGGGATAGACTGGTGATGGGTAGTAAGGAGGGCACTTATTGCATGGTGCACTGGGTGTTATACCCAACTAATGAATCATCAAACTTTACATCAGAAACCAGGGATGTACTGTATGGTGAGTAACATAATATAATAAAAAAACCATTAAAATAAAAAAATAAAAAAATAAAAACATTCTTGAGATCCACCTCAAGTAGCAGCTGTTATAAGAACTTTCTACTCCCTTAAACACCTAATCCCTTATGACACATTCTATTTATTGTCCTTTTGTGGAGACTACAGCTCTAGCCGCCCCCTGTGGTGAGACTTGCTGATTTTGTTTCATTGCTCTGGATTGCTGCTCTCAGATTGCTGAAAAATGAACTTATTCTATAGCACTCAGTTTGTCATGTTGCTCCTATCTGATGTTACTGTTCTGAAGTATTCCCAATGTCTAAGGTAATTCTTTGTTTATTCAGGATAGTTCTTCTGTTTTACTTTGTACCTGCCAACCATTTTATATTGATAATTTGTGCAGGTCTGTGCTAAAAACTTCTTTGAAGAGCAAGTAAATTAATGACTGCTTTGAACTCCTCTAATCAAAACTTGGTGTTTGAAATTCTGCCTGTGATTTTACTTCTGCTTAACTCTGGATCTTTATTCTTTCTAGCTAATGAAAATTTGGGTTAAAGAATTGATCTTTTTATTTTCCATACCTTTGACTCAGGTCATGATCTCAGGGTCCCTGCTCAGTGGGGAGTCCGCTTGTCCCTCTGACCCTCCACCCTGCTTGTGCTCTCTCTCTCTCAAATAAATAAGCAAAATCTTTATAAAAATGCATTTTAACTGGTCAAATTATTACAGAGTTTTGGAATATCAGATTTGGAAGGGACCTCAGAGATCATCTGCTCAAACCTTTCATTCGTCAGATTGAGGGAAGTGAGACTCAGACCTCAAACATATGGGGATCAAACTAAAACTAGAATCCAGATTGCTGTTCTTCTTCTTACCATATCTGTTCTACTTTACTCTCAATGCAAAATGGTATTTTATTTCCTAATACTTAAAACAAAGAAGTGTAAGGAATGCAATCCTTGATTCATCAGAGGGACTTTCATTGCAAACAGAAACTGACACTGGCCAAGTTGGGGAAAAGGGGATTTGCTGAAAGGCCATGAGAGGCTCACTTAATTCCTCAGCACAGGTTTTCAAAAGGAATAGTGATTAAGAGAGCTCAGAAGAAGAAATAGCACGTTCATTCATCAAGATACCTTCAGTGTTCCTCTGGGCTTGACGAAATATCAGATTTCTTCCTGACTATGGGCCTTTAGATCCTTTTTCTTAGAGTATTTATTTTATAAAACTTGCAACTATAAATTCTTTCTCTGCTCCTTTGAGGTAGAAATCTTCTCCCAGACTCCTCCCAGTTTTACAACCCGAAAATTTCTTTCTTCAGGAACTGGGAGCCATCCCTTTGAAGTGCAACCGTCAAAAAAGATAGGGCCTTTGTCTCCTGGTTTCTGTGAGAAGGTAGGAGCCTAGCTTCAATAAGTGTCAATTAATAAACCCAGATGGTCTTCAAGATTTGTTCAGTGTCTGAGTAATGTCAAGAAACCAGGTACTTTCTGTCTTTTGCTCTACCATTCTTGACCTGTTTGCTTATCACCCAAAACTTACTAACAACTACAAAATGGCTGCCAAATGTCCGTGTATCACATTTCTGTTCAAAAGCAGGAAGCAGGGCAGTGGCTAGGGCAGCCAAGAGAGTTACTTCTTTCCTTTCATCTGTGGAGGATAGATTGCTATTCCAGGGGCCCCTAGCATATTTCTTGTAATGTTTTATTCACTGGACATGGTTCACATGCCCCTAATTAGTGGCAAAGACAGTGGAATTAGAAAAAAATAATGATTTAATCCCCTAGCAATGGATTAGAAAAACAAATATTCATCCCCCTCCCCCAGGCTTAGAAAAGAAGCCGGTTTTCTTCAAGTACATTGTTGGTAATCTGATACTTAAACAGAAGTGTGTCACTGTTAGCCAGGGAGAAGGATGTGGAAGGCAGTTATGTAGAGAATCAATAGTATATGCTACAACATACCTTTGAGTGTGTAGACTTATGTGGGTTTAGATCTGGATGAAGAAGAAGTCTGGGGCAAGGACACTTCCCTAGAATAACAGACAGATAGAAACTGCAGTGGACACAAGAAACCTTATAAAATTAGTGATAAAGAGGGCTGGAGAGGTTTCAAAAAAGCCCTAGAAGGCTCAAAAATATTTTGCTGGGAACTTACCGAAAGGGTAATTGGAATGTTTCTGGAGAGAGCTATGGTAATGTATGCTAAATGCATTAAAATTTTTTTAAAAAAAGATTTTGTTTATTTATTTGAGAGAGAGAGGAGAGCACAAGCAGGGGGAGGGGCAGAAGGAGAGGGAGACACAGACTCCCTGCTGAGCAGGGAGCCCACTGTGGACTCCATCCAAGGACCCTGGGATCATTACCTGAGCTGAAGGCAGATGCGTAGCCAACTGAGCCACCCAGGTATCCCAAATGCATTTTGACCAGTTCAGAAAGTTTACCTTTTAAGAGAATTTTTTTGTTTTTCCACTGTGAAACAAGTATGCACACAAGTAACTAAGCATGTTTATCACAGCATAATTTATAATTATGTGAGTTTGGAAATAGGTAAAATGTGCAATGGCAGGGAGTTGGATGAATAAATCAAAAGTTTTTGTTTTTGAAGGATATTTAATGATTTGAAGGATATTAAATATTTCTGTGGAAGAAAGCAGGTTTCCAAGAAGACATTTGCAGGTTGAACACACATATGAGGGATCATCATTTTTGCATGTTACAGTTGCTGTAGATTTTTCATGTTCTTTATACTTTTGGGCCTTTTCTAAAATGTATACAATATTTATGAACTACATTGTATGAAAGATATCCCTTCAGTTCTGCCCAGGGTAGAACCGAAACCCAATGCCGATTTCGGATGCAGACTCTGTGGTCAGCCCTCCAAGCTTGTTTAACTTTCAATGTAGAATTTAAATTACAAGTCATAAGAGCTCACTTACTGGTATGTACATGGAAACTGGGGCTAGAGAGGCTAAGTCACTTTTCACAGGTCTGGGAAGGGGCTCCCTCGCTTCTCACTCGGAAAGCAGTACGAAGGTAGGCCTCCCTGTTCAGCTTGCCCCAACCATTGTTAGTTCCCCATCCAGCAGGTTCATTGAACCCTTAAAAACCTAAGTCCACTGATGACACACACACTTACCCAAGCCTGTTAGAAGCTTCTAGCTTCTCAGTAACACCCATGCCCCTCACCATGCCCCCATCTCTTGCTCTCCTGCCTACCTCATCTTCTACAAGGCTGATTCAGTCTAGTCACTGTGGCTTCCTCCTGCTCCTTAGACCTGGCACGCTTGGCCTGCTAGAGGACATTTGTGTTTGCTGCTCTCTCTTCCGGGAATACCCTTCTGTTAGATCTTCAAGCAGCTTATTTCTTCATTTTCATTTATTTCTGTTCAGACCACTTTGTAACTAGTCCCATCTCTCTCTGTTGCCCCTCACTTTTTAATTATGGATTCACATCATTTTTCTTTTAGAACAAAGAATGCTCTATTCTGTGTTCATTTGTTTGCCTGTCTTCCTTATTAGAATATAAGCCCTGTAAGGGTAAATAAAAACTTTGTCTTGCTTTCTGCTATATGCCTAATGCCTAGAAAAATGACTGGCACATACTATCAGCACAATAAAATCTGTCAAATAAATGTATCCGTGACAGAGCCCATGTCTTCTCACTGCAAATCACATGCTTCTGTCTGTCTGTCTCTCTCTTTTTTTAAAAGATTTTACTTATTTATATGTCAGAGAGAGAGAGAAAGAGAGAGCACAAGCAGGGGGAGTGGCAGAGAGAGCAGGCAGAGGGAGAAGCAGGCATTGAGCGGGCAGCACGATGTGGAGCTCAGTCCCAGGACCCTGGGATCATGACCTGAGCCAAAGACGCTTAACCAACTGACCCCCCCCAAGCATCCCTGACATGCTTCTCTCTTATACCTTAATCAGAATATTTGTATGGTTGTAGATTATTTTAGACATGTGTCAATAAATTAGTGATTAAAACACATTTTTCATAATTATTCATTAAAACATCAAGCTTAGTATTTTAAAAACAATTGTACATCTAGAAAGAAGAAAATAAAGATTCATATACATATATTTTCTGATAAGTCTATTTAAGAGGAAGGAATGTTTTTGAATTTCATCAGAAATTTAGATTAACTTGTCTATGAAGATTTATCACCATTTACTTTTGCCTACTGCTTAAGCCCTGCTATGAATTAAAATAGGTAATTAGGTCATAAACTATTTATAATGTATTATAGCTATTAGTAAACTATAAGTATTCAAAGCATCATAAGTATCAAAGTGGATAGAGATGGAAAAGTTTAGAATGGCATTTACAGTAAATTATACAAGCCTTTAAAGCAAAACAAATATTTCAGTAATATGTTAATGATTCCTGGGTATAATGTCAAGTGACTGAAATGATGGTAGGTGGGCAATGAGAAATGAGTTTGATGCTGATGAGTTCTTAATGATATCTCTTTATCTTTTGCCCTTCTCTTGCTCTTCATGTTTAAAATTCAATTTGAGTTGCCTCCTTTGATAACTGATAAACTTCATCTCATTTCTCAGTATACACATCCCATTTTCATAATTTTAAGCTTTAATTCCTAGACTTAATAATAATAAAACAATGATACCTACTATTTAGACAGCATTTATAATGTGCCAGATATTATGCTAAGTTCTTTGCACCATTATCATATATAATCCTCTCAGCAAGCTTTTTTTCTTCTGTTTTTTTTCTTTAGACTTTTTATTTTGAAATAGTTTAAGACTCATTAGAACTTGTAAATAGTATTGAGTTTCTGTGTACCCATCAGTCAACTTTCCCCAGTATAATATCTCATATAATCATAGTGCATCGTCAAAACCAGGAAACTGACATTAGCAACATTTTAACTTGAATTCAGGCCACATTCAGAGTATGTCAGTTTTACATGCATTTCTTTTTTGGTGTATATAATCTATGAAATTTTTCCATATGCATCTAATCATGTAACCATCATCACATTCAAGATACAGAACTGTTTCGTCATCACAAAGAAATCTTTTCAAGTTATCCCTTAATAGGCACACATTCCAGCCTTACAACCTGATAACCACAGATCTCTTTTCAACTGCTATAACTTTATTACTTTGAGCATGTTATATAAATGGAATCATGAGCAACCTGTTGAAGCAGCTATTATTTTCTCCATTTTAACCTAGACACTTAGAAACTAAGACTCTGGTAGGAGGTCTTACTGAAGGTCAGCCAGCCAGTAAGAGAAGGATGGGGAATGGAACATAGGGATTTTTGACTCCAATGCTTATGCTCTTATCTAGGCTGATAATTTTTCTTTTCCTATTTTATAAACAATAAAGGCCTAGGTCCTAACGATAGTAAAATGATTATTGCCAGGACCTATGTAAGTTTCCCTTTGAAAAATTCTGATATTTCTGATGTTGAAATGGTCTTTATTGAGTTATTTTGGAAATTTCTATTTGAGCAGAATAGGACATTATGGAATGCATGACAGTAAATGGATCTCTTCAATGGAATAAAGCTTATCTTGGAGGACATCATCTACCCTAGTCCATGATCTGGCCCTTCCTTGTTATATGCAAAGAAAATTTTGACTATTCTTGTGTTATTTATGCATTCTAGTTAAAATATTGGCTAAATTGGAGGATTCACAGAAGACCATAAGGAAAACTAAATCAAAGATAGTTACAAATGCAACAGTATTAGGATGAGACACTAGGTACATAATTTTGAAAGACAGAATAGAAAACTATCTACACTAGGCAGTTTAAATCAAATTGCAAACCGGTGAATGATGTAATGAATCTGGCCTATAGTTGTTTTTATATGGTCTGTGCGGTGTTTGAAAAACATTGTTTTGAAATAGTTACAAATGTCTAAAAATGGGGAGCTTTAATACAAACTCAAAGTTTCTGGCTTCTTTTGGAAAATGAAGTCATCTGAAACATTGGTTCTGCATTGTAGCTGAAGCTAAATCATTACTTTCTCCTCTATGTTGGATATATGCTTTCCTGTGTGCCATAGTCCCCCATCCAGCCCAACAGAACCATTTCTGTTATCTGGCAGATGTTGTATGCATTTGAGTTTGTGACATCTGGTCAAGAGCCTGAGTGACATGATCTCTTGAGATTACTTCTGCTTCTACAATTTAAAAATTCTTGAATTAGAATTCAATCACTCTCTCTAGAAAATCATTTTCTATATTCTATAGAACAATGCTTCTACGAAATGATAACAGATGATAAGGACTTCAAGGTCAAATTAAATTGGAAATGCTAAGTCCTTTATCCCAATTTGGAAATTCATAATCCTATCCACGTATTAGAAAGGACTCTGAGAAGATCAACAACTATGAGGCCTACTTAACCTTGTTTAACTCAATTTTCCTATATATATTTGACTACATAAAGATCTTGTACATACATATACTTATATGTACATATTTATGTATGTATATAGGTATGTATGTATGTCTTTTTATATAACACTACTTCTTCCAGTAACTGTTTTTCTCAGAAAAATTTTTTGAGAAATGCTGTTTGAGAGATTAGAAGTGTTTGAGCCTTCAGTTTCTCATCACATTCAAAATAATTGACTTTCTGGAAATAAAAGTCTTACATTTTCATTTCACTCCTCTGAAATCAACATGGCATACCCATTGATGCTGACCGAAACAAACACTCATTTTTAAACCGGGAACAAGGTTAAAAATAAAAGCCAAAATCTAAGAAGATTTGTAAAATTTAAGACATCAGTGGAACATTCTATGGTTAGCATATTTCAAAGGAGAGAGAAAAGTCATCCTTTTGCTGCAAAAACTGCCGGATTGTGGTTTTGGTTTTTGCTTAAGTCATGGTGGGTTGAATTCAGTAGGTTATCAGTGTTGGTTTGCAACCTAACCCCTGTATGCACAGGGCAAAGAGAGATCAAAGAAAGAGGCAGACCCCTCCAGATTGGTAGGTGGCAGCTTTAACAAGCAAGGAAACTTACATATGAGGCTTGTCTTGTCAAGCTGCAAGGTAAGGAGATCTCTGCACCTGCCTGCCAGAATTTAAAGGTTTATAGAGTCCTTAATGGGATTCAGTTGTGTGTACCATCCAGATGATCTCAAAAACACATTGCTCTCTCAGGGTCGTGTCCTTGAAAATGACTTTGGCTGTGGGATTGGTGGGCAGAAAGTACATTCCAAGGGGATGAGGAACCTCTGATTGCCCCAGTTTAGCTCAAGGGTCAACCAGAGGTCATGTCCTTTCCATGATCTCCTCCAACAATCAGCCAGGTCGATGTTTGAAGATGCATGCTATAATTCTCCAAGGAGCAGCATTTATTATCTCACTGCATGATACATTCATTCAGCAATACATACTTAGTACTTAAAACGTTCCAGAGGCTGGGTATAAGTAAGTGAATAAAACGAAGCCCAGCCCCCACAGAAATCACAGTCTTGTAGGGAAAATAAGGAATAAGCAAGTAAACAAGCCAATCAACATTTAATTACCTGTTGCTGTGCTAGGAAGAAAGCAATGACCAGGCTGGTGGGTGGAGAGTAAGATTTAGAGGAGGGGATGTTTCTCTTCAAATTGGGTGACTCTGGAAAGACCCTTCAAGAAGGTGACATTTATGCTGAGTCCAGAAATATTCAAAGGCACAATCAAAGCTAAACAGAAAGAAGAAAATTCAGGCAAAAGGGACAGCACTTGCTGAAATCCTGAAGTGGGAACGACCTCAGTGCATCTGATCAGCTTCTGACTTGGCCCTGTGGCTGGGTGCAGTGACTACAGTGGTGAGTGGTGGTAAGGGGAAGGGGGGAGAGGTAGGCAGAGCTCAGTCCTGTCGGATTTCACCTTTGACCGTGAAAAGGGGTTGGTTTGTTTGTTTGTTTCTCCGAAGTTCATCTGGATGCTAGGAAAGAGTTTTTAAGCAGAGAAATGACGTGATCAAGTTTATGTTTTTCGAATATCACTACGACAACTACTAATTTGGTTAGGGAGTGAGTTGAGAAGCAGAGAGATTAGGCAGGGGACTAATACAGTTACGCAGAAGAGGATTGATTATGGTTTTGACAGTGCTGTGGTGGCAGAATGGGAGTCTAGCGTATGGATCCCCTTCACATTTTGGATGTGGTAACAGTAGGATTTGCTGATAAATTTCATGTGGAATGTGAAGGAGTAGGATGACTCTCATATTTATGACTTAAGCAACTGGGTGGCTTGAACACAATTTGTCCTAGGGAAGGCTAAGGGATGGACAAATTTGGAGAGAGAAGGTAGCAATCCATTATAAAGTTTGAAAGATTTCTGTGAGAAGTCAATATGGAGTAGGTATGAGTCTGCAAGTCAGAGGACAGCTAGAAGCCAGAGCTTTTCATCTGCGGACACCTCTATATTTGACTATGTTTGTGAAAATGTAATAAATAGAATATAATCACATATAGGAAATATTTCCTGCTTAGTTTGGTTTCCTAAAGGCAAGACCATTTGTATATCTTTATTTACTATTTTTGTTAGATTTTTAAGAACACTTCCCTTATTTATGTCAATAGTATTTCCAAAATCTAAAATTATGTGAGACTGATTTCATTTCCATTTCATGTCTATAGTCCCAGAAGCAGGGTGAGGAGCCGGTTACATGGTATTCACAGCTGGGTAGTTTGCTACCTAGTCTTGGTTGAAGTCAAATCAGCTCTGAATAACTAAAGGCTGATATCACCTAATGAAACGATTTACCCTTCGATACAACTCTGTAAGCCCACTTTTTCTTAGTTTCCTTTTTCAATTCATTGATCAGAGGTGGTGATGACTCAACAAAATTCAAATATGAGCTTCATATTTCATTTCTCTTGCATGTTTGGAACAATGACCCTTGAGTTAACCTACATGAAAGAGCAGGGACTCATTTTAATAGAGGAACTCACCAAGAGGTAAAAATGAAAAAGCATGGTTTGGTGAAGAGAGCTCTGGTCTCAGACACTCCTTAATCCAAATCCCAGATCTGCAGTTTATTACCTCTTCATGATTTAGGGGATATTACCTATCCTCATTTAGATTTACTCTCTCCCCTGTAGTGTAAGGGCTTAAACAAGGAAAATATAAACTCAAGTAAGTTTTAAAATAAGTAGAATTTCCTAAAATTCCAATTTCTGTGGCTTTATTTCCAATGCTTTAGATGTTACTGAACTACAGTTTTTCTGTTTTTGGCATATGGTTACAGGATCCTAGAGATCAAATTCCTTTCTGTATATGTACCGTATTGCTAGATGGAAGATATAAACTATACATTTAATGGGTATATTCTGTTTCTGTTAGAAAAAAAAACAACCACTTTTAGAAAGAGGTTTTTTTTTTTGTTGTTTTGTTTTGTTTTGTTTTGTTTCTGTATCGACCTACAAGGAAGCAGTTGTTTTGTTTCTGGGATTTTATTGACAACTCTGTGCCTTCTTTCCATTTAATTTTATTTGCCATTATGGCCCACTAAGTAATTAACTCCGCATTTTAGAAAATTTAGAGGCTAAAGAGAGCTATTTGAGAACACTGTTGAATAGTTTTCTTATTTATAATATTTCAAGCTGTGTTAAGCTTTATCACAGACTTTTAAAATGTGAGACCCACTTGTGTATTTGTGTCTGGATGGAAATTATGTGTGAGAGAAAAACAAAATTATCTATAAGAGATTGAGAAATCAAGGCAATGTAAAAAACAAACAATAAAGCAAAGAAGCAACGCCAAAAGCGACTATCTTTCCATTTTATTTGTATCAAAATAACATGAATATTTGCATAAGCTTTCAAAGGAGAAGTAGATTTGCCGTTATATGTTAGGTTTAATTTGTGGACAATCAAGTTCTTCAAGAGACTCTTCTGAAACTGAATTCTCTTCCCAGGCCGTCTCCTAGGCCAGAGTCTCAGTTACCACATATATGTGACTCTCCCAGAGTTCTATCTCCAGACCAGAACAGTAAGCTACTGACTAATTATTTGAACTGCTTTCCCAGCATCTCCACTTGGAGGTCTCAAAGGCACATACAAAGTGAAATAATCTTCCCTTACCTAAATTTCTCCTTCCCTGATATTTATCCAAAATTTATGCAAATATAACTATATATAACTCTCTATATAAAATATAACTATATATAACTCTCTATATAACATATGAAACTATATTTATATTTATATATATAACATGTTCCATGGTCCAGACACCTTGTATTAGTTACTGAAGTAGTGCAATAAACAAGACAATGTGTCTCCCTTTATGGGTCTCCAATGAGCAAAAGCCAGAAGTGGTGGTAGAAATATCTTCATGGATACTCTTTCTATCTTATTCATCAGCAAGTCCTGCCAATTTTGTATCTGTTCTTCTACTTTTTTTTTTTTAAAGATTTTATTTATTTATTCAACAGAGAGACAGCCAGCGAGAGAGGGAACACAAGCAGGGGGAGTGGGAGAGGAAGAAGCAGGCTCATAGCGGAGAAGCCCGATGTGGGGCTCGATCCCATAACGCCGGGATCACGCCCTGAGCCGAAGGCAGACGCTTAACCGCTGTGCCACCCAGGCGCCCCTGTTCTTCTACTTTTTAACCCTATGACTGTCCAGTCCAAGGTATCCCTTTTACTCTACTGTGCTACTTATGGCCTCAAGGGTACTTCTCACACCTACTCTTCACTTTTCTAAACCTGTTTCTGCAAGATTGATGTAGTAAAACACACATGGTTTTCTTGCCCCACACATCCCCTTCTTAAAATCTTTCAATGGCTTTTCATTGCTCTTATTTTAAGGACTGGAAGTTTTAACATTGTCCTTAAAGTCTTGAATGATCTGGCCCGTGCTTGCCTTTTTTGCCTTTCCTCTTCTTCCTCCTCTTCCTCCTCCTCTTCCTCCTCCTCCTCCTCCTCCTCCTCCTCCTCCTCCTCCTCCTCCTCCGCCTCCTCTTCCTCCTCCCCCTCCTCCTCCTCTTCTTCTTCTTCTTCTTCTTCTTCTTCTTCTTCTTCTTCTTTCTTCTTCTCTCTGCACTCCACCCATATTTCCCATTTATAATTTATTGAAAGTATTTTAGTTCACTCTTTTGTTCCTCATCTCAAGCCTTGTTTTTTTCCATGAAGCTTTCTTTTTAATCTTTTAGATGAGACCAAATCATCATTACATAGTTAATACTTCCTGAACTTTATAAAACATGCTCCATATATTTGTATATTTTATTTAATATATTTTCCACTGGTCTACGAGTTTCATAATGGCCGAGATTTTAATCTGTTGTTTTCGACTTTGTATCTTTCCCAAGTAGAACAATGCCTAGCACATAGCAGATGCACAGTAGATAAAGATTGACCCTTGAGCACCATGTCATGGACACATATCAGAATCTGTAGTAGATTCTGTCAGTCATATTCCCTCAACCTACTCTAAGACAACTATACACCTTTTCCTTTTATGCCTGCAGCCTTCTGGGATTCTTTGTCCAAGGACTTTCTTTGGTTGCAGGAGTATGGCAACCAAAGTGAAAGCCAGAAATGCTAAAGAGTTAATATTCCTGGGTTGACTTTCAATCAGAGGGATGGGAATCTCTGTGTATGTTCCACAAAGATTCTCAGAGGGTCTTCAGCAGGATCAGTATCCAATTGCCTACAGCATTAACTTGCCCATTTATGCACCCTGTATTAACTTTTCCTCTCTCACTCTTCTACTCCTTTACAGTACTAACTGGTATCATTTCCCAAATAAGCTACCCATACCACTGTATACGGAGAAACCCAAACTAAGACACGGCCAGAACATTGCAAAACTCTAGGGTCACCATTGCAATGGCACTGTTCCCATTGAATACTGTCCTTCAACAGGTGCCCTTTACATGAGAATCTTTAAATGACAGCTATGGAAAAAATATTTAAGGAAAAGACTTTGATAATAATTAGGAGCCTTCTGCATGCTGTATGCAAATGTTATTTGTGAATGGAGCAGTGAAGAATGATGCATATTGTATGTGTTTTTTTCTGTGCACATGTGTACTCTAAGGTCTCATTAGACTTCACTTACAAAGGACAGATTCAGAGAGAAAATTCTCAGCATTTTGAAATTGAGATTGCAGAACATCAAACCGAGTGTGATGCCCTTCCAAGTGCAAGACCCTGTACACCTGCACAGCTCACACACTCATGAAGCTGGTCCTGCAAGTGGGGGCATGGAAGACTCTGTCTCAGTCTCAGCCACTTCTCCCTCCTGGAGTTGTTAGTCATAACAGAACTTACAGACTCAGAGTGGAAAAAAGGGTGATTCTTTAAGACAAGGGGAGAATGGACTTTGGGAAGACAAATAAAACAGCTGTTTACTGTAGGAATAGAAGACCAGAGGGAATTGGCTGTAGTCTCCTTCATCCACAAAATCCAAAAGGATTGTCCAGCCCAAGGATAAGTGGGAAGCTTTTTCTGCAAAATATCTTTTTATTCCTTGTTTTGCTTTATGCAAAGTTCATTTCTACTAGGAAAGAAAGAATATAATCTGTTTACATCTCTTTTCAGAACCTATGCTATTCAGTACTTGTGAATAATGTTAAGTAGGTTATCTGGTGATTATCTGTAAATAGAGATTGCTGTGGATGTAATCTGAGGCTGCAAAGGAAATTGTTTTCAGAATGTTCCTGATGGTGCCGGGTGGTATGGAATGTTGATTTCGTGAGCATGATTCTGTGAATGCGTTCCTGTTATCTGTCCAAGACAAGGATGCTAGAAAATGCAGTCTGCTTACTTTTATTTCTCATAGTACAAAGAATATGAAGCATGTTGCATGCTTACCAAATATTTGCTGACTAATGAATGAGTGCATTACTGCATGATTCCTATTCCTTAGTCTTTACTCATACGTGGTGTATTTTCCAGATTTCAGAAGCTGTGCTGTGATATTCGTTTGGGTGTGTTTCCTTGTAATTGCATCCTATTGTTCTGATACTGCCAGATCTTCACTGTCAGGGCTCAATTTGCAACAGTGTATCTGAGGACTTAATTGACTTTGGAAGGAGGTCTTTTTGAGAAGACCAAAACATCCCATGACTCACTGTATTTGATGAAAACAGGTTATTCAGAAGAGATGGGCCACACTCTCCTCTTTGTACTTCCTCACCTGAGCATCTTTGCCTTGTTCTTCCCTCTGCTTGGAATTCTCTTTCCCTAGGTGTGCAAATGGCTTACAACTCACCTCTTTGAGATCTTTACCCAAATGTTATCTTGGTGAGGCTTTCTCTGAGTGTAGTACTTAAAATTGACACTCCTTTCCCACTGTGGCATTCCTATGCCTCTTCACTGCTTATTTTTCCCTAAAGCACTTATCATCATCTGGCACAGAATATATATTACTAATTTTTATGTGTCTATCTCTGGACACTAGATTCTAAGTCCAGGAGAGCAAGGGTTTCTTCTCTCTTACTTATCACTGTATCCTCAGCATCTAGAATAGTCTCTGGCACATTTTATGCCTAATAAATATTTGTTAATGATCATGCTGTTGAATTTGAATGAGCATGGCAGCCCATGTTGGGCCATGGACCACACTTTGAGAATAATTGCCTGATAATACATTAGTACATTAAAAATATTTTTCTGAGGCCCCTTGGATTTAAATATATTTCTTCTTTAGATTTTGCAAGATCCTCTCTGTCATTGTAGGTAATCTGACCAATTACTCTCAGGTAGGACTGCCAGTACACTTTTCTGGGTCACAGTCCATTTTTATAATGAAATTAGGACTTAATGGGTCAGAATCTGTTAAAGACAAAAGTAGATTAAAAGATGGAGTTGTGATAGAATAGAGTATTCCTAGTCACTAAAAAAATCCTACTTCCTTATAATTCAACTTTGATTTTTTTTTTACTGTGTTATGTTAGTCACCATATGTTAGTCATCGTTAGTTTTTGATGTAGTGTTCCATCATTCATTATTTGCATATAACACCCAGTGCTCATTACACTCTGTGCCCTCCTTAATACCCATCAGTGCACTAACCCATCCCCCCACACCTCTCCCCTCTGAAACCCTCAGATTGTTTCCCAGAGTCCATAGTCTCTCATGGTTCGTCTCCCCCTCTGATTCCCTGCCGCCCTTCAATTTTTCCTTCCTTTCCCTAATGTCCTCTGTGCTATTCCTTATGTTCCACATATGAGTGAAATCATGATAATTTTCTTTCTCTGCTTATTTCACTTAGCATAATCCCCTGCGGTTCCACCCATGTATCCATGTCAATGCAAACGGTCAAACTGTGGAAGGAGTCGAGGTGCCCTTCAACAGACGAATGGGTAAAGAAGGTGTGGTTCAACCTTAGTTTTAACTTAATAAGTTCAATTTACTTTCTGATGTTTTTTTCTTCAAGTATAGCTTCACATGTCTAAGGTGGTATAGGTTGAAATCAACTTAACCCTACAGAGCTGGGTTTAGGATGATAAAGTTGCTGTAAAAGGCACCAATGGATTAGCTAAAGATGGTTCATAAAGTGAAATAGCAGTTTGGAGGGGCGATTTCTACCAATAACTAACAGGTAGTGGGAATTCACTCTATACTATATACCTTGATAAGTATGATTGGTGTATAGACATGTATTTTGTCAATTAATCTACAGAACAATCTATGAGATTATTGTCATTCTCATTTTGCTATTGAGAAATTGAGGTTCATGGAGGTTAGATTGCTTATAGGCAAACAGCTAGTAATTACTGACTCTGGCATTTGACTTCACATCTGCTGAGACTCAAAGCTCCTGCTGTAACCACTATCTGTTGGACTGCCTAAGGGAATTAAATTTTCTAGCCACCTAAAGGAATGGAATTCATTGATTGGTTAATTCTCCAATTAGGTCCTTACAGCCATCTATATTTACATTTATTTAGTGCTTTGTACATTTCAAAATGTTTCCACATTCTTTTTTTCTCTTTCTCTCTCTCTGTGTTTCTGTCTTCCTCTCTCTGTCTCTCTGCATGTTTTTTTTTTTTTTTTTTCCCCTAGAAGCTACTGGTTTGTCTGGTTTCGATGATTGAAAAGACCGGTGCATAATTGCTCTCTGAGATATAGTTGGAACAGATGGATGAATGAATACTTTTCAGGTCTCCTTTCTCTTGACTGTAAATTGGTTGAAATGAGACAGCATTACTTTATTAATAAAAATTTGTGGTAATTGGGACAGGAGCTAGCCTATGTTAAAATGAAAAACTACCTTTTGATATGCAAATGCTTTTTTCTTAGGAAAATTAATCGCACACATTTGTTTTCAGGAGAATACTGAAATGATGTTAGGCAGTGTTCAAAGACCTTAAAGGCCTTCGCATACTTAGTTCTAAAAGCGTAGGATTAAACAACTGAATAGGCCCTCAATGAGCATTTGGTTAGAATACTTCAGTTTGCAGATCTGAGAACTGAACCACAGAAAGCTGACTTGTGCAAGATCAGAGTAAAAAGAGGCTGAGTAAAATTTGAACCCAGATCTGCTGGGTTCATTCCTCCAAATCATACAGATATTAAATAAAATACTTGCAAATCTATATACAGCTGGCCCCTGAACAACACAGGTTTGAACTGCATGGGTTCACTTACATGCATATTTTTTTCAATATAGTACAATATTGTAAATGTATTTTCTCTTATGATTTTCTTATTAACATTTTCTTTCCTCTAGCTTGCTTTTTATAAGCATGTAATATACAATACATGTAATATACAGAGTTTGTGTTATTGACTATATGTTATCAGTAAGGCTTCCAGTCAATAGTAGGTTATTAGTAGTTAAGGTTTTTGGGGAGTCAGAAGTTATATGTGGGTTTTTGACTGTGTGTGTGGGTCAGAGCCCCTAATTCCTGAATTGTCCTACAAAGTAGCATAACAGCTGAGTTGAATTACTGCATCTAATTCTAAAAACCAATGTTGTATTTCTCTTATGATTTGTATAATACAGAACTTTCCCTCATTTGCGTGGTTCTTCACCATTGTTTTGTTTTGAAAATGTCGGGATTTAGTTTACTGCCTCTACTGCCTGTCTTACAATGCTGCTCTTGCTCTGGCTATTACTATTGCTACTATTACGAATTACCTTTATAGAGTGCCTACTGTGTGGTAGGCACTGTGATGAATACTTTATATGTTTATCCATCAGGTGAGTTGGGAAAACCTGGCATTCTAAAGATTTTGAGAGGAAAGGAATTTAATACAGGGGAGTAGGTGCTTACAGAATTATTGGATGGTCTCAAAGAGTGAAGATCAAGAAAAGCTGTCACTTCATATTTCCTATAGATTTTTAGAGGATCAGGAAATTACTGCTTTTGCCATGTTAGGAAAACACAGGAAACTTAGAGTGTGAAGGTAAATAACTCGGGGGTGAAATACCCAGAGGCCATTGCAAAACTGCCTGTCTGTCAAAGGTCACATAATTGCCCTTTGCTGTCACAGGAAGAGTAATAAGCTTTTGGCTGTCTTCTGTCTTCAGAAACTCCCCCAAATTGGTAAAACCTAAACTATATCTGGAATCATGTTGGCAAAAGATTCTGAGAAATAGAGTTCCTAAACTTCTGGTCTCTGCTGTATGGGGAAAAGTCTACACAGGGGTGAAAATGCTGCTGAATCTCTACAACCAACGTACAGCAGGACATTTACTGTCTCTAAATTCTATAAGAATTACAGAGGAGGAAACCTGAAACTTTTCACATTTCAAGAAACTTGTATAAGTGGCCTCTGGCTGGCTGACACATGTTTAGGAAAGCACAGATGCCCACTAAAAGATAAAAAAATAATGAAATTATCTAAAATTATTTATTATTTGATATTTCAAAAAGATGTATTTAGGCAGTACTCATGGAACACACCCCAGGGACTTTATATATATATATATAATAGTGTATACATATAATGTATATATATAGTATACATACAGTGTGTATATATATATTTCTATATGCATATATATACATATATGTATATATTTCTATATTTATATATTTTTCTATATTTAATATATATATATATTTATCCTTCTGAACTATAAAAATGGTGAGATTATAGTGAGAGGAGCATGAGTAGCACACCAGGGACTTTAATATATATATTGTATAATTATATGTATATTACATATTTAGTTATATATATTAAAACATTTAAATTTCTTTTCTTCTTTTTTTTAAACTATAAAAGTGGTGAGGATGTAGTGAGAGGAGCATTGTGCCTAAAGTCACATAACTAATCAGTGGGAGAAGCGAGATTTAAAGTCAAGTCTGACTCCAGTGCCTGCCTCTTAAACACTAAATCAACTGTGTTGAGTCATTGAAGGGAGCTCCATTTAATATAATTATTATTTAATTAGCATTCCTTTTCATAGCTACTCTTTTGCTTATCTTGGATCTCAAAAATATATTTTACTCACTGTCACCTATTTTGGGGGGAAGAATACAGGTGGTATTATAGTTTTGATCTATTGCTTTAAGCTGGAAGGCAAACAGCTAGAAAGCTGAAGTCTTGTGCTCTATGAGGAAATAAAGATCCCAAAGTAAATAGTCTTGACTTTTAGGGTAAAGTGGAATGGAGAAAACACAGATGAGGATAAGGGAGGCAGGTTTCATAGTATTTAAGCAATGGCAGACACCCTGCCTGAAGAGCAGAAACAGAAAAGACTTCACCTTTTTATGGGAGAGGGGTGGCTAGCATCGAGAGAGTAGGCAGCACCATTCAAATCTAATCTTAACTACCCCTGTTCCTTCTGGAAAAGAGCTCCATCTATGGGGGTATGTTGAACAAATGTGAAATGCACAATATGAATTAGGTGTGTGCAGAGATCTTCCTTCTCTGAAATTCAGCTTTCGAGGTTTACAGATCATTACCATAATAGAAAGTTTACTCTTGCTTGCCATCAACTGCTGACATTTTCCTTCTGCCTTTGAGGTTTTGAAAGTTTAATAAGTTTGAAATTCATGGTCAAATGATGCAATTTTGGGGTAACTAATTTCAGCACAGATTTTTCACATTTCTAAGTATATTTTAGTCAGGGAGAATTTTCATTTTTAAACATTTCTGTATCTATTGCTTATATTTTTAGTCCCAGGAGACAATTCTCAAGTTATTTAAAGGAAAGGATTTTTACAGATAATTGCTAAATTTGCAAGTTTATTGGATGCATATCAGCCTCAGACCACAGAAAACTAATTAAAATCTGAGTTGGAAAAATAGCTGTGTCTGCTCATTATCTGATTATTTTCAAGTTCAAAGCTTCACTTTTATTTAAATTGAACTGCTTTTGTGTTTTTTCTCCATTTTAGTTTTAAAATTGTTGGGATAGAAAACCTAACCATTTTAACCGTCTTCCATTGAAGTGATTAATTCGAGGTGTAACTTATTCTCACCCAAATTAAATTAATATACTAAAAAAAAGGATCACTTTTGTTGATTACTTTTAATTGGCTCCAGTTTAATAAGCAAACATTACTTTAATGAAGTTTCTGAGTTTATTATGGTATGAGGTCATTCACTCCATTTCCAGTATTAACTTGTCACCTTAAGGCATTGCTCCTTTATACTAGTCCAACTTGTCTTTCAGGGATGGAGTCGTAAGTTTACTTTTATGTGCCTGTTCTTATCTTGTGTAGGGGATGCATGGGGTACTACACAGATGACTGTTTTAATGTTGATCTGCTCAGTGAGAATGTGTTGTGATAGAGAAGCACTGTCTGTCAGCAGAGAAGGAGAAAGTGAGAGAAAGTTTGGGGAAAGGATTGCCTGTATGAAGTAATAAGCAGCAGCTGTTTACTGTTACTGTGTTACACATTGGAGAAAGCATGGCCTTGGAGGCTCTAGAGTCAACTGAGTCATTAGCTACACGTATTTTATGGTACAAGACACGTCACCCCCCAGGCTCTCCTCTTTCTCATGTCAGAAATGAGGGGTTGACCTTGGTGATTTCACCACCTCTGAGATTCCATGATCTTATTTTGTTTGATTGTTGTGAAAATTGACCATAGTCCATTCAGTCCTTAGTAGTTCATTTCAGGCCCATCTTTTTGAATGTTTTGGTAAGAAAAATAAGAAAGAGGCTTCCTAGGAATTGAAGGAGAGTCACTCAGAGAGGCAATCTTATTCTTTAATAATACCAATTTCATCCACTTCAGGAAGGTCAGATTAGTTTGCCCTAAAACTCTGCTTGAGTCATTTATTTTTTTCAGAAGTACTGCCTTTGGAATTTGCTAAAAAGTAGCTCTATTCTTATAATATTTTAATATATTGAGAATAGATATTTATCTTTCCCATGCTTAAATTTTTTTAGGTTAGCTTAATATTCGGAGGTATGTATTCAGGGGATGCTATTTTTCTTTTTTCTTTTTTTTAAGATTTTATTTATTTATTTATTTGACAGAGAGAGAGACAGCCAGCAAGAGAGGGAACACAAGCAGGGGGAGTGGGAGAGGAAGAAGCAGGCTCCCAGCGGAGGAGCCTGATGTGGGGCTCCATCCCAGGGTCCTGGGATCATGCCCTGAGCCGAAGGCAGACGCTTAACAACTGAGCCAACCAGGCGCCCCGGGGATGCTATTTTTCTTTTTAAAAAGTTCATAAATGTTAAAATACATAATTTTCTTTCCTATATTCCTCAAATTCTTTTTGTTTCTTGTGATATTTGTTTTTGGTAAACTTTAAAATTGTAGAATAGTTTTGGATTTAGAAAAAAGTTGTGAAGTTAGTACAGATTTCCCACATATCCCACATCTGGTTTCCTTTATTATTAATAAGTTACGATAATATAATATATTAGCACAACCGATAAACCACATTAATCTTTTTTTAAAAAAGATTTAATTTTTTATTTGAGACAGCGTGAGAAAGAGAGAGCATACAGTGGCGGGGGGGGGGGGGTTTGGAGAAGCAGACTCCCCGCTAAACAGGGAACCCCATGTGGGGCTCGATCCCAGGACCCTGGGATCATGACATGAGCCAAAGACAGATTCTTTTTTTTTTTTTTTTAAAGATTTTTTATTTTTTATTTATTTATGTGACAGAGAGCCAGCCAGCGAGAGAGGGAACACAAGCAGGGAGAGTGGGAAAGGAAGAAGCAGGCTCCCAGCGGAGGAGCCCGATGTGGGACTCGATCCCAGATCGCTGGGATCATGCCCTGAGCCCAAGGCAGACGCTTAACGACTGTGCTACCCAGGCGCCCCCCAAAGACAGATTCTTAACCGACTAAGCCACTCAGGCACCCCAATATATTCTTAACTAAAGACCAAATTTTACTCATTTCTTTAGTTCTTGCCTAATGTCTTCTTTCTGCTCCAGGATCTCATCAGAATACCACATCACATTTAGTTGTCACGTTTCCTTAGGCTCCTCTTGGCTGTGACATCTTCTCAGACTTAACTTGTTTTTAATGACCTTGAAAGTCTTTTTTGTTTACATTTTATTTTATTTATTTGAGTATTGTCAACACACAGTGTTACATTAGTTTCAGGTATACAAGTTATATGACAAGTTTATACATTATGCTATGCTCATCACAAGTATAGCTACCACCTGTCCCCATACATTGCTATTACAGTATCATTGACTGTATTCCTTATGCACTGATTTTTTTTTCCCCATGACTTACTCATTCCATAACTAGAAGACTGTATTTCCCTCTCCCCTGCTCCCATTTTCCCCAACCCCTTATCCACCTCCCCTCTGGCAACCATCAGTTTGTTCTCTGTATTTAGTTCTGATTCTGCTTTTTGTTTTTTCATTTTTTAAGATTCCATTTATGAGTGGAATTATATGGTATTTGTCTTCCTCAGTCCGACTTATTTCTCTTAGCATAATACCTTCTAGGTCATCCATGTTGCTCATCCTTTTTAATGGCTGTGTATATTCCACTGTATAAATATACCACATTTTCTTTATCCATTTGTCTATTGATGGACACTTACATTGTTTCCATGTCTTGGCTATTGTAAATAATGCTGCAATAAACAATAAGGGTGCATATATCTTTTTGAGTTAGTATTTTCACTTTCCCTATGTAAATACCCATTGGTGGAATTATTGGGTCATACGGTGTTTCTATTTTTGATTATTTTTTCAGGCACCTCCATACATTCTTACAGTGACAAGGGTTCCCTTTTTCTCCAGATCCTTGCCAACACTTACTGTTTCTTGTCTCCTTGATTTTAGCCAGTCTAATAGGTATGAGGTGATATCTCATTGTGGTTTTGATTTGCATTTCCCTGAGATAATTAGTGATGTTGAACATCTTTTCATATGTCTGTTGGCCATCTGCCTGTCTTCTTTGGAAAAATGACTGTTCAGGTCCTCTGCCAATTTTGTAATCAGATTGGTTTTTTTGATGATGAGTTGCATAAGTTCTTTATATATTTTGGATATTAACTCTTCTTAAATATATCATTTGTAAATATCTTCTCTCATTCAGTAGGTTATCTTTTTGCTTTCTTGATGGTTTCCTTTGCTGTGCAAAAGCTTTTTATTTCTATATAGTCCCAATAGTTTATTTTTGCTTTTGTTTTCCTTGCCTTAGGAGACATACCTAGAAGAATATTGCTGTGGCTGATCTCAGGGAAATTACTGCCTGTGTCCCCTTCTAGGATTTTTATGATTTCAGGTCTCACATTTAGGTCTTTAATCCATTTGGATTTTATTTTTGTGTATGGTGTTAGAAAGTAGTCCAATTTCATTCTTGTACATGTAGTTGTCCAGTTTTTCCAGCACTATTTATTGAAAAGACTTTTTCCAATTGTATATTCTTGTCTCCTTTGTCATAGACTAATTGACCATATAAATGTGGGTTTATTTCTGGGGTCTCTATTCTGATCCATTGATCTACGTGTCTATTTTTGCCAGTACCATACTGTTTTAATTATTACAGATTTGTAGTATATCTTGAAATCTGAAATTGTGATACCTTTAGTATAGTTCTCATTTCTCAGGATTGCTTGGCTATTTGGGGTTTTTTGTCACTCCATACAAATTTTTGGTATTATTTGTTCTAGCTTTGTGAAAAATGCTTTTGGTAGTTTGATAGGGATTGCATTGAATCTGACGATTGCATTGGATAAGATAGATATTTAGACTATATTAATTCTTCCAATCCATAAGCATGGTATATCTTTCCATATGTTTATGTCCTATTCAATTTCTTTTATCAGTGTTTTATGTTTTTCAGAGTATGGGTCTTTCACCTCCTTAGTTAAGTTTATTCCTAGGTATTTCATTCTTTTTGGTGCAATTGTAAATAGTATTTTTTTCCAATTTCTCTTTCTGTGACTTCTTTGTTAGTGTATGAAAACACTACTGATTTCTGGGTATTAATTTTGTATCTTGCTACTTTACTGAATTCATTTATTACTTAAAGTTTTTTGGTGGAGTCTTTAGGATTTTCTACATATACTATCAGGTCATCTGCAGATAGTGACAGTTTAACTACTTCTTTACCAATATAGATACCTCTTACTTACTGTTCTTGTCTGATTGCTGTGGCCAGGACTTCCAGTTCTATGTTGAATAAAAGTGTGGGAGTGGACATTCTTATTTAGTTCCTGACCTTAGAGGGAAAGCTCTCAGTTTTTTACCACTGAGGATGATGTAACCTGCGTGTTTTTCATATTTGGTATTTATTATGTTGCAGTATGTTCCCTCTAACCCCATTTTGCTGAGAGTTTTTATCATGAATGGATGCTGAATCTTGTTAAATGCTTTTTCTGCATCTATTGAGATGATCATATAAATTTTATCCTTTGTTTTGTTGATGTGGTGTATGAAGTTGATTAATTTCCAAATATTATACCATCCTTGCATTCCAGGAATAAATTTCACGTGATTATGATGAATGATCTTTTTAATGTATTGTATGTGGTTAGCTAATATTTTGTTGAGGATTTTTGCATCTATGTTTGATGACTTTAATCGTTTTGAGGATTATTGTTCATGCATTTTGTAGAATGTTTTTCAAGTTGGATTGTGATTTTCTTGTGCTTCGACTGGTGTTATGGATTATCATATTGTATATCATATATCATCAAGAGTACATAATATCAACATGAGTTCTCACTCTTGATGTTAACTTTGATTGCCTGCCTCAGGTAGTATTTGTCAGGTTTCTCCATTATAAAGTAATCTTCCACCCCTTTCCATACTTGACTCTTTGGAAGGAAGTCACTGCATAATCTATACTTTGGGCACAGGCAATTATGTTTCACCTTCTTGAGGGGTAGTAGCTTCATAAATTATTTAGAATATTCCTACATAAATGGTTTTTCTATTTCCTCTCATCTATTTATTTATTGTCAGTTGTTTATATTTATATGTATTTATGGATATTTATTTTATACTTTGGGTTATAATCTAACACAACTTTATTATTTGTTGCTTAAATTGTTTCACGTTTGGCCTTGGGGAGCTCTTGCTGTTGGCTCCCGTGCCATTTGACATACCCTCCCAATTTGAGTTTATTTAAAAAAACTTTGTGTACAAGATATTCCATACTCATCTTGTATGTTTACTGCCCTAGTCCTATATTCCGACATTTCTTCAAGGAGTTTTGGTTCCTTTTAAAGGGAATAGTATTAGAAATCAAGATCCGAGGGGCGCCTGGGTGGCACAGTCGTTACGCGTCTGCCTTCGGCTCAGGGCGTGATCCCGGCATTGTGGGATCGAGCCCCACATCAGGCTCCTCCACTAGGAGCCTGCTTCTTCCTCTCACACTCCTCCTGCTGTGTTCCCTCTCTCACTGGCTGTCTCTCTGTCAAATAAATAAAAAAATAAAATATTAAAAAAAAAAAGAAATCAAGATCTGGGCTTTAGATGTGCTCTCTGCTAGTGTGTTGTTCCTTTTAGGCCTTCACAGCTGACAGAACAAGGACATATAGGTGTGTATACTGACTTGTGCATATACACTTGTCTATAAATATTTCTATACATTTCCACCTAGATCAGTATATGTTAAACATGAGTTTATGCTGCTATCTCCAACTCTAATCTATTGCCACATTGATCATTCTTGTCTTCTCCCCCTCCTTGTGTGTTATCTCCTATCCAATATTTAGAAACTTGCTCCCACCATCTACTATCCATTTACTTTGTTTAATTCCGAGACACATGTATAGATGTTTAGAATTGTTAATCTAAACTCTAGGGAAAGCAACTTTATCAGGGTACACTGTTTATATAAAATTCCTTTTACCATTTCTCTTGTCACAGCTGTATTCCATATTTGAATTTTTAAAAAAGGTATAAATGACATATAACACTATATTAGTTTCAGGTATATAACAATGATTTGGTATTTGTATATATTGTCAAATAGTCACTAGAGTAAGTCTAATTAACATCTGTCACCATTACGTAGTTAAAAAATTATTTTTCTTATGATAAGGACTTCTGATATCTACTCTTTTAGCAACTTTCATATATGTAATACAATATCATTAATTATGATTACTATGCTCTATATTCTACCCCCATGACTTATTTATTTTATAACTGGAATTTTTTACCTTTTGACCTCCTTCATACATTTTGTCACCTATGCTACCTGCTTCTTGTCATCAGTCTGTCCTCTGAATTATCTATGAGCTTGGTTTTATTTGTTTTTGTTTTGTTTCGTTTTAAAATTCCATGTGTAAGAGATTATACAGTACTTATCCTTTCCTGTCTGGCTTATTTCACTTCACATAAGGCCCTCAAGGTCCATCTATGCTGTTGTACATGGAAAGATTTCAATCTTTTTTATAGTGAATAGTATTCCATTGCATACATATACAACACTCCTTTATCCATTCATCCATCAATGGACATTAGAGTTATTTCCATATCTTAGCTATTATAAATAATAATTGCTGATATGAACATTCAAATTAGTTTTGTTGTTGTTTTCTTCAAATAAACACCCAGTAATGGGATTGTTGGATCACATGGTAGTTCAATTTTAATTTTTTGAGGAAACTCCACACTCTTTTCCACACAGTGAATACAATTTATATTCTTGCCAAGAGTGTACAAAGGTCCCCTTTCCTCCACATCCGTTTTTATCTCATCTTTTGATAGTTGTCCTTCTAATGAGTGTGAGGAGATACCTCGTTGTGGTTTTTGTTTTGCACTTCCCTGTTGATTAGTAATGTTAAACATCTTTTCATATATCTATTGACTATTTGTATATCTTCTTTGGAAAAATGTCTATTCAAGTCCTCTGCCCATTTCTAAATCAGGTGTTTCCTTCCCTCCTTCCTTCCTTCTTTCCTTCCTTTCCTTTCCTTTCCTTTCCTTTCCTTTCCTTTCCTTTCCTTTCCTTTCCTTTTTTCTTTTTTTGCTGTTGAGTTGTGAGGTCCTTATATATTTGGATATTAACCCCTTATCAAAATACATGATTTGCAAATGTTTTCCCATGCCATTTTTGCCTCTTCATTTTGTTAATGGTTCCTTTTGCTATGGAGAAGCTTTTTAATTTGACATAGTCCTACATGCTGACTTTTGCATTGTTGCTTGTGCTTTTGTTTGTTTGAATTAAGTAGGCTCCATGCCAACGTGGAGCCCAATGTGGGGCCTGAACTCATGACCCTGAGACCAAGACCTTGGCTGAGATCAAGAGTCAGATGCTTAACCAACTGATCCACCCAGGCACCCCATGTGCTTTGCTGTTCTATCAAAAAAGTCATTACAAAGACCACTGTCAAGGCGCTGTCTCCATTTATAAGTTCTTCTAGATGTTTTATGGGTTCAAGTCTTACATTTAAGTCTTAATCTACTCATTTTTGTGAGTGACAGAAGATAAGGGTCTGATCTCATTCTCCTGCATGTGACTATTCAGTTTTGTTTTCCTAACTTCATTTATTGAACAGACTATCCTTTCTCTCTTGAGTATTCTCAACCCTCTTGTCAGGTATTAGTTGATCTTATATGTAAAACTTCTTTTCTGAGCTCTTGAATCTATTCTTTGAGCTTGTTTTTCTATTTTTATGCTAGTATCACACTGTTTGGATTATTGTGGTTTTTAATACAATTTGAAACTAGAAAGTTTGCCTCCAGCTTTGTTCTTTCTTATGATTGCTTTGGCTATTTGGAGTCTTTTGTGGTTATAAACAAATTTTAGGATTTTTTAATATCTGTAAAAAATGCTGTTTGAATTTTGAAAGGGATTGCACTGAATCTGCAGATTGCTTTGGGTAGTATGACATTTTAACATATTAGTTCTTCTGATCCATGAACATAAGCTATCTTTCCATTTATTTGTGGCTTCTTCAATTTCTTTCATCAATGTCTTACAGTTTTCAACATACAGATCTTTCACTTTCTTGGTTAAATTTATTCCCAAGTATTTTATTGATTTTGATTTTATTGTAAATGAGATCTTTTAAAATGTTCTTTTCATATAGTTCATTGTTAGTATATAGAAATGCAATTGCTTTTTGTATATTGGTTTTGTATCCTGAAAATTTGCTGAATTTTTTTTATTAGGCCTAACAGTTTTTTTGGTGGATTCTTTAGGATTTTTATTTACAAGATCATGTCATCAGAAAACTGAGACAATTTTACTTTTTCCTTTCTGATTGAGATGACTTTTAATCATTTCTTCTTTCTTTCCTTCC
Organism: Ursus americanus; assembly: GCF_024610735.1. Classification (NCBI taxonomy): domain Eukaryota; kingdom Metazoa; phylum Chordata; class Mammalia; order Carnivora; family Ursidae; genus Ursus; species Ursus americanus. The sequence continues at coordinate 13,921,142 of NC_142141.1, forward strand.
TTTGTTTCTTTATTTTATTTATTTATTATTAGGGACCAATTGCTGTGGCTATGAGGGTTGATAGTGGGCACTATTGTCTTGTTCTTGATCTTAAAGGAAAATCTTTCAACTTTTCTTTAAGTATGATGCTAGCTATGGGCTTGTCATATATAACCTTTATTATGTTGAAATATATTCATTCTATTCCCAATTTATTGAGAATTTCTATCATGAAGGAATGTTTTATTTTGCCAAATGCTTTTTCTTCATTTATTGGGTTGATCATATGAATTTTATCTTCTGTTTTATTGATGTGGTGTATCACATTTACTGATTTGCATACGTTGATCCATTCTTGCATCTGAGGCATATGTCTCACTTGATCATGGTGTAAGATCCTTTTAATATGATGTTGAGTTCATTTACCTAAGTTTTGTTAAATTTTTTGCATCCATATTCATCAGGGATATTGGCCTGTAATTTTCTATTGTAGTATTGTTATCTGGCTTTGGTATCAAGTAACACTAGCCTTATAGAAAGTATGGGAGTGTTCCCTCATCTTCAGTTTTTTTTTTTTTTGAAGAGTTTGAGAAGAATTCGTATTAATACTTCTTTAAATGTCTGATGGACGTCATCAAGGAAACCATCTGGGATTTCCCTTGTTGGGACGTTTTTTGATTACTGATACAATCTCTTTAATAGTAACTGGTCTGTTCACATTTTCTGTTTCTTCATGATTCAGTCTTGGTAGGTTGTGTTTCTAAATACTCATTTTTTGGGGCGCCTGGGTGGCTCAGTCGTTAAGCGACTGCCTTCGGCTCAGGGCGTGATCCTGGAGTCCTGGGATCGAGCTCCACATCAGGCTCCTCTGCTGGGAGCCTGCTTCTTCCTCTTCCACTCCCCCTGCTTGTATTCCCTCTTTTGCTGGCTGTCTCTCTCTGTCAAATAAATAAATACAATCTTTAAAAAAAATAAATACTCATTTTTTTTCTAGGTTGTCCAATTTGTTGATACAATATTGTTCATGTACGCCTCTTAATAATCCTTGGTAATTGTGTGGTATCAATTTTAATGCCACCTTTTCATTATAAATTTATCTGAGTCTTTGTGTTTTTTTTTTTATAGTAAGTCTAGCCAAAGTTTTGTCAGGTTTGTTTAACTTTTCAAAAAACCAACTCTTTGTTTTGTTGATCTTTCTATTGTTCTTCTCTTCTCTACTTCATTTAATTTTCTGATTTTTTTAATGTTTTTCCTTCTGCAACATTGGGCTTAGTTTGTTGTTTTTCTAGTTTCTTTAGGTATAAAGTTAGATTGTTTGAGAGCTTTTTTTTTTTTTTTATACTGGCATTTATTGCTAGAAACTTAGCTTGTATCACTGCTTTTTCTGTGTCCCATAAGTTTTGGTATATGGTGTTTCCAGTTTCATTTGTTTCAAGATATTTAAAATTTTTTCTCTTGATTTCTTTTGTGATCTATTGGTTGTTAAGTAGCATGTTGTTTAATTTCCACATATTTGTGAACTTTCCAGTTTTCCTCCTGCTGTTGATTTCTAGTTTCATTCCATTGTGGTCAGAAAATACATTTGGTGTATTTTCAGTCCTTAAAAGTTTTCTGAGACTGGTTTTACTAACATATGATATGCATGCATTGAGGAAAATATGTATTCTACTGCTGTTGGATGGAATGTTCTGTGTATGTCTTCCAGGTCTATTTTGTCTAAAGTATAGCTAAATCCAATATTTTATTGATTTTTTTTCTGGATTATATACCCATTTGTTGAAGTAGGATATTTAAGTCCCCTACTATTACTATTACACTGTTGTCTATTACTCCCTTATGGTAGATTTAGGTAATCCAATGTTGGGTGCATATAATTTATCATTGTTATATCCTCTTAATGAATTAATTACTTTATCATTATATAATGACCGTCTTTGTCTCTTGTTACATTTTTGGCTTAAAGTTTATGTATTTTGTTTGATAAAGCATAGCTATCCTGTTCTCTTTTGGTTTCTATTTATGTGGGTTATCTTTTTCCATCACTTCACTTTGAGCCTACGTATGTACTTGAAGCTAAAGTGAGTCTCTTGTGAGCAACATGGTTGGGTCTTTTTTTCCATTCAACCACTCTGGTTTTTTTTTAATCATTTTATTTTATTATTATTATTATTTTTATCATGAAAGTGTACTCTTTAATCCCCATCCCTTATCTCCCCCATCCCCTATGTACTTCCCCTCTGGAAGCCATCAGTTTGTTTTCTGTCATTAAGAGTCTATTTCTTGGTTGTTTCTTTTTTTCCCTTTGCTCCTTTGTTTCTTAAATGCCACATATGAGTGAGATCATATGGTATTTGTCTTTCTCTGTCTTATTTCACATAGCATGATACTCTCTAGCTCTTTGTTGTTGCAAATGGCAAGATTTCATTCTTTTTTATGGCCGAAAATATTCCATTGTGATATATATCACATCTTTCTTATCCATTCATCCCTTGATGGATACTTGGGCTACTTCCATAATTTGGCTACTGTAAATAATGCTATAGTAAGCATAAGGGTGCATATATGCCTTTGAATTAGCGTTCTTTACCCTGTAGTGCAGTTCCTCGGTCACAGAATAGTTCTATTTTTAATTTTTTGAGGAACCTCCATTCTGTTTTCCACAATGACTGCACCAATTTTCATTCCCACCAATAATGCAAGAGGGTTCCTTTCTTTCCACCTCCTTGTCAACATTTGCTGTTTCTTGTGCTGTTGATTTTAGCCATTCTGACAGGTGTGAGGTGATATCTCATCATAGTTTTGATTCACATTTCCCTGATGTCGAGTGATGTTGAGCATCTTTTCATGTGTCATTGGCCATCTGTATGTCTTCTTTGGAATAATGTCTGTTCATATCTTCTGCCCATTTTTAATTGGGTTATTTGGTTTTTGGTTATTGAGTTGTATGAATTCTTTATATATTTTAGGTACTAACCCTTTATTGGATATGTCATTTGCAATTATCTTCTCCCACTCAGTAGTCTTTTAGTTTTGTTAATTGTTTCCTGCATTATGCAGAAATTTTTTATTTTGATATAGTCCTGTTAGTTTATTTTTGGTTTTATTTCCCTTGCCTCAGGAGACATATCTAGAAAAATGTTGCTACAGCCGATGTCAAAGAGATTAATGCATGTGCTCTCTTCAAGGATTTTTATGGTTTCAGGTCTCTCATTTAGTTCTTGAATCCATTTTGAGTTTATTTTTGTGTACGGTGAAACCCAGGTTTGTTCTTTTACATGTAGTTATCTGGTTTTCCCAGTACCATTTGTTGGAGAGACTATCTTTTTCCCATTGTATATTCATTCCTACTACATCAAAGATTAAATGACCATATAATTGTGAGTTTATAACTGAACCACTCTATGTTTTTTGATTGGAGCATTTAATTCATTTACTTTTCAAGTAATTATTGATAAGTAAGGACTTACTTTTGCCATCTTACTGTTTTCTTGCTGTTTCATAGTTCCTTTGTTCTTTTCTTCTTCTCTTGTTGTCTTCCTTTGTGAATAGATTTCCTATAGCGGTATCCTTGGATTTCTTTCTCTTCATCTTGTATTTCCTAGAAGTTTTTGTTTTATGGTTACCCTGAGGCTTACTTCAAATATCTTATAGATATAACTGTCTATTTTAAGCTAATAACAACTTAATTTCAATTATTTATAGAAGTCTTAGATTTTTATTCCTCTTCCACAGTTATGCTTTTGATGTAATACTTTATATCTCTTTGCATTGTATATTAACTAACAAATTATTGTGGCTACAGATGTTTTTATTTTGCCCTTCAACCTTTATATTGGAGTTAGTGGTGAATATACCACCATATTACATTATTAGAGTATTCTGAATTTGACTATATACTTGGTTTTACCAATGGATTGTTCATTTTCATATGTTTCCATGTTACTAGTTAGCATCTTTTCACTTTAGTTTAAAGAATTTCTTTCAGCATTTCTTATAAGGCAGGTGCCTTGGTGATGACCCCATATGCTTTTGTTTGTTTGGGAAAATAAGTATTTTTCTCACCTTTTGTTTTTTAAGGACAACTTAGCTGGGCAAAGTATTCTTGGTTGGCATTTTTTTTCTTTAACCATTTTCTCTCTTGGTATACAAGGTCTCTGCTGAGAAATCTGCTAGTAACCTTATTATGGGTGTTCACTAGCTTGAAAGAAAGTTGCTTTTTCTTGCTGCTTTTAAAATTCTCTCTCTGTTACTGGGATTTAAGATGGTGGAGTAGTGGGGGGACCCTGGGCTTGTCTCATCCCTCAAACACAGCTAGACTGGCATGAAAACATTTTGAGCAACTAGGAAATCGATTTGAGGATTAAGAGAACACAATTAGAGGGAGAGAACATGGTGGTTTTGAGGATCAGAGACTAGAATGGGGGAGAGAAAAGCTGCAGTGCTGAGGAGGGAGTGGGAGACATTTTGCTGAGAGAGAACAGGGAAAGTGGGAGAGAGGGGGACAGAGAACAACACAATGGCTTTGTGTAAGAAAGGACCATTGACTGGGGAATTGAGAGGAACTGACTATGGCAAATTTTTTTTTTGCAAACAGTGGAACTCAAATTCTGAGGCTTTACAAGTCCATTCTATTTGCTGGAGTCAAGCTGAGTGGGCAACAGTGCTCTTGGGGAGAGGGAGGATGGAGAGCTGGGATCAGATGGTGGACAGCATGGTGTGGGGATCCCCTGGCTTGCACTGGGAGAGAACATTCCCTTCCTGGAGTACATTTAGAAGAGGGTATACTGCCTCTCCAAGAACAAGGGACCCATTGGTGCCATTGAGCAGTCATTCAAAAGTAGGGAACAGAGACACATGCAGAGGGCAGATTTCCTGGTCACAGATTTTTGCTGTACTTCACCATTAGACTCCAAGTACCTGAGTGGCCATGTGACTGCTTGTCTGGGATAAACCTGCACCAGGTGCACCATTGCAAGACTCCCTCCAGGGAAAGGGGAGTGGGTCTGTGCCTTGCCTGGTCCTTTAAGATTTGGAGTTTTGAATCCCACCTGTGCACCAAAGATATAAAACACAGGAGAACTGTGACACAGTGTGGGCCAATGGCCTGGGCATAGACAGATTGAGGGCAGGATCTGACAGAGGCCTGGGCCACAGGAAGGCAAATTGTTTACTTTTTTGTGAAGGCTTCCTGAGCTGTGGTGGCCAAGAGTTCCCCTCCCCGGGGGAAGAGAGGGTAAGGTGATGCCATCTTCTACCTATGATGCACTAGCACAATTGGACTTCAGTGAGCAACACAGCACCCCCTGAGAAGCTAGAGCTGCTTACCCCAAACACTGCCTCTTTTTGCCCTGCGGGGACATCTTAACTAGGGCAGGTCTGACTGTGCACCAGTATAGTGGGCCTCTCCCCTAGAGGACCAACACGGGCCCCCCACATTTACCACGTCTACTGATCATAGCGCTCTAAAGCATCAGCTTCAGTTCTGGTGGAAATATGACCAGGCTTCCCCACACCCCCCCTTCTTTTTCTCTCTTTTTTCTTCGGAATCAGGCTTCTACTTTTTGTTCATTTGTTCCCTTTTCTTTTTTGGATAAGGCAGCTCCTCCTCCTCTTGCTTTCTTTTTCTTTGGAATCAGGCTTATAGTTTTTTGTTTGTCTGTTTTTTTGTTTTGTTGTTGTTCCTTTTCCTTTTTCTCTTCTTTTGGACTGGATTTTTTTTTTCTATCAGGTTTAACTTAACAAACAAATTGAAGCACACCTAGTTAAGGTGTGCCCAAACACTCCCCACTGCAAGCAGGGAGGAACTCTGCAGATGACTGGCCTGTGGGAAAGAGCAGCCAAAACACAACAGCAGAGTGCATACAGCATATACCAGAAACACTCCCTTAAGCACCAGGCCCTGGACAGGGTACGTTCCCTTTTTAATGTAGCATCACTCTCAGGAGCAGAAAACATAACAAACTTTCATAACTCACAAAAGAAACTTAGCCAAAATGACATGATGGAGGAATTCTACCAAAAAGAAAGATCAAGAAGAAATCATAGCCAGAGATTTGCTCAAAACATATGTAAATAATATATATGAACAAGAATTTAGAACAACAGTCATAAGAATACTAGCTGTGCTTGAAAAAGGCAAAGCTAAATGGGAAAAATATGCAGCCAAGAATACTTTCTCCAACAAAGCTGTCATTCAGAATAAAAAGAGAGTTTCCAAGATAAGCAAAAAGGAGTTTGTGAACATTAAACCATCTTTGCAAGAAATACTGAATGGGACACTTTGAGCAGGAAAAAGAGACCAAAATCAACAAAGACTAGAAAGGAACAGAGACCATCTGCAGGAACAGAAACTTTACAGGTAATACAATGACACTAAATTCATATCTATCAATAATTGCTCTGAATGTAAATGGACTCAATGTTCCCATCAAAAGACATAGGTTATCAGAATGGATAAAAAACCCCCCAAGACCCATCAATATGCTGCTTATAAGAGACCAAAAACATCCACAGATTGAAAGTGAGGGGGTGGAACAATTTATCATGCCAATGGACATCAAAAGAAAGCCGGATTAGCTATACTTCTATCAGACAAACTAGATTTTGAACTAAAGACGATAATAGGAGATGAAGAAGGGTTTTATATCATAATAAAGGGGTCCATCCAACAAGATCTAACAATTATAAGTATTTATGACCCCAACTTGGGAGCAGCTAAATATACAAATCAATTAATAACAAACTTAAAGAAACTCCTTGATAATAACACAAGAATATTAGGGAACTTTAACATCCCACCCACAGCAATGGACAGATCATCTAAGCAGAAGATCAATAAAGAAATGGTGGCTTTGAATGACACACTGGACCAGAAGGACTTAACAGCCCTATTCAGAGCATTTCATCCTAAGCAGCTGAATACACATTCTTTTCATGTGTACTTGGGACAGTCTTCAGAATAGATCACCTACTGGGTCACAAATCAGGCCTCAGGTGGTACAAAAAGAATGAGATCATACCATGCATATTTTCAGACTACAACTCCATGAAACTTGAAGTCAACCACAAGAAAAAATTTGGAAGGACCACAAATACGTGAAGGGTAAAGAATAACCTACTAAAGAATGAATGGGTTAACCAGGAAAATAAAGAAGAAATACAAAAATATATAGAAGCAAATGAAAATGAAAACATGACCGTCCAAAACCTTTGGGATGCAGGAAGGGTGATCATAAGAAGGAAGTATAAAGCATTACATACCTTCCTCAAGATGCAAGAAAAGTCTGAAAACCACAACCTAACCTTACATCTAAGGGAGCTGGAAAAAGAACAGCAAATAAAGCCTAAAATGAGCAGAAGGGAAACAATAAAGATTAGTGCAGAAACCAATGATTTAGAACTCAAAAAAAAAAAAAACAAACAAAACAGTAGAACAGATCAAGAGTAGGAGCTGGTTCTTTGAAAGAATTGACAAAACTGTTACCCCTAGGCAGACATCAACAAGAAAAGAGAAAGGACCCAAATAAATAAAATCATGAAAGAAAGAGGAGAGATCATAACCAAAACAGCAGAAATACAATTATAAGAGAATATTATGAGCAATTATATGCCAACAAATTGGGTAATCTGGAAGAAACATAAATTCCTGGAAACATCTATACTACCAAAACAATCAGCAAGAAATAGAAAATTTGAACAGCCCCATAGCCATCTAAGAAATTGAATCAGTAATAAACAAAAATCTCCCAATAAATATGAGTACAGGGCTGGATGGCTTCCCAGGGGAATTCTACCAAACATATAAAGAATTATATACCTATTCTTCTGAAGCAGTTCCACAAAATAGAAACGGAAGGAAAACTTCCAAACTCATTCTATGAGGCCATTAGTACCTTGATTCTAAAACGGGCAGCAACCCCACTAAAATGGAGAATGACAGACCGATATCCCTGATGAACATGGATGCAAAAATTCTCACCAAGATACTAGGTAATCAAATCCACCAGTACATTAAAAAGATTATTCACCACAATCAAGTGGGATTTATTCCTGGGCTGCAGGGATTTATTCCTGGGCTGCAGGGTGTTCATCCATTAAACAATCAACATGATACACCACACTAATAAAAGAAAGGATAAGAACAATATGATCTTCTCAATAGATGCAGAAAAAGCATCTAACAAAATACAGCATCTTTCTTGATAAAAACCATCAACAAAGTAGGGATAGAAGTAACATACCTCAACATCATAAAGGCCATATACAAAAGACCCATAGCTAGTCATCACCCTCAATGGAAAAAAAAAAAAAAAAGAAAACAAAACTGAGAACTTTTCCTCTAAAGTCAGGAGTGTAATAGGGTTGTCCACTCTTACCCCTGTTCTTCAACATAATATCGGAAGTCCTAGCTTCAGCAGTCAGATGACAACAAACAAATAAAGTCATCCAAATTGGCAAGGAAGGAGTCAAACTTTCTCTCTTTGCAGATGACATGATACTCTATATAGAAAACCTGAAAGACTCCACAAAAAATTACTAGAACTGATACATGAATTCAGGAAAATCACAGGATAATCACAGGAAAATCATTGTACAGAAATATGTGACATTTCTACACACCAATAATGAAGTAGCAGAAAGAGAAATCAAAGAATCGATCCCATATACAATTGCACGAAAACCCCGTAAAACACCTAGGAATAAACCTAACCAAAGAGGTGAAAGATCTGTACTCAGAAAACCGTAGAACACTTAAGAAAGAAATTGAAGACCCAAAGAAATGGAAAAACATTCCATGCTCAGGGATTAGAAGAAAAATATTGTTAAAATGTCTATACTACCCAAAGCAATGTACACATTCAGTGGGTTCCCTATCAAAATAACACCAGCATTTTTCACAGAGCTGGAACAAACAATTCTAAAATTTGCATGGAACCAGAAAAGACCTTGAATAGCCAAAGTAATGTTGAGAAAGAAAAGCAAAGAGAGAGGCATCACAATTCTGGACTTTAGGCCATATTACAAAGCTGTGATCAAGACTGTATGGTAGTGGCACAAAAACAGACACATAGATCAATGTAGCAGAATTGGACGCACAACTATATGGTCAACTAATCTTAGACAAAGCAGGAAAGAATATCCAGTGGAAAAAAGACAGTCTCATCAGCACTGTTGGGAAAATTGGACAGCCATATGCAGAAAAATAAAACTGGACTATTTCTTACACCATACAGAAAAATAAATTCAAAATGGATGAAAGACCTAAATGTGAGACAGGAATCCATCAAAATTCTAGAGGAGAACACAGGCAATAACCTCTTTGGCCTTACTAGACACGTTGCCAGGGACAAGAGAAACAAAAGCAAAAATGAACTATTGGGACTTCATCAAGATAAAAAACAAAAAAATTAAAAAATGAATCCATCTGCACAGTGGAGGAAACAATCAACAAAACTGAAAGGCAACCTTTCAGTTCAGAAATGGAGAAGGTATTTGTAAATGACATCTGAGAAAGGGTTAGTATTCAGTCTATAAAGAACTTATCAAACTCAACACCCAAAAAAACAAATAATCCATTTAAGAAATGGGCAGAAAATATGAACAGACATTTCTCCAAAGAAGACATACAGATGGCCAACAGACACATGAAAAAATGCTCTATATCACTTGGCATCAGGGAAATACAAATCAAAACTACAATGAGATATTACCTCACACCAGTCAAATGGCTAAAATTAACAACTCAGAAAACAACAGATGTTGGTGAGCATGCTGAGAAAGGGGAACCCTCTTACACTATTGATGGAATGCAAACTGGTGCAGCCACTCTGGAAAACAGTGTGGAGTTTCCTCAAAAAGTTGAAAATAGAGCTACCCCATAACCCAGCAATTGCACTACTGGGTGTTTATCCAAAGGATATAAAAATAGTGATTTGAAAGGGCTCCTGTACCCCAATGTTTATAACAGCAATATCCACAATAGCCAAAACATGGAAAGAGCCCAAATGTCCACTGACAGATGAATGGATAAAGAAGATGTGGTGTGGTGTGTGGTGTGGTGTGGTGTGGTGTGTGTGTGTGTGTGTGTGTGTGTGTGTGTGTGATGGAATATTACTCAGCCATCAAAAAGAATGAAATCTTGTCATTTGCCACGATGTGGATGAAACTAGAGAGTATCATGCTAAGTGAAATAAAACAGAGAAAGACAAATACCATATGATTTCACTCATGTGGAATTTAAGAAACAAAACATGAATGTAGGGGGAAGGAAGGAAAAATAAAATAAGATGAAAATAGGGAGGCAAGCTGTAAGAGATCTTTAAGTACAGAGAACAAAGTGAGGGTTGCTGGAAGGGTGATGGGTGGGGGGATGGGGTAACTTGGTAATGGGCATTAAGGAGGGCACTTGTGAAGCACTGAGTATTGTATGCAAGTGATAAACGTCTAATTTACCCCTGAAACTAATACTACACTGTATGTTAACTAACTTGAATTTAAATAAAATCTTGGAAGTAAAATTCTTTCTTTTTCTTTGATGTAGACAATTTTATTATAATGTGTCTGGGAGAAGATAATTTTGAATTGAAATTTTAGTATTAGCTTCATGAATTTGAATATCCAAATTATTCCCCAGGTTCAGGAAACTTTCAGCCATTATTTCTTTCTTATCTCGTTCCTCTTTTCCACTTTCCCTTTCCTGTCTGAGATAAAAATGGAGTAGAATCCTGTGGTAAGTCTTCAATTTTTCTCTACTTTGAACGTATCTCCTTGGGTGTCACCTCCTGCATTGCATTTAATTATTTGTTTACATATTTCCCTTATTCCCTGGTAGGCTATAAGCTCTTCTTGAGCTGAAAATAAATTGTCATCTTTCTAGTGCCTAATATAATGCTTTGATTTAGTGCTATTTGAATGTTTGAATCAGTGACTCTTTGAATCTATGGGATAGAGTAACGTTGTCATAGTGTAACCAGGCTTACATAGTTGGGTTGCCTTCAAACAGAAAGTTACCTGCCTTTTGAGTGTTTACATGAAATATTTGACCTGATACATAGTGTACTGTTGAAGAGTAGGATCTCTGGAATTGTAGGAATGAATCTTGGCTCTATTATTTACAACTTGTATGACCTTGGGAAGATTATTTAACTTTTTTATTCCTTGATTTCCTCTTTTGTAAAATGTGGGTAATAATAAAATCAAGTTCATAGCATTCCTGTGGGTTGAATGAGAATTCACTTGTAAAAGTGACATGGCATAGTCCTTGCACGTATTGCTTCAAAAAGATGGGCACTATTACTATTAAATTACTTTAATTGAATTTTATTCTTAATTGGCATAGTTAAAATATTCCTTCCCATTTTCTTTCCCCCCACTAGATTAGTTTTAACCTTAATGTGCTTCCTTTATATCTACAGATTTGATTATTTTCCTCCTAATATTTGTGTGTGTATGTCTTTCCTGAGCAGTGAGCAGAATGATTATTTCTCAGAGAAAACATTCCTAACTTGGCTGCTGGTTTGAGAAGTAATTATTTTGGCATTATCTTCCATGCCCCACATTTGCCATCTGTTGACAACATCATTGAAATGATCCAAGTCTTCTGTTACCTGGCAGTATTTAATTAATTTTTTTTTTTACACTTTAACTCCAACTTAAATTCTATCTCCCAAGTGGGGAATTTGTCTAATTTCTAAAGTAAGCCTGACTATTTTGAGTTTTTAGAGGACATCTATAACTTGTAGTTTGGAAAGATACCTGTTTTACTTTTTAAAATCCTATTAAATATGTCAGAAAAGAATAACCTAAAAATAAACAAATAGCAGAATGTTGTGTTAATTTCAGCTTCTGCTATAATTTTACTAATTCAGAACTGTTCAAAGGCCCATCTTTGTAATTTCTACACTGGGACTGGCAATGATCTTTGAACACTAAGATGTTTTTAAGATAATCTGTGTCTTATAAACTTTAGCATGCAGACTGTGTAGTTTTGGATTCTAAGCCAATTTCCATCTCGGTCTTCCAATTATTTGATGTTCTTTTAAAATGTCACCTCAAGGACTGTTCAACAGGCTGAGTTTGCATCCCTGGTATCACTGCTCCTTAGGGTCTTCGTGTCACATGCAGGATGTTTTCACCCCTGCCACAACCCTCTTTTCATTGACCATTTATATTTATCTTTCATGTAGATCTATGCTAAAGCCTCCCATAAATCTTACCAGATTGCCTGAGCCTCTGAATTTTCTCTGTCATGGAAGCATATTGAAAGGATTCCAGGAGGGCCATTATAATGAGCGATCCTCTCATTTTCCTCATTCTTTTGTTCAGACCTGACAGACTGCTTATTTCACAGAAGAATGGTGCTGGCTGCAAGATGCTTTCTCGAAATGGAGGGATTAGTGCCCTAGGTTCCCTTGAAGATATATTTTATTTGCATTTTAATTATTAGAGCTAAGAAGCATGAGCATGAGCTACTGAGGATATTAACTCTGAAATTTTATCTGCATTGTTTCTGTTTGCATTCCATGTAGTGTGTCACATAGGAACACATCAGCATATGTTAAATATATAGTTTTGGTTATAAATTAGAGTTTGACTATTCATCTGATAAAAGCTACACCTATCTTTTTGATAATAAATAAATTACATATTGATAATGTCTAGTGTTGGTGAAAATGTAGGGAAGCAATTACAATTATTCTTACACTTTGCAGAATAGTGATGATTGCTGCAAAATTTTGGGAGGGTAATCTGGCAGCATTTAGCAAATCATTTAATGAAACTCTGTTGAGCATGTCCTATGGATCAGGCACCATTGTAGTTAATGGGAATATGGCAGTGGCAAAATTGTCTTAACCCTTATGAATCATGTTTTTTTTTTTTTTTTGGAGTGGGAATGGAGACCTAAAATAAATAACCAAGTAAACACAAAGTATGTCAGATGGTGACTAGTGCTCTGTACAGAAATAAAGCAGGATAAGAGGGGTAAGAATATCTGTTTTTTTGGGGGAGGTATGATATTTTATGTGGAGTAGTCAGGAAAGACCCCACTGAGAAGTGATTTTTGAGCAGACTTGACGGAAATGAGAAAGGGAGACATCCAGAGACCTGGGCAAACGGAGTTCCAAGTAGGAGAAACAGCAAATGCAAAGGCATCTAAGGTGGAGGCTTGCTTACAGGGTCTAGGGTCTAGTTCTGAGGCCAGTGTGTATTTTGAAAATATTTTATTCAAATGTATGTATTCAAGCGTGTGTGTGTGTGTGTGTGTGTGTGTGTGTGTGTGTGTGTGTATGTGTGCATATATGTGTGTGCGTGTGTGTGTATACATATACCAGCCTCTTTCTTTATAGTTTTGGACTTTGGAAACATGCTTAGAATGACCTTCCTCGTGGTCACAATTATGCAACAAAAACCAATCTCTTCTTTTAAACCCTACTGATGAGTTTGTTCACACTTAAAACTTTTTGAAACTAGACATTGATTATGAAAATAATCATGTAGTGATTGGATATCACTACAGCGTATATCCTGAAATCATCTATGTTTATGTTGACAGACTCTTTGCTTGTTCAGACTTTAGTTAGGTTTCTGAACCTTCTTTTGGACACATGCACTTTCCTGTAAAATCCACTTTAGCAAGAACTCAGTCAAGTCAGGTTAGCAGGAGTCCCCCATCCTCAACAGCAGATCTCTCACTGTATCCGATCAGTTGCTCATCTTCCACCATCCTGGAGGTGATGTCTGATCACCCTAGCCTGTCTTCAGCAGACTCCTGTTAGGGCAGCTCAGCCAGAATTCTCTTTATTTCTAAAGTTTCCTCTTAGTAATTTTCCATCTACGGCCCCTGACTCTGCTCCTTGGCTATAAATTCCCAGCTGCCCTAGCTGTATTTGGAACTGAGCCTGGCTTGATACTGTGTCTATTTTCCCCTATTGTAATAGTTCTGAGTAAATCTGTCTCAATGTCTTTTTTGACAAAATATTAATTATGAATTATGATGGATCAGTCTTGGATGATATTATTTTTGTGGTTATCTTAAATATACATATTTATTAAATATGCCTGTCAATTATAATGCGAAAGATCAAATTTTATTATACTGTACTCACTGATTAATGGCAAACATGCTCAAAACTTAGGGTAAACCAAAAATATTTACTTTCTTCAAGATTCCAGTTATTAAAAGTTGCAAACAATACAGTAGATTAATTTTTTTTTCTGCTTTGGTCTAGACACCTATGGTTTCTTCTTTCTGGAAACTGAGTCTTACATAAGACTTGTTCTGAGGAAGAGATGCTCAATATTAGAATTTGCATATGAACAGTTTAATGTTAAACTATTGATGAGTCACATATCTTCTGTTGTTACTAATTATATTGCCCTTATAATCTTTGAAATACCTGTTGATAACTTCTATTTCTAGTAGGAGACATGTTCTTCATAGGGCCTTAGCTGAAGAGACATGTGTTTGTGTGCATGTATTTGTGTAGTGCATTCAGTCTTGGAATTGTGTGAACTCTGATACTTAATCATTAAAATGTAATACTTGCTCATATACTGACTTAAGCTGGATTTTGGGATCCTTCTCTATACACTGGTCCAATTTCCCCAACGACATTAGCATCTCCTTGAGGAGATGGCATATGAGAAATAGAATAACATAGTTTTAAAAAAAATTAATTTATTATTTGAGAGAGGGAGAGAATATGAGTGGGGATGGTGGTGGGGGGGTTTAAGAGGCAGAGAGAGAATGAGAGAGAATCCCCAAGTGGACTCCCTGCTGAGCACAGAGCCTGACACAGGGCTCGACCCCAGAACTCTGAGATCATGACCTGAACCAAAATCAAGAGTGAGTTGCTTAACTGACTGGGCCACCCAGGCTCCCCTAGAGTAACATAATTTTTAAGTACAATAGTTAGGTGCACATTACGATTTTGACTCACAATTTCAGAGTAAAATGTGATCATTATGATCAAGCTAGCTATCATGTTTTTCCATTGCTGGTTAATGTAGGCATCCATGGTTTCTCTAAACTTTGCAGAGAAGTGGCTCAGTGGTCTGTATGTTAATTATTCCCTTGCCCGGTATAAATAAACATGCAATAAAAATGCTAATTAAAACAGGTCTGGTTATTTAAACAATGCATTATTTAAGAAAGATCTCAAATATTTAATGTAAATTTTCCTTCATGGATGTCAATAATCTGTGACCTTTTATTAAAATTAATAAGTGATTAATCAGTAGCTCAAATAAGCATAGGAGCCTTAAGGTCCAATATCATTATTCATAAAAATACTTTAGTAGTGGATCCTAAAAGACATATCAAATATTTATTGTTTTGCAAAACCTGATGGTAACATTCTGTGTGTTGCCTAAGGGCAGTAATTCTTCATCCAAATGTTTTCATTATGACAGTATTTTTTGTTTCTTGTTGTGGTGTACATTAAAGTTAAAATAACTTGTGTTCTTAAAGCAATTCCTTCAAAAGGAAATGTAGTAAGCTAGTAGTTCATTTTCACATCCAGTGGGCAAGGGCAACTCTCTTGTCTCTTTAAGGTAATTTTAATGAAGTATCCATTTCATTTTGATTCACTACAATGCCTATAAATACTTAGATATTCTCTGGGAATGCATACATGTGACTATTCAAACATTGTCCTTTGTTAGAATGCAAAGCATTGATGTCTGTGTTTAAAAACTATTTTCAAGTTCACTTGGAGATACCCAAGTTTTAATTAAATAAAAGAGTTAGAAATAATGAGTAAGGATGGAAAAATGGAATAAAAATGTATCAGCCTCACAGAACTTGCTGATTTGGTGTTAAGGGAGCTGTATATAATATCTAATTTTAACATTCTTTATAGTGGGACCAACAAAGGAATATTCTTCACTGACTAGTTTCCTTCTAATTTGCTAAATAATGCATTTCTAATTTGCTAAAATAATAATAAAATGCAGAAGTAATGCTGTTTAATTTTAAAATAACTGAGTGTTTTCATTAGTATTCCCATTCTATGATGTCCTTCTCTTTTTTTTTTCAGAACTACTACCATGATTTAGAAAGTTTAAAAATTTTGAGATTCTCATTAGTATTCAAATCATTAAATCACTCCATCAAGTTTTAAAGAATGTTGTTGCTGTTATTTTTAAAGATTTTATTTATTTATGAGAAAGAGAGAACACAAGTAGGGGGAGTGGCAGAGGAAGAGGGAGAAACAGTCTCCCCACTGAGCAGGGAGCCCGATTCGGGGCTCAATCCCAGGACCTCAAGATCACAACATGAGCCAAAGTCAGATGCTTACCGACTTTGCCACCCGGGTGCCCCAAGAATGATGTTGTTTCAATAGAAAAACTAATCTACCTGAAAGAAGAAAAGTTAAATGGCATCTATTAGTGGACGTTTGTTTTCTGGCTACCTACAATTTATTTCTTAGGTAGCCATGCTTCCAATTTCTCTGGTATATTACTTCTTTTCTGCTTGTAGCCCACATTCTTCTAAGGTGTTGACATTATCCTGGACTCCGGAAAAGGACACATGCCTCTGATCTCTCCAGACATAACATTCCCTTGTCTACAGTGATCGAATCAGGGGTGGCTCCTGACCATGGTAGAGTCAGTAAGATACAACGGAAGGAAATATGGTGATCTTCCTTTTCTTCTACTCCTTCTGCTCTTCCTCCTCCTCCTCCTCTAAGAAAGGTCCAAGAATGACTTATTACACTAATATTAAAAATAGCAGGTCATGAATTTGTTAAATTACATTGTATTATTGAAGCAAAACATACTTTTAAAATACAGCTTTTTAACATAATACTTAAGGTTCTTGGACTCATAGTAATTGTGCTCATATTAAAATATGTCCCCCAAATCTTTGACACTCCTTCCTACAAAAACTGGATCCTAATTTTCCTCCTTTTAACTATGGTCTGGCTAAACTTAGTAACTTTCCTTTAGTGAATTAAATGTGGAGGAAGTAATGGTGTGTCACTCACAGGAGTCATAAAAGACATCACAGTTTCTGTCTTCCTTTCTTTTGAATTACTTGCTTTGGTGGAAATTGGCTGTCTTGTCACAAGGACACTCAAGCAACCTCAGTGGAGAGGCTCTGGTGACAAGAAACCAAGGTCTTCTGCCAAGAGATAGCACTGACTTGCCAGCTAAGCAAATGAACCATCTTGGACGCAAACCCTCTAAGCCTCTTAAACCTTCAGACAGTTGTAGCCTTGGCCAGTGCCATGGTTGCAACCTCTTGTGAGACTAGAGGCCAGAATTCCTGGGTTAGGCAGCTCTCACATTCCAATTCACAGGAACTGCGTGGTAATACATTTCTATTGTTCTGTTAAAGCCACGATGTTGTGAGGTAATTTGTTATGCTTAACCCTTTACTACTTTGAAATGAACACTGATCGAGACGCTTTTCGTTTATCTAGAGTGTCTACAAAGCTGTTATTTCAGGATGCTTTTCTTCCAGTAGTTGTAAATTATACTCTGGACACTTACTTTTAGTACTGACTTTGAAAGCCCTGTGATTCTCTGTACGATAGGTAATTAAAGGCAAAAAAAGAAGATACTTAAGATTAAAAAAAAACTTGTAGTATTTATTCTTGAAACTTGATTTTTAAGTCTTATATGTTAACCTAGATGTTAACCAGGGTTTTATTGTGCTATGGGATTTTGATGAGGTGACATGAAATTTCATTTTGTACCCTAATTACAGTATGACCACCTCTCCAAAATTTTCGTGGTTCCTGAGGGACTTAACTTTTCCGAGTCAGTGCTGCCTTTGAGAGTCTTCCTTCCTTCACTCATGCATTCATGTATTCCACCAACAAATATTTACTGAGCACCTGCTAAGTGCCAGGCACATTTTAGGTCCTCGATATGAGTGAAACAACCTTCCTGATGAGTAAGGTCAGTTTGGGGACTGTCTGTCCATCTCTGTCTCTGCTTCGTACCTCCTGGACTCAGCAGTAGGATTTAGCCTTTCCCCTCATTTTTCACCAAACCACTTATTTAAGGGATTTTTGTGTCTAGGTTTTCCTGAACTTTTGAGTATCTGGAGAGTTTTTACACAGAGGAAACATGTAACTTAAAAATTGCTGTAAGAAATTCCTGTTTTTAGGAGTCCTGTAGTTATTTCCATAAATTAAGCTGCTGGCTCCCTGGTTGTGTTTTGTGGTCCTCTTTGCCCCTCATTGTCTCTTCTCTGTTCTCTTTCCCCACTTTTGGTTCTCTGCAGAATAGGTAATTAAAAGCAAGCAAAAGAGGATACTTTATATTTGTAGTGCTTTGTTTATTTTTAGTGCCGAGGATTTTTTACCTCTTCGGTTGTCTTCGCTTTTGCCAGACTGTAATCACTTGCACTTTCCCCTAACTTACTTTCTTAGCAGTGC
Source organism: Ursus americanus (assembly GCF_024610735.1). Taxonomy (NCBI): domain Eukaryota; kingdom Metazoa; phylum Chordata; class Mammalia; order Carnivora; family Ursidae; genus Ursus; species Ursus americanus. The sequence continues at coordinate 13,939,510 of NC_142141.1, forward strand.
ACTTCCCGATGCAAGATTGGTCCCTCTGCAGAAAGGAATCTGATGCTTTCTGTTAAAGAAATAATTTTCACACTGCTCCAAGTATTTTTCACTGAAGTGATAGGTGCTATGATATACGTTGATCAATAACACCCAACAGACTGCTTGGACTAATGGTAAAAGTAGCTTAAGGATTACTTGCTGTGCAGCCACACAGAATCTATAAATATTTATTTACCAGTGACTAGGGACACCTAATGATAGCTACGTTGTCCAAGAAGGTTATTATTGCCAGATAAACGAAAAAAGTTTTTTCCAATGTTCAGTTTTAATTTAAACACAAAAATTGGCCCTTTTCAACCTGTTTTCTGTTGCTTGTCAGAACAGTTCCATCTAGAACATAGTTAATATTAGAATCAATATTCCATTAAAAAACTAAGCTGTAAATCATACCCCCCTTTTTAAAAAAAGTATTTATTTATTTTAGAGAGAGAGATCAAGAAGGGGGAGGATCACATAGAGAGGGAGAAAGCGAGTCCTCAAGCACGCTCCATTCTGAGTGCAGAGCTGAATGTGGGGCTCCGTCCCAGGACCCTGAGATCATGAACCTGAGCTGAAATCAAGAGTTGGATGCTTAACTGACTGAGCCACACAGGTGTCCCTAAATCATACCTTTTTATGTGAGGAAGATACCAGGGAGAATAGTGAGATTGAGAAATGCATGTTTTGAGAAAAGTCGTGAAATCTTTGTTCACTTTTCTTCTTTTCCTCCTTCTTCCTTTAGATTTGCACAGATTCTTAACTTTTTTTTTTAAAAGATTTTATTTATTTATTCAGTAGAGATAGAGACAGCCAGCGAGAGAGGGAACACAAGCAGGGGCAGTGAGAGAGGAAGAAGCAGGCTCACAACAGAGGAGCCTGATGGGGGGTTCGATCCCATAACGCCGGGATCACACCCTGAGCCTAAGGCAGACGCTTAACCGCTGCGCCACCCAGGTGCCCCAGATTCTTAACTTTTTAGAGGATACAATCATGGAATCTCTTGGAAGGTATGAAAACACAATGCTTGAACTTTCAGGGTAGGAATATAGGGTACAAGTTTAACTACTGTTGTTATCCCTAAACAACCTTTTAAAGATGTACATTCTAATGAACTTGATTTTCCTACCAAGTGAAGCATTTTTTTTTTTTTTTTGGATATTGCATTGCTTACTGCTTCTGTTGGCGATATTCTGTTTCTGAAGTTGGCAGAGACAGAATCAAAGAACAATATAAATTTTTTTTAAAAAAAATCTGAAAACCTTGAGAAAGAGTTGCCTTTAACAAAACTCAGGATCTAGTAAGTGTTTCTTTTCCTTGCCTTCCCATCTTCATTCCCCCTGTTTCTTCCCCTTTACTTTCTCACTTACTGTATGTTGGAGAAGCTGAGAATATTAAGCAAAATGAAATGGCTATGTAGGATCATAACACATGTTCAGGCAGGGATAGAGATTATTATGTTTTTATTCCGAAAATAGGAATCCATCAATATTCTTCCCTTACGAGTAATTAGTGAATGTAAGTCTGATTTAAAAATTAATCTAATTATGTTTTATCAGTCTAAATTTTCTTTAAGGGGGGGTTTGAGATTTGAGTCCAATGCAATTTTTCTAAGCTGCTTAAAATGGATATATGAGTAGAAAAATATGGATTCTAGTTATAACTAACTTTTAAGTTCGATGTTATGCATATCATTTATGCTCTTCAGAAACCATTTTATTTATCATATGTGTATTTTGTATCAGCTGCTCTCTAAGATTTTTTCTAGCTTTTAAGCTTTAAGAGTCCATGATTCTAAATGTCACTTTATTTCATATTATTTAATGTGAAATTATCACTGACCATAACTGGTACCAGTCCATGGCTATCTCAATAGTACCTGGTAATAAAATGTATTTTCTATGACCCTTTGATTCTCCAAAAGAAATTTTTTTTTTTTTAAACTAGTGAAGTGGGTATTTGGTATCTTCTTTGATAACCTCCTCCTTAGTCCCTTTTCCATATAGTTGTCAGTTACTATTTGGGCATCTAGTGATACAGCCCAAACCCTAGGCTAAGCCAATCAGAGGGATTAATTTCATCAGTTATACACTTTGATGCAGGGTTGCCATCCCGTTCAAATGTCACCTAAACTGGTCCAATCAGTGAAATTCACAGTTTTGCTGAGAATTCTGTACAAGACAAATTTCCAGCCAGCTGTAAATGAGGAAGCACAAATCTCAGGGTATTAGCAACCATCTTGGGATCGATCACAAAGTAAGCCAGTTTCAGGAATATGCAAACAGATTAGAAAGCTGAGTGAGATGTGGAAAACACACACACCTTTGTGGCACAAGTGAGCTAATAAAGATCTTTATCTTTTAAGCCAGTTTGAGTTTTCTTTTACTCATGATCAAAGCCAGTGTTTAGCTTTCAGAGTGTGGTGGCTAAGTAAATTCATGAGATTAATCAGATTGTAGAGTGGCCAAAGCAGCTATATGATGAAACGAGACTGGACAGAGATCCCTAACACACCATGAAGAATCTTCAGCTTGTTAAAGAGAATAATATAATGGGAAAAGCATGGGCTTTGGAGTAAGGTAAACTTTATTTGAAATCTTGACTCATTTACTTAGCATAAGTAGTACTTAACATTTATTTACCATTTACTGTGTGCTGAGTGCTTTGAGTTCATTATCTCATGTAATCCTCTTAATTATTTTTATCTCCCTTTTACAAGTGGGGAAACTGAGGATTAGATAGAGTTATAAGGCATAGCTAGGTTTCAAACCCAGATTTGTGCTTCTTCATTTTTATTTACTACATCTTTGAAAAATGGAGCTCTATGTGTATATGTTATTTGTAATATGTTTTTTAAAAATGTTTGAGGCAGCATTTGAAAATGGAAGGATTGCATGTAAAGGTCTACGCCTGTAGCTGCCCTTGCCAAATGAGGTCTGGCCACTGTGTCTTTATTCCCAGCAGAGCTATTAGCGGCACAGTTACTATGTTTGCTCCGCTTAGTTAAGACATGTTCTCTGCCATTTGCCTTAGCTTCTGTTCTTCTGTATTGTTACCCTGACTCCAAAGCTGTGTCAAGAGCAGTGACCATTTCTTCCACATCGTTGCTTTTCTAACAATAGAAAAATATTTGTACCGATAAAAATGAAGGATTGATCTAGAGGGTGGGGATTTTTAAGGAATGGGAGAGTGTATTCTTTTTTTCTTCCAGATTTGTTGAGATATGACTGACACAGTGTATAGTGTGTTGACTTGATACACTTATAGAATGCATAATGATTACACCATAGCATTAACTAACACCCCCATCAGGTAACATAATTAGCATTTCTTTTTTTGTGGTGAGAACATTTAAGATTATAGCTAATGATACTGAATTACATACTTGAAAGTTGCTATGGGAGCATGTACTCCGAACTGTAGAGGAGAAGAACATTTCTTCTTATTTAATAAGCAAGGGCCACACCTAATTTACTCATTTATTTTACTTGTTTGGCTCCTGTGAGCATTTAAGTTTATGAAACTTGCACTAAACAATCTTTTTTTTTTTTTTTCCTGTGTAATTTTGGGAAATTTTTCTCCAAGTCTCCTTTTCCTCATTTTAAGAATGGAGATTTTATGGCAGGATTAAATGAGATAACCTATTTAAACAATTTAGTCTAATATCTGGCATCTAGTAGTCGCCCAAAAAGAGTAGCCTTGGGTCCCTTAGTCATTCTTTTTCATGTATGAATCTGGCCTACGTTACTCTAGTACAATTATTGATACACTGTTTTATTCTTTTTATGTCAATGGCTTTGCTGTTTATATCATTTGCAAACTACTATCCACTTGCTCTTGTGCTTCGTTGGCCTGTGGATAGAGCCTTTCAAATCTGAGGGCTGTAAAGGGAAAAGTGATTATTACCATGTGGATGAGATTTCAGGAGGTCGAAACTTCCATGGTATGAGAGAAATCAAGGCGCGATGTCCGTTTCCTCAAACCGCCATCCAGGAGAAGAACTTTGTGACAGAAAGAGGCCAAATTGCACATCTAGAATAAAATGGGTACTGACTGTCAGGAAGAAGAGATACTTTAATTGGTGATGGTACTGTCAGAGTTTGCAAGAAGCTGTCACCATAGGAGTGACCTGTCCTGAGGAATGCTAGGTCAAATGAGGGAAGAAAAATGTATCCTTCTCAGTCCTTGCCCTTTCGGAGCCATTCAGTATATCAGGTGAAATAAGAGTTTGATGATATGAAAGTCAGTCTCAATATCTATCTTTAACTTTGGAGGAAAAATAAATTCTCTTTTTTAGTGTCTCCGTAAAGAAGGGATTCATTTTGAACCTAGTCATCCATTGTAGAATCGTATGATTGCAACATTAGCTGAGGGATATAGAAAAAAAAAAAAATTAAAAAGCCCAAAAAATTGGTTATTTATAGCCATCAAACACACCGTGGAATTTGAACTATCCTTAAAAGGATTGAATTATAAAACTTTAAAGCAACAAAAAATAATATTTAATTCTTTTTTTTTTTTAAGATTTTATTTATTTATTTATTCGACAGAGATAGAGACAGCCAGCGAGAGAGGGAACACAAGCAGGGGGAGTGGGAGAGGAAGAAGCAGGCTCCCAGCAGAAGAGCCTGATGTGGGGCTCGATCCCAGAACTCCGGGATCACGCCCTGAGCCTAAGGCAGATACTTAACGACTGAGCCACCCAGATGCCCCTAATTCTTTTGTTGTACAGTGACTTCTCTGAATTTTCCCACCTGGTTAATGATACTGGAAACTAGGTCTTTTAGCTTTCAGAGTAGTTGTCTTTTCACTATCCTGGGCCTTCCTATTATGGTTCTTCTTGAGCTGCTCCTCAAAGATCAGACACTAAGTTAACATTTACAAAGATACAGTGAGAATGGATGCCTATTCATGGTCTTCTCAACCCCTTTAACTTGTTTAACTTGTTTCTGTTTGGGAATAGGTGATGCTCTCTCCATCCAAATGGATCAGGGGGAGTTTCTAGTTTTGTACATGACCCTCACTTTCTAACTGTAGCTCATTTGTTGAATGGTGGGCATATAAATCAAAGTTAAATCAATCCTCTAAGGGAGAATTTGGAATTGGGATTGAAAAAACAAGATCAGCCCCTCTTTGGTTGAATATATAACATATGACGTCAGTGGTCTTTGCCTGCCATGTGAACTGAAAAACAGAAAACTGTTTGCAATGAGGGTGACCTTAGATTCACTGCAGAGAAAAGCAGTAATAGGAAAAGAAGAGGATTCTGGGGTTCTCTATTCTCAGTCTTGTGCTCCATGAGGTATCACTAGAATCTCCTAATGGATTCCCTCTTTTGTTTAAAGTAGCTACAGAGGGGCGCCTGGGTGGCTCAGTCCTTAAGCGTCTGCCTTTGGCTCAGGGCGCGATCCCAGAGCCCTGGGATCGAGCCGCACATCAGGCTCCTCTGCTGGGAGGCTGCTTCTTCCTCTCCCACTCCCCCTGCTTGTGTTCCCTCTCTCGCTGTCTGGCTCTCTCTCTCTCTGTCAAATAAATAAATAAATAAATAAATAAATAAATAAATAAATAAATAAAATCTTTTTAAAAAATAAAGTAGCTACAGAGGATTCTTTTTTTTTAATCTTTCTTTTTTCATCTTTCTTTCATTTCCTGTAATCAAATAAGAGTGTACACTTTTCATTTGATATTTCATGTCTTTGTAGTTTGAAGTTTCCTGGTAAGTTGCATAGTTTTTTTCTCATCAGGGGACTGTATATGATATTATTTACCATTTACAAAGTACTTTCTAGGTGCCATGCACTGTGGTAGGCTCAAAACAAACATTATTTGTAAGGCTTAGCCTGCAAAGAAGGAAATAATATTGACATTTTAAAAGTGCCATTCAGAGTGATGAAGCAACTTGCCTAGTATTCCTCATCTCATTAATGGCATGTCTTGAATAGAATTTCATTAAATGCCTACTCTGTCCAAGTGTTATTCCCAAAGCACCGAAGATGCACGAATGAGCAAGACAAAAACAAACAGGGTCTCAGTGCTCATGGTTCTACATTCTAATGGAGGATATAGGCAATAAACAAGTCAATACAAATATGAAGAAGTGGTGAAGGGTATAAAAATATGATTTAGTATTGGAAAAAAAAAACATGGGAGATTGGTGGCTATTTTAGTTTAAAATTGTTAGAAAATTCTCCTTTGAGAAAAGACCTAGGAGGATGCAAGTGTGAGCCAAGCAGAGACCTGTGGGAGATGGTTTCCAGGGAAAGGCAACAGCAGGTGCAAACAAGCTCCTGCTGACAGAGAAACCAATCAGCGGAATACCAGAAATCCTAGAAATACATCCCTATATTCAAATTTCATATAGTGGGAACAGTCTATTAAAGAGGTGCTATAAAGATAACTGGAAAAAGGGTAGACTTAACCATAAAGAAGGTCTTGGACACCTGTTTATTTATATGGAAGGATGAAGTTGAATCCCACTTTCCTTTCATAGATCCACACACAAACATCATTTCCTGGTGACATTAAGTTTGAAAGATATTATTTTGTATTTTTAGAGAAACATTCTTCTTAAACTTGACAGAGAAATTCAAACTATAAAGGAGAAAGTTAATAAATTTAATTATGTTAAAGGTAACTTACATTTATCAAAAGATACTATAAATCATGAATTGCAACCCCCAAACTGTGATATATTTGCTAATACTTGCAACCGACAGTGGGTTAATATCCATACCCTATAAGTCAATAAAAAATTCAAATCATTAAAAATGTGATCAAGATAGAACAAGTATTTCACAGAAAAGGAAATATGGTTGACTAAAAAATATAGAGGTCCACTATTAATAGTATGTAGAGGGATGCAAATTATAACCACAGAGTGACTTTATTTCATATTTACCAGGTTGGCAAAAGTTTTAAGAGGTGTGAAATTATTGGGATACCTGGTGATTCAGTCAGCTGGGCCTCTGACTCTTGATTTTGGCTCTCATTGTGATTTTGGGGTAGTGGGATTGGGCCGCACCTGTTGCTCCACACTTGGTGGGGGGTCCGCTTGGGATTCTGTCCTTCTGCCCCTCCCCCTGCATAGGCAGTCTTTCTCTCTCCCAAATAAATGAATAAATCTTAAAAAAAAGATACGAAACTATGAAGTGTTGCCAAAGGTATGGAGCGATAGGAACTCATACTCTGATGGTGGAAGTATAAAGTTGATAAAATCACTTGAGAAAACAAGTTAGCATTATCTAGTAAGGAATATATATATACACACGTATATATATATATACACACACACATATATATACATATATACACACACACATATATATACATATATACACACACACATATATATACATATATACACACACACACATATATACATATATACACACACACATATATATACATATATACACACACACATATATATACATATATACACACACACATATATATACATATATACACACACACATATATATACATATATACACACACACATATATATACATATATACACACACACATATATATACATATATACACACACACATATATATATAGCAATATTTTTCCTTTTTTTTAGGATTTTTTTTCTTAATAGAGGAAAACCTAAATGTCCATCATTAAAAAAAACTGGTAACTAAATTCTTATGTGTGTGTACAATGTCTTTTTATTTAGTAATGGATCATAGACGGATTTCAAAAACAATACTGCGCAATGAATGGATGAACAAAAGCTGTGGAAATGTCTAAATAAACCTTAGAAATTGCGTTTTTGATTAGGGATACATCCACGTGTGTGATGAGTCTAAGGGGAATCAAGTGATGATTAAAAGAAACAGTATAGCAGTACTTCTTAGGGGTATGGAGGGGCCTTATCCAGGGAGGAACATCCAGAAGTCTTCAGAAACAGCCATAAGGCTCTTTTGCTTAAGCTGGGTTCTGGGTGCTAGGTACTTGTTTTATCATTGTTTAAACCATGTATCTAACAAACTTTAAACGTTATATATACTATTTTCTATGTATAAAATAGGTCACGATTTCAAATAAAACAATAATCTCTCACTTACACCATGATACCGCACTTCCAAAATCAAACAGAAAGCAATCCTTACTTTACCTGATACAATTCAAGTTGATTCTGTTTCTTTATTTCTTTCTTGGAACATCACTAAAATCTTTTTACAGAAGAGCAGTTAATTCTTCGTTTCTCATTTTATCTCTTATGGCTTTAAATTTTGGTGAAAGAAATACCAAATTCATGTTTGGATATGGGTAATCAAATGTGCAGCTAAGTAAGTAAAATGTCAACTGTTATTGTCAAATATCATTATGGACTTTTTTATTGACCAAAGAAAACTATTTTTTTTAATTATTAGATGTCTTAAAAGCCCTTCAGAACATAGATAAATGGCAATCAATAAAGAATGTTTTAAGTTTTTTATTTTTTTTTCCATAGAAATGAGCTAGAAAAACTTGTGTTAAAGTGCATGAAATTGAAGTTTGGGAGAAGAGACGTGTAGGAAAGAAAAACAATAGAAATTTATCTGGATAATATTCGATTTTTTCCCTAAATAGTCTTTCCTATTCTTCATGGATGGCTGCTTATTCTTTGATAATACTCCTTGAACATTTTGATCCAGTACATAAGAACTTCTGACTCCACTTATTCGAAGGAATAACCTTCAACTAATGCCACTTTTAATTTCCCGATAATTATAATTTAGAACTGATGGAGGAGAGGAACAAAGATAAGGACCATTTAGGGAAAAGCCTTATTTTTCTGCCTCTTTGCAAAATGCCATATGTAATATAAAGAGTGATAAATATTGAAGCTACAGGGGCTCTAGGAACAAAATTGCTTCTACTGAGTGTCTTTTCTCCCTCTTATTTCTTATTGTGGTTCAGCTCAAGGGATCTAACTCTTTTCAATCCTGAGTATTCTGCCTAAAACTATTTTAAAAAATGTAGACTAGAAACAGTATATATTCGTTCAAATCTTTAAATTTTCTTGTATGTGTAAGGCAACTTTTAGGATTAACTCGTTAAGAATATCTGTGATGCAAGACCTGGACCTATAGTGCAGAAGCCCTGAGTTACACATAAGTCAAGCTTTTTGACATACGTGGCACTTTTTCTATAGAGACAACATCTATTTTTCTTTCAAGACTGGGGAGTATTATTTTTCCACCATTTGCTTTGCTCAGGAACGTAAAGGGACTTTGGGCAATTGTACTGTTACCACGTTTGGTCGTGGCTCTTTGTATCCATTATGGTTCTTTAGTTGCAAGCAAATAAAATGTACTATGATAAACTTAAGCAAAGTGAACATCTGTTGGAAGAATTGAACCAAAGTATGATATAAATTTGACAAATGACCACAGTCATTCTGAAAATTTAGGTAGAAGTGGATGGTCTTTTTTTTTTTTTAAGATTTTATTTAGTTATTTGAGAGAGAGCGCACGCTCAGGAGGGGGAGGGTGGAGAGGCAGAGGGAGAAGCAGGCTCCCTGCTGAGCAGGGAGCCCCCACGCAGGGCTCAATCCCAGGACCCTGGGATCATGACCTGAGCCGAAGACAGATGCTTAACCAACTGACCCATCCAGGACCCTGTGGATGGTCTTTATAGCGCACTTTTGTTAGATGAATGAACTCAAATTTCTTTAAATCTGTGGATCCTTCTGTTTAAGATTTAAGTTTAGGAAAAGGACTCCTGACTTCCTGCCCACTTTTGGCCAGGAGCCGAATAGATCTTGATTTATTTTCCCACTACATTTATATTCAAAGAAAAGTCAGCATCCTGTGACTTTTTTTTTTTTTTCATAAAAAAGGAAACAAATTGCAAAAGTATCACATTGTCAGAACATTGATTGCAGGGATGCATTGCCTAGCAAAGCTCCCCTACTTCTCTCCTACTTTTAAAATAGCATAATTTCCATGGACATCCAATTTACAGTATTAAACATGGGTGATCTTAGTAACTTTCCAATTAAAATAGATTGAGAAGAAGGTAAGAGTAGAATTGTGATTAGACTGGAAAGTATTAGTGAGCATAGCAACCTGGAGTAGAGAGGTTCTTAGAATGCAGTGAGCAAGTCTAAAGTTTGTTCTTCATTAAATGGATGTTTATGCCAAGAGAATGGTTGTTTCCCTATATTTTCTTATGTTCCACTATTCCTTCAAATTAATAAGTTCCGTTTCCTCTGCTGCCCACAAAACATACAAATAATTTGGTGGACGTAGGTAAAGAATGTGTTCTAAGATCCAGTGAGATGAAATTAATAGCAGGTTGGGGAGCTGAGGTACCCATGTGGCTGAATAAATGAATAGCTTCTTCAGGTTTCTCTTCCGGCTGCAGAGAACTAAATGGCCAAGTGTCTGACTCGGACTTGGGCTAATGAATCTTCTTGGAGAAACTGGGAATTCATATTGACCATTTGTAGTGTAGTAGATCTACTTCATGATACCAATATCTTCCAAAATATGGGCATTTTTATTAAGTTACATCCTTATGTTAATTGTCCAATTAAAGCTGATGAAATTAAAATTGAATTGATTTTCATTTTAATTTGTGGGAGGCCTTATCAAGAATTTTACTAGAAAGTGAAATATAGAGGCAAGTTTAATACAGAGGTTGATCATGTCTATAATAATTAAAAAAAATAAAAACGACTTAATAACTAAATACTGGGGACTGGTTAAAGTATGTGAAGGTCCCCAAATGATAGACCATTAAATAGATGTTAAATGATTATCTTGAAGATTATTAAATGACATGGAATAACCTTTACCACAATTTTAAGTGGAAATAGTGAAATGCATTATTTCATTACATATTAATGTAAATATTATTGTTTTGTGAAATGGAGATATCATATAGGCATACAAAACTGGAACAAAAAGAGAAGGTTAGGTAATGCCTGGGTGGTAGAAATAAGGATGGCTTTTAAAAAAATTTTTTATATCTTTCTGAATTTTTCAAAATTTATTCAGTGATAACATACTGTTATCTGAAGCAGGGAAAAAAACCCACTGTTTTATAAATATGTGGTGATACACATTCAGGTTGTAATTATTCATTTATGTAACAAACATTCATTGATTATCTCTTTTTAAAATTGATGCATAATTGATATACAATATCCTGTTTCAGGTGTTATCATAGTGATCTGATATTTTTATACATTATGAAATGATTTCCATGATAAATCTAGTTACCATCTGTCACCATACAAAATTATTACAATATTATTGACTGTATTTCCTATGCCACATTACATCCCCATGACTTACTTGTTTTATAACTGGGAGTTTGTACTATCAAACGACCCTGAGATCATGGCCTGAGCCAAAATCAAGAGTTGGACGCTTAACTGAATGAACCATCTAGCTGCCCCAGTCTTGGATTTATTAAGACTTGCTTTGTGGCCTAACATGTGAAAATATTTCATGTGTACTTGAGAAGAGAGTGTATTCTGCAGTTTTTGGTTGAAATGTTCCATATACATCTTATTAAGTCCATCTGGTCTAATATTAAGCCAAGTATTTCCTTAATGTTTCCATTTGGATGATCTATCCACTGATGTAAGTGGAGTGTTAAAAGTTCCCTACTGGTATTATGTTACTGTCAATTTCTCCCTTTTTGTCTACTAATGTTTGCTTTCTATAGTTAGGTGCATTATATAGTTGCGTTGGGCGCATAACTATTTACAAATGTTATTTCCTGTTGGATTCCTCTCTGTATCATTATGCAATGCCCTTCTTTGTCCTTTGTTACAGTCTTTGTTTTAAAGTCTATTTTGTCTTACATGTGTATTGCTACCCCAGCTTTCTTTTTTGTTTCCATTTGCATGGACTATCTTTTTCCATCCCTTCACTTTCAGTCTGTGTGTGCCTTTAGTTCTGAAGTGAGTCTCATAGGCAGCATATTGATGGGTCTTGTATTTTTATCCATTCAGCCACGTCATATCTTTTGATTAAAGCAGTTAGTATATTTACATTTAAAGTAATTATTGTTAGGTATGCACTTATTGTCATTTTGTTAATTGTTTTCTGGTTGTTTTTGTACTGAAAGTTTCTTAAATGATAAATTGCTCTAGAGTCTGAGTTTTAATTTTGCAGATTCTCAAGAACACATTGATATTCACTTGTGAAAATTATAAATTGTCTGTTTAATATCCATTTTCTCTTTCTTTGTTAGTAATGGTCCAATGAATTGTGGATAGGTAAGGCCCTGGTCAAAACACAAAAACAAAACAAACTCCTGCCATTCCCAGCCCCTTCTGCAGATAAAAATGACTAATGACACATAAGCAGAAGTCATTTGGTAGAGATTTCAGAAAAAATTTGAAAAGGGAGCATCTTGGCAGGGAGATGCACCCTGTCTGTCCTTCCCCTTTTTCTCTTCATCCTCGCTGCGTTGGGGACACGATGGCTGCAGTTGTATCTTCTCTCTTTTCATTGAAACACCTTTGAGAATAAAGGCCACGTGTTAAGGAGGATGGGACAGTGAGATAGAAGGAGCTTAAGACAAGAATATTATGCATCCTCCATATCAACCTTGGTTGGCCTCTCTCTTGTATACCTCCATAATAAAAGAAAATAAAACTTTATCTTGCTCAAGCAACTGTAATTTCAGGTCTCTGATATAGCAGCTGAATGCAATTCTAGGTTCATTTGATATTCTTAATAGTTTATTTACGTTTTTGGTGTGCTTTTCACTAAACCATCTAAGCCTATGGGAAGATCACGGGAAGGCCAAACTACACAGAGGAAAAATGAGAGTTAGTGTGGTGCAGAAGTAAATGAAATAAAAAAAATGCAGAGCAAGGACAAAAATTATGAGAACAATTAAGAATTTTAAGAGCACCTCCTGGGAGTTTCTGCTTTCATTAATACGATCGCTAAATGAGCAAGCCTCTTAGCAAATGTTAAGCATACAGTGCAGTATGGTTAGCTACAGGATCTGTGCTGTAGACAGGAGATCTCAGAACGTACTTCCCTTCCATGGCAGACAATTTGTAGTCTTTGACTATCACCTCCTCATTTTCCCTCCCCTCATGCTAGCAACCACCATTATGCACTCTGCTTCTATGCATTTGACTCTTTTAGATTCCATGCATAAGTGATACTATTTATTGTTTGTTTTTCTGTGTCTAGTTTATTTCACTGAGCACAGTGTCCTCCAGGCCTATCAATGGAGATCTTATGTTAAGTATTCTTACCACATATAGACAGTAAAAATGGTAATAATAATAATAATAATAATAATAATAATAAAGAGGGTTGGGGGGTAAGTTTGGGAGTTCATGGATATGTTTATGGCCTTGATGGTGGTGATGATTTCATGGTATATATTCTCATCTCCAAACTCATGATTTGGATACATTAAATATGTACAGATTTTTACATGTCAGTCATACCTTAATAAAGCAGCTTAAGAATAAATAGGCTTCACTTTTCCATATATAGGTAAAAAAAAAAAAAGTTCACAGTAATGTGGAGAGCTCATCTTTTTTCTTCATGTGTGGATTTTTAAAGTACCAGATATTGGTCTTAAATCTCTCTTGGAACAAGAAAGTTACTAATAAATATATAAATAAATATCCAGAAAATAATTAAATGGGCATATATAAAATGTGTCGTAAAAGGTATTTCTTATTTTTGCCAGGCCCAGTATCTAGTTCCTGTCTTTCAGTAGCTATAGCCTGATTTGGGGGGGTAACTAGTCCTCCCATATTCTGAGGTTTAGATGAGACTGACATGACATCTTGTTTAGACAAGACAACTTGACACCATGGTTAGGCAAACAATCCAGGCCTTGCCATATTTCATCCTTTTTTAAAAAAATAATGACGAGTGCAGGAATCCTCAGTGTGATACAATTCAGACCAATAGGATATAATCTGGTAAAGCCTGGGACAGAGGAGGTCTGTTATGCTAACCGTCAGGATCATGGAAACTTGGAGTTCTCTGTGACGTCTCAGAGGAGAGCCTTCCTGAAGCTGGTGTCAACACAGGAAAACAGACTTGAGAGACAGAGAGGAACCGATTTTTGAATTTATCTCTTTAAACAGGTTCTCTCAGTGATTTTGTGCAGGTGGTCCATGGCCCCAGTATGGAAAACATCATACTTCAGCCTTACTAAAGAGGTTTTCTAGAGAAATCCTTTAAAAGAATCAAAGAACTATTTTAGTAACATGCCCTGTTAATTACTTATTTCTTATGTACATTGAACTCATATTTCCATTGCTTGAAGGTTGTGATGCTTCGATTCTCCACTTTCTTGAGCCTATCAGTCTGGATTTTAATAACCTCATTGTCTTCTCATTCTACCTGTGCGAAAAGGGTCAAGGCTGGTGAGACTGGGATCTGGTGCTAGTGACTGTGTAAGAAAGGCTGAGGATTCACCTTTTCGCAGAATCTGTCCCCTGGTTACTGCACTTTACACTAGGCTTTCTTCCTAGAAAACATAGAAAGGGCTTTTGCCACATTCCTAGAAGCCCCAAATTCTAAAACACCATCCAGATATCCCCCAAAGTACTATAATCAATGTTCAACTAAAACGCAAAAACACTCTTTTTCCCTAGCTGAACATTCTGTAGCAATATTTTCTCAATAACTGTACCTTGGTGGGCCATTCTGTTCTGCCACTTTAGCTATCAAGCCTATAATATGGCTTTGTTAGCACCAAAATATGTCTTCATATCATAATCATTGTTGTAATAAATGGGATGACAGAGAGTATCTATTAAGTTCAGCTTTGCTGGGCCCACAGGAGTTGTATATTATAGAAAAAACAAAAATGAATTCAAGACTGAAAAACATAAAATTTCCTTTCATAGCAGCAAGATGCCAACCTATAAAATACAAAGATAGGTGTTTTTCACAATCAGAAGTCTAGGGCCAGTCCCTATAATATGCCAGCTTCTTAAATAAAAGTATTTCTTCTGTTCAGGTTGATTCAAAAGACAGCCTTTTGTCCTGCAGGGAATATTACAATCAAGTGCTTTCTGTGGAATAGTATGAAACTTGTATTCTATTTTGTGACCCTGTTTTAAGGAAATACATGATTTCCCATAAAGTCTTCTAAGTTTTTAAGAGTATGTATTGTGGTAATACAGTAACATTCTAGGTGAGCAGGCTTGTAAGATATTGGGGACCAAAACATAATAAATTTAAGAAATTCGGTTGTTATTCTTTACCTACCTGAGCAAATAGCAGTGTTTGCTATTATCTGGCACAAAACAGTATCACTGGATTTAGGATTAAATTTAACATATCTACATAAAATTATTTGAAGTTGTTAGAATATATTCTATCAGGAAAATCAACATGGTAAATTACATGAATTAGTCAATTAACATGCAGATATTATTCTTCTTTGTTTTTCTGCCTTATTTTTCTGTTACCTCAAGGAAATTTCACAGAGTACAGGATAACTCCTAAACACTTGCCTGGGTTTCCACCTCCCTTCTGTTTATTCAATCAGTCATCCAGTTATACAACAAAGACTTGAGGATTTACTTTATTTTATTTTTGGGGGGTGAGAATATTCAAGTTCTAATCTTACAGCAAATTTCAGTTGCATAATATAGTACTGTTAACTATAGTTATCATGTTTTACATTAAATCCTCAGAACTTACTCATCTTATAGCTGAAAATTTGTGCCAACTTCTCCCTATTTCTCTATTTCCTAGGCCCTGACCACCAATTTTGTACTCTAAGTTTGACTTAAAAGGAATTCCACATATAAGTGATACCATTTAGTATTTGTCTTTCTTTGGTTTATTTCACTTAGCATAATGCCTCTAAGATCTATCCATGTTGCTGCAAATGGCAGAATTTCCTTCTTTCTCATAGCTGAATAATATTTCATTGTGCTTGTACGTGAGTGTATCTTCTTTATCCATTCATCCATTGACAGACATTTAAGTAATTTCCATAACTTAGCTATTGTGAATAATACTGTGATGAACGTGGGAGTGCAGATATCTTTTTGATATTCTGTTTTCATTTTCTTTGTATATATACCCAAAAGAGAGGTGGAATTGTTGCATCATATGGTAGTTCTATTTTTAATTTTTTGAGAAACCTCCGTACTGTTGGCCGCAACAGTTTGCATTCACCCATAGTGCATAAGGGTTCCCTTTTCTCCACATCATCTGACATTTGTAATTTTTCATCTTTTTTGATGATAGCCATTCTAACAGGTGTAAGGCAATATATCACTGTGGTTTCGATTTGCATTTCCCTGATGCTTACTGATGTTAAGCAACTTTTCATGTACCTATTGGCCATCTATTTTTCTTCTTTGGGAAAATGTCCATTCAATTCCTCTCTTCATTATTAATTCATTTTAATTACTTATTTTTATTCAAGTATAATTAACATACCATGTTATATTAGTTTCAGGTGTACAATATGATGATTCAACAATTCTACACATTTCTCAGTGCTCATCAAAATAAATACACATTGCTCTTTGTCTATTTCCCCCATCCCCCACCCACCTCTCCTCTGACAATCACCATTTTGTTCTCTATATTGGAGGTTTTATTTTTTTTGTTTGTCTCTTTTTCTGTTTGTTCATTTGTTTTTGTATTATTTTTTGCTGTTGGGTTGTATGAATTCTTTATATATTTAAGATACTAACTGCTTATCAGATATATGATTAACAAATATTTTCTCCTGTTGCAATAGATTTCTTTTCATTTTGTTGATGCTTTTCTTTGCTGTGTAGAAGCATTTTACTTAGATGTAGTCCTGCTTACTGATTGTTGCTTTTGTTGCCTTTGGTTTTGGTGTCAAATCAAAATTATCATCACCAAGACAGATGTTAAGGAGCTTGCTTACTCCCTATGTTTTCTACTAGGAAATTTATGATTTCAGGTCTCACATTCAAGTTGAGTTTTAGCTGGTTTTTCATGTATGGTCTAGAGAGGGGTCCAGCTTTGTTCTTTTGCATTTGAGGATCTACTTTAGAGTGCATCAGAATCACCCCAAGTGATTATAAGTGAAGATTACCAGACCTCAGTCTCTGAACATCTATCTCAGTAGGTAAAGGATAGGGTATTAAAAAAAATCCCAGTTTTACCAGGTTTTGCAGGTACTTCTGAATTGGGGCTATAAACCATACTTAGGAAAATACTGTCTTTTTATATGCTATCATAATATCAAATGTGATTGAAATTATCAAGCTACTTAGACCAGGTCTAGATACAGAAAGCAAGGTAACCAAGGTGCAAATTTTAGGGAGGCACTCGATCGCAGCCCTGACCCTAATTTTGACCTACAGATTCCACTAACCTAAAAATTTTATTGACTTTTTTAACCGCCACCTCTGCCCATCCCCCACCCCATCCCCAGGTAGGGGTTTGTATTTCATTTTGGCTTTGGGGCTCTCTGGGCTCTCAAAGAGGGCTAATACTGTTCAGCTGCTTGTCACATAGATGGACATTATGTAACTTTCTCTCTCTAATACCAGATTTATTTTCAAATCACCAGTGAGTTAATTGAACAAACGGCAGAGATTTTGCTAAAATCTGAGGACCTGTTCTCTGACCTTGCAAGTAGCTTTAAGTGTAATTTCATTTAAAAAGTCCAAAAGCTTTTACAGAAATACAACTTGGCAGATAAATAATATTTGGGGAGGGTAAGAACAGAAACTATATGAAAGAGCCAAGTGAGTTGAATCATTTTTTTCCCTCATAGAAGTAAGTCATATTAATTCGTATTTTTTTAAAGATAGTACTGTTCACACTAGCATTTACTTATCTGTGAAGATGTTTATATTTATCTAATGCATCTTCTTTATGTTATATTGATCACAGATGTATGGGAAACTTTGCAGTGATGTGGCCTGTAAACAGAGGGACCCTGGATATGGCCAAATGGAATAATGACATGTTCGTTCTACAGATGACATGGCAGTTCTTGATTCCTGAAGATATCAGAATATGTGGTCCTCATATTTCAGTGGTGCTTGTGTTCTGACCTCGAAATTCTTAATTTGAGGAAGGGTCAAAGATATATTCCTTTGCAAAAGAGAGTCAACCATCTTTAAGTTTTCTCTGTACTATGTGTTAATTTTAAATCTTCTTATAATAAGCTAGTTGGGAAGAGACCTACACTCTTGAATCTCTGTGCCAAGACTTTTCTTAACTCTGTTTCTGAGGATGTTGTGTACTTCGCAGCATTTCAACTGTTGCTAATCTTACTTCAGCATCCCACATAATTAGAATTGCTACAAATTCTAACTATTCAATCATCTCTTCCCTCTTTTATGAAATGTGCTAACAGACTATAAAATGGAGGTGGACTCCCTGTGTTCTTGCTTTGAGTCTAAAGGGAGTTAAATATAATAAACCAGGAAGTGTCTGAATCCACCTCCATTTCAGTGTGATCCTCAGTTAGTACATTTCCCTTGGGGTTGGCAGAGAGCTGTGAATACAATTTTCTTAAACTATCCAATTTCAACTTAAAATTTTGAGTCTTAAAATTTTCCTCTACCCATCAACTGTGTACCCTGGATTATAGAAGGATAGGGAGGGTGGGAAGGAGAGAGAGAGAAAGAGAGAGAAAACTTGGCTGAATCATTTGTTATCTTGTGATATTTTATATCATATGTAGCTAGCCTCACCACAAATGAATATATGTTAATTCAAATAGCAAGATCTAAGAAGGGGGTATGAAATAGGACCAACTAAATTGGGTTGAGGACACATACAGATGGTCTTTGGAAAACAGGTAGGTTTTGGAATCCTGGTCCAAACATGTCTGCTTTTGGAAGGTCTCTCATAGGTGTGATTAAAAAAAAAAATCTTTACTGTGATTTTCATTATTTTCTAATTCAACAAAAGAGTAGGATTCATTTCCCTAGTGTAACTCAAACCTGAGAATTTGGCTCCAACATGTAGCCCAGTTATACACATTTGTGAATTTGACCTTTTGTGGAGTTTTTAGAAGTACAGGTAAATAGAGAAGCTGAGCTTATGAACCACTGGTTATAAATGGTGTCTTCTCTCTTTTCCTCACATTTAAGAATTTTCCATAATCAGTTGAGACACGGTCTCCATAAAGCTTCTGTTAAAATGGAAATTATTTTCCAGTGGTATTGAACATTAAAACACTTATCTGTTCTTTATACTTACAGCAGAGACTTGATTTTGACAGTGTACTGGAAAAAACTCTCAACATCTGAGAACTGCCAGGAAAGGAGGAAAAGTACTCGCTGTCCAGGCAGATCCTGGGTAACTTGGGCGCAGGAAGAATAAGGGCATTGAGCTCAGAGAGAAAAGGAGAACTGCTTCAGAGATGCTTATTTTAGTTTTTCATAGGGCTGCCCACACAAAGTTTTTAGTCAGTGACTCGTCAAATTTCATTTTTCTACATGTGATGCTATTCTTGTCTGTCTTAAGAAGTTCAACAAGCATTTTCTGCCAGAAAATATATTTCTGGTCAGCAAGGTTCTTTAGCATTTTTGTACCATGGTCCTCTTGTCGCACCTGGTGAAACCTATAGACCTCTTTTTTGAACAGTGTTTCTAAAGATATAAAGTAAGATACCTAAGATTAGAGGAAATCTATTATCTTTTAAAGTAATTGTAAAAATGGTTCTTTATATGTTTAACTATAATTGAAATATAAAAGGAAACCTATTATGTTTAAATGTAATTCTCAAAGTATAATAAAGCCAAACTTGTATATAATACTATATACACTTCTTTAATACATTTAATAATAAGACTGTTATAACCTAATTATTTTTTAAAATCTTTTAAAAAAATATTTATTTTGCTATATTATCCACCATACAGTACATCCCCAGTTCTTGATGCAATGTTCCATGATTCATTACTTGCATATAACACCCAGTGCACCGTGCAATATGTGCCCTCCTTAATACCCATCACCAGCCTATCCCAATCCCCCACGTCCCTCCCCTCTGAAGCCCTCAGTTTGTTTCCCAGAGTTCACAGTCTCTCATGGTTCATTCCCCTTTCTGTTTACCCCCCCTTCATTTTTCCCTTCCTTCTTCTACCGATCTTCCTATTTCTCATATTCCATAAATGAGTGAAACGATATGATAATTGTCTTTCTCTGCTTGACTTATTTCACTTAGCATAATCTCCTTCAGTCCCGTCCATGTTGCTGCAAATGTTGGGTAATCGTTCTTTCTGATGGCTGAGTAATATTCCACTGTATATATGGACCACATCTTCTTAATCCAGTCATCTGTTGAAGGGCATCTCGGTTCCTTCCATGATTTAGCTATTGTAGACAATGCTGCTATGAACATTGGGGTGCATATGGCCCTTCTCTTCACTATGTCTGTATCTTTGGGGTAAATACCCAGTAGTGCAATGGCTAGATCATAGGGTAGCTCCATTTTTAACTTTTTAAGGGAACTCCACACTATTTTCCAAAGTGGCTGTACCAACTTGCATTCCCACCAACAGTGTAAAAGTGATCCCCTTTCTCCACATCCTCTCCAACATTTGTTGTTTCCTGCCTTGTCCAATTTTGCCATTCTAACTGGTGTAAGATGGTATCTCAAGGTGGTTTTGATTTGAATTTCCCTGATGGCTAATGATTTTGAACACTTTTTCATGTGCCTGTTAGCCATTTGTATGTCTTCATTGGAAAAGTGTCTGTTCATATCTTCTGCCCATTTTTTGATTTTTATTATTTGTTTCACGTGTATTGAGTTTGAGAAGGTCTTTGTAGATCTCGGATACAAGTCTTCTATCTGTAGTGTCATTTACAAATATCTTCTCCCATTCCGTGGGCTGTCTCTTAGTTTTTTTGACTGTTTCCTTGGCTGTGTAGAAGCTTTTTATCTTGATGAAGTCCCACACGTTCATTTTTTCTTTTGTTTCTCTTGCCTTTGGAGATGTGTCATGAAAAAAGTTGCTTTGGCTGATGTCGTAGAGGTTGCAGCCTATGTTCTACTTTAGGATTTTGATGGATTCCTGTCTCACATCGAGGTCTTTCAACCATTTGGAATTTATCTCTGTGTATGGTGTGAGAGAGTGGTCAAGTTTCCTTCTTTTGCATGTAGCTGTCCAATTTTCCCAGTGCCATTTAATGAACAGACTGTCTTTTTCCCACTGGATTTTTTTTCCTGCTTTGTCAAAGATTAGTTGCCCAAAGAGCCGAGGGTCCATTTCTGGGTTCTCTATTCTGTTCCGTTGGTCTATGTGTCTGTTTTTGTGCCAGTACCATGCTGTCTTTGTGATCACAGCTTTGTAGTATAGCTTGAAGTCCGGCAACATGATGCCCCCAGCTTTGTTTTTCCTTTTCAACAATTCCTTGGAGATTTGGGGTCTTTTCTGGTTCCACACAAATTTAAGGGCTGTTTTTTCCAGTTCTTTGAAAAATGTCATTGGTATTTTGATTGGGATGGCATTGAAAGCGTAGATTGCTCTGGGTAGCATAGACATTTTAACTATGTTTGTTCTTCTGATCCATGAGCATGGAATATTTTTCCATCTTTTTGTGTCTTCTTCAATGTCTTTCAAGAGTGATTTGTAGTTTCTAGAATATAGGTCCTTTATGTCTCTGGTTAAGTTAATACCGAGATAACATATGATATTTGGTGCTATTGTAAATTGAATGGATTCCCTAATTTCTCTTTCTTCAGTCTCATTGTTCGTGTATAAAAATGCAACTGATTTCTGAGCATTGATTTTGTATCCCGCCACATTACTGAATTGTTCTATGAGTTCTAGTAGTTTGGGGGTGGAGTCTTTTGGGTTTTCTATATAGAGTATCATGTCATCTGCGAAGAGAGACAGTTTGACTTCTTCTTTGCCGATTTGGATACCTTTCATCCCTTTTTGTTGTCTGGTTGCTGTTGCAAGGATTTCTAGTACTATGTTGAATAATAATGGCGAGAGTGGGCATCCTTGTCGATCTTAAGGGAAAGGCTTTCAGCTTTTTCCCGTAGAGAATGATATTCGCTGTAGGCTTTTCATAGATCGTTTTTATGAAATTGAGGAATGTACCCTCTAACCCTACACTCTGAAGGGTTTTAATCAGGAAAGGATGCTGTATTTTGTCAAATGTTTTTTCTGCATCAATTGAGAGGATCATATGGTTCTTGACTCTTTTCCAGTTGATATGATCTATCACACTGATCGATTTGCGAATGTTGAACCACCCTTGCATCCCAGGGATGAATCCCACTTGGTCTTGATGGATAATCCTTTTAATGTACTTTTGGATCCTATTAGCTAGGATCTTGTTGAGAATTTTGGCGTCCATATTCATCAGGGATATCGGTCTGTAATTCTCCTTTTAGATGGGGTCTTTGCCTGGTTTGGGGATCAAGGTAATATTGACCTCACAGAAAGAGTTTGGTAGTTTTCCTTCTGTTTCTATTTTTTGAAACAGCTTCAAGAGAATAGATATCATTTCTTCCTTGAATGTTTGGTAGAATTCCCCGGGGAATCCGTCAGGCCCTGGATCTTGTTTTTGGGGAGGTTTTTGATCACTGCTTCAAACTCTTCATAATTAATTGGTCTGTTTAATCAATTTCTTCCTGTTTCAGTCTTGGTAATTTATAGATTTCCAGGAAGGCATCCATTTCTTCCAGGTTGCTTAATTTATTGGCATAAAGCTGTTAATAATAGTTTCTAATGATCCTTCTCATTTCATTGGTGTTGTTTGTGATCTCTCCCCTTTCATTCATAATTTTATTAATTTGGGTCCTTTCTCTATTCTTTTGAATAAGTCTGGCCAGTGGCTTATCGATCTTATTTATTCTTTCAAAGAACCAGCTTCTAGTTCTGTTGATCTGCTCTACTGTGCTCCTGGTTTCTAATTCATTGATCTCTGCTCTAATCTTGATCACCTGCCTTCTCGTGTGTGGGTTGGCCTATTCTTCTGTTCCAGCTCCAGCTTCTTGTGGTGAGAGTATAAAAACTGCATTTTAGATTTTTCTATTCTCTTGAGTGAGGCTTGGATGGCTATGTATTTTCCCCTTAGGACTGCCTTTGCAGTGTCCCACTGGTTTTGGACTGATGTGTTTTCATTCTCATTGGTCTCCAGAAATTGTTTAAACTGATTTTTAATTTCCTGGTTTACCCAGTCATTCTTGAGCAGGATGGTTCTTAGTTTCCAAGTGTTTGAGTTTCTTCTAAATTTTTCCTTGTGATTGAGTTCCAGTTTCAAAGCATTGTGGTCTGAGAATATGCAAGGAATAATCTCAGTCTTTTGGTATCGGTTAAGACCTGTTTTGTGACCTGTTTTGTGTCTATTCTGGAAAAAGTTCCATGTGCATTCAAAAAGAATGAGTATTCTGTTATTCTGGGGTGTAGTGTTTTATATATATCTATGAGGTCCATCTGTTCCAGTATGTCATTCAAAGCTCTTGTTTCTTTGTTAATTTTCTGCTTAGGTGATCTGTTGCTGAGAGTGGAGTGTTGAGGTCCCCTACTATTAATGTATTATTATCTATATGTCTCTTTATTCTTGTTAAGAGTTGGCTTATGTATCTAGCAGCTCCCCTGTTGGGGGCATAGATATTTATAATTGTCATATCCACTTGTTGGATACATCCTTTAAGAATAATATAGTGTCCTTCTGTATCTCTCACTACGGTCTTTAGTTTAAAATCTAATCTGTCTGATATGAGAATTGCTACTTCAGCTTTCTTTTGAGGTCCATTGGCATGAAAAGTGGTTTACCAACCCTTCACTTTCAGTCTGGATATATCTTTAGGTTCAAAATGAGTCTTTCGCAGGCAGCAAATGGTTGGGTCATGTCTTTTTATCCAATCTGCAACCCCGTGGCATTTATGGGAGCATTTAGGCCATTCACATTGAGAGTGATTATTGAGAGATATGATTTTAAGGATGTCATGTTTCCTGTGAAGTCTTTGTTTCTATAGATTGTAAATTTCTGTTCTGTATCACTCTTGGGGCCTTTTTACTTTTATAGAACCCCCCTGATATCTCCTGTAGGGCTGGCTTGGTGGTTATGAATTCCTTCAGTTTGCCGATCCTGGAAGGTCCTTATCTCTCCATCGATTCTGAATGACAGCCTTGCCGGATAAAGGATCCTTGGCTTCATGTTCTTCTCAGATAGAGCTTTGAAAATACCCTGCCAACCCTTCCTAGCTTGCCAGGTCTCTGTAGACAGGTCTGACGTTATTCTGATATTTTTCCTTCTGTATGTAAGGATTTTCTTTCCCCCGGCCGCTTTCAATACTGTATCCTTGGATCTAATATTTGCAAATTTCACTATGACGTGACATGGTGTGGGTCTGTTCTCATTGACCTTGGGAGGGGTCCTCTCTGCCTCTTGGACACGAATGCTTGTTTCCTTTGCCAGATTAGGGAAGTTCTCAGCTACCATTTGTTCAAATATCTCTTCTAGACCTCTCTCTTTCTCCACCCCCTCGGGGATGCCGATGATTCTGATATTGGAACCTTTCATTGAGTCAGTAATCTCCTGTAATCTACATTCTTGACATTGGATTTTTTTGAGGCAAGTTTCTGTTTTAACTTCTCTTCTACCATCCCATCCTCCAATTCACTAATTCGTTCTTCTGCCTCATTCACCCTGGCTGTCAGAGCGTCTAGTTTAGACTGCATTTGATTCATAGCATTTTTAATTTCTGCCAGACTCGCTCTCATTTCTGCCCTTAGAGAGTCTATATTCTCGTTAATATTTTCATTACTATTTTTTTCAAGCCTACACATCATCTTGACTATTGTTACTCTGAACTCCATTTCTGACAATTTGGTTATATCCATATCCATCAGTTCTGTGTCAGAGGCCACAGACTCATTATCTTTTCCTTGCCCTGGGGGATTTCTCCTTGTCATTCTGATGAGGAGAGGTTGTGGGGATGCCCAGAGCCCAAGTTATTGACCAGGACACAGGCAGTGTCACTTGTTTTATAGGGACCTTAGGGATGTCGGCTTCCTGATTTTTCAGCCTGCCTTCTGAGTGAGGGGCGTGCCGCGTTGATATTCAGGAAACCCTGTTTGGGCAGAGTTGCCCCGTCCTCTGCGAGGGGGTGTGGGGCTGGGCACAGTGTGAGCCAGTATTTCCGGGCTTTTGTTCTCTGGTGGCTTTCCCTGGCCGTTTTCTGTGCCTCTTCTGAGAGTCAGAGCAGCAGTGGCCATATACTAGCCTCTGTCTCAGAACAGAGAGATCGCAGTCTGCTCTCCACTGAGCTCTCTTGGGCACATTAACTCTGTTTCTGTTGGTGCTGCTAAAAACCCTGCAGCGACCCGGGATGTGTGTCCCACAGCCTGTGTCCCAGCCCTCACTTCCAGGGCCGGTGCGTCTCTGGCCTTTGTGTTTCTAACACCACCAGCCACCCCCGGTTCCCATGCATGCTCCCGAGCTCCCGAGCTCCCGATCTCCCTGTTTCAGTATGGTGTGTGTGCGCTCTGGAGCACCATTTTTCAGTCTGGTTGCGCGCACTCCCGAGCTCTCGGTTTCAATCTAGTTTGGGTGTATGCTCCAGAGCTCTGGTTTTCAGTTTGGACACGCACATTCCCAGGCTCAGTCTGCTCTCTCACGGGTGCCGGTCCGTGAGTCAGCCCGCTCCCCAGCACAAGTGGCTACTGCTTCCCAGCGCCTGAGTGTGGAGACTCCCTCCCCCTTCTGTTTATCTTCCTATATCTGTGCGCGGATTCACAGCTCCCCGTTTCGTACCTCAATACTCAGCACTGGAGATGTTCATTTGTAGAGATCCAGATGTATCTTCCTGCATCTCAGGCTGATTCCTTGAGTTTTCAGGATGGTCTGGTAGAGATCCAGCTCGACTCGGGACCAGCTGAGAAAGGGTCGCCTACTCCTCCGCCATCTTTTCTCCTCCTTGCAGACAGTGGTCGCTTTTCTGTTCATAGAGTTTCTGCTACTCTTTTCTTCGTTCTCCAGTTGCGTTCATAGATATTCAGAATGGTTTGGTAGCTCTCTCACTGAATTCCTGGGACCAGATGAACTTTAGGTCTCCTGCTCCTCTGCCATCTTGGAACGCCGAGCTAGAGCTCAACTCCTGCTTTAAGCTGGGTTCCTTGCAGAAAGTGGTCGCTTTTTTGTTCATAGACTTGCTGCCATTCTTTTCTTCATTCTCCAGTTGAGTTTGTAGGTGTTCAGAATGGTCTGATAGCTATCTAGCTGCATTCCTGGGACCAGACAAAATTTAAGCCTCCTGCTCCTCCGCCATCTTGGACTCCTCCTGTTATAACCTAATTATTAACATAATTTTGAAGTACTGGTAAACATAAATGCTGTTTTGAACTATTTGCAACAACTGTAATGTAATATAAAAATATCCTGATTTCTGCTGATGACAGAGCCACAGATTCCGCTAATAATTCTGGTATTTGTTGCCTCCATTCATAATTGAAGGAAAAGCTAAATCAGGTTAGTGGGAACGCAAGGATATAGTTTTATTCATACATACATGTTCACAGACTTCCTGAATTCTATCTATGGTCTCCTTGGTGGCCTGTGTTCCCCTGGTTAAAAATTCTTGCTACATGAATTAAGATAAATAAGATAAATCAAATATTTCTTATGTCAAAGAATGGCTTGAAACATTTTATAACAACTGAAAACTTATCTTTCAAACGATATACTTACAGGGAAATTGGGACCTTGGAAATTGAGAAATTGGTCTTGATTTTTTTTTTTTCATTATGAAACAAAGTGTTCCCTTGGCATGTTCACCTCAGTTAAAGGCATTTAATAAAATCCCTGTGGTATTTGAATACTCTGACATTGCTGGGAAAGGGTGTCTATTTATGAAAATAATGTTGTTAGACTAAAAAACTAAATAAAAGGATATGCTGAGTCAGAAATAACAAATTTTTATGGGAATAGGGTTTTTTTTTCTTTTCTTTTTCTTTTTTTTAAAGAGTAGATTAATCAATTAATCAATAGCATTTTGCCTTAAGATATTGTTAATTTCTCTCAGTCAGGACCATAACAGCAAGCTATTTCAGGCCGATCACAGAACAAAAATTTGGTACCAAGTTCCCTTGGCTTCCACTTGAGCATGCGACACAGCTCATTTCATGAGTAATGAGAATACTGATGATAATGACAACTGTGAGACTACGTCCATAGAATAGTAGAGAAAGAAACCAAAGGGGGAAAAGCCCTAATTGTTTCTAGTACTGTGTTTAAATTCTTGGAATTTGAGTTTTCACAGTGAAATGAAGACATCTTCAATAGCAGAGGAGGACTCACAGCCATAATATCCTAGTCATGTTTCTTACCTGTTTTCTGAAACTTTGAATTTCCAAGGAATGCAATGAGAAGAAACTGGGGGAAATTATAATTCCGGATCAGGTTCTGGCTCAAATGTTGACAGAGGTCAAACAGGACACATACAGGCCTATATTAGGTCAGGTGTAAAACAGAAGGACTAATAAGATGACCACAGGTCACAAGGAGTGGGGTGAAAATGAAAGGAAATGACGTAGCCCATTAGAATTTCACAACATCTGTCTAATAAGGAGTGAGTTAGATTGGCCATGGTTTGACAGAGTGGGTGGAGATAGGAAAATGTACCTCCTCAAAAAAGCAGTATTCAATTTTTCTATCCCCATTTTACCGGTCTGCTTCACTGTACTCTGGTAAAATTGACTTAATTGATCTTTCCTTTTGGTAAAGCCTATCAGTGATAATTTTGCTTTGATTTATTATCTAGCAGTAGACTTTCACACCATAATTTACTCTTTGATGTCCCCAATAGATTGTGTATGAGTTATATGTTTTTCCATAATACTACAAAATAAACCCCAAATAATCATCTATTTAGTCTCAAGTCTATGGGATTTCTCTGATTTGTACTGGGTTTGGCTGATTTGGTTATGCTTGGTTGATCTCAGCTGGTCTCACTTATGCCTCTGCAGTCAGATCAAGTCAGCTGGGTAGCTCCATCCCTGTTTACTGGGCTCACTCACTGATGAGCTTCCCATTACCTATTCTTATGTGGCCTTTTTTGGGATAACTTGAATAGCTCAGCTCTGTTCCTTATGCCCCCTCCTCCAACAGGCATGCCCGAGGATGTTCTTCCCATGTTTTTGGCAGAAGGCAAGAGACAAGCACAGGCACTTTTTTAAACTTGTTCTTGAGTAGATGGGCTGATATTTCATTGACCAAAGTTAGTCACGATGCCAATCAGATTCAAGAGTAAGGGAATAAATGCCACTGAGATACTATTTCACATTCATTAGTTTGGCTATCATGAGACAGGCAGAAAATAGCAAGTGTTGGCAAGGATGTGCATAGTTGGCAGAAATGTAAAACGGTGCACCCACTGTGGAAAATGGTATAGTAATTTCTCAAGAAATTAAACATACAATTATCATATGATCCAGCAATTCCACTTCTGGGTGTATATATAAAAGAACTGAAGGCAGGATTTCAGAGAAATACTTGCACACCCATGTTTAGAACAGCATTATTCACAATAACTAAAAGATGGAAACAACCCAAGTCCATCGATGGATGAGAATGGATAAACATATGCACACACATGCACACACACACAAACTGGACTATTACTCAGTTTTAAAAGGAAGGGAATTTTGACACATACACAAACTGGGTGAACCATGAAGATGCTCTACTAAGTGAAATAAGTCATCGAAGGACAAATATCATAAGATTCCACTTTTATAAGGTTTCTAGGGTAGTCAGATTCATACACACAGAAAATGGAATGGTAATTGTCAGGGGAGGGAGATAAAGGGGAATGGACAGTTTGATGAGTATGGAGTATCAACTGAGGAAGATGAGAAAGTTCTGGAGATGGATGGCGGTGATGGTTGCACGACAGTGTGAATATATTTAATGTCACTGAACTGCACACTTAAAAGTGGTTATAATGGTGAGTTTTTTGTTATGTATATTTTACCACGATAAAAAAGTACATAAAGAGTAAGGGGATAGATTTAACCTAATTGGTAATTATTGTTGCAGAGTCATGTAGCAGAATAGATGTTGATGACAGAGAAGCACATAACTAGGGACACTCAAGGAGTCAGTCTATCACAGAGGATATTTTTAAAGGCAGTAACATGTTTTTCAAAGCATAATGAATCATTGCAAAATTTAATTTTCTTCAAATGACTTTGACATTTATAACAGATTTAGAAAAATTGTAGTGAGGTGTTATATCTGTCTTAGTATGGCAGGGATTCGAATCTGGGAACCAAGTTCAAGAATACCAGCCGCTTTACCACACAATATATTAGTTAGCATGAAAAATTCAAGTTACAGGAAACAAGTCAACCCCCATATATTACATTTTGCTTATGCTGCAAATAATCAACTAAAGAATTAAAGTCTTCTTATGAAATAGGTTGTATCAAGATATCTGAAAGAAAAGAAGGTGCCACTTTATAAAACTTCACTTACTTTCCAGTAGTTATATAAAGATAGAAATCTATAGTGGCTGCTATAGCATTGTTTATTATATGTAACTGTGACCTGAACTTAGAGCATTTTAATGTTGATTAAAATTCTGTACAATTATTCATAATTTCCTTAATCTGTGCTATTTCCAATTTTCTGGTAATGAAAATGCTTGTGGTACTAATAGCTAAGGCATCTGTCCAATATTTATACACGAGCATCATTAAATATTTCTAATTTATTAAAATTCATGTTAATGTTCTTTTTGAAATATTGGTTCATGACTCCATTCATATGGGAAATTTATATGAGTTCTAATTTCATTTAGAGAATACTGAACATAACATAGTATATTTTTAAAAATCATCATAGTACAGATAGCACCTGTGAAAGGAGTAGTATTAGTTATTTTAATAGTAACTCTTTTGGGAGCTTTATATTTTTATTGTTAGTTTTGGGGGATAAAATTTATAAAAGTAAGATCGAAGTCATTTCATATGGTGTGAAATCGATATTGAATATTGTGAAAATCTATTATTTCATTCTGATAATTTACTGAGGCAGATAAAATGAATACTATGTTCATCTTGCAGACGACAAAATCAATCTCACAGTTTAAGTGACTTTTTCAAGGTTACAAGTTGTTCAGTGATGGAGACAGACAAGACTTTCAAACTGTTACCTCCTAGAACTGTGGTGTATAATGCAGCCTCCATCTGTCACATGTGGCTACTGAGCACTTGACATGGGACAACTCTGAAGGGAGCTGTGCTGTGGGAAGGAAATACCCACTGTATTGCAAAGACAGTACTAGAAAAGGAATAAAATATCACATTAATTATTTTATATTAACTCCGTGTTAAAGTGATAAGATTTGGGATATATTGGGCTAAATAAAATATGTTGTATACAATTCTTATAATGTGGCCACTGCAAAACTTAAAATTTTGTATGTGGCTCTCATGGTATTTCTCATGGACAGTGCTGTCCTAGAACTTTGTTTTTTCTACTGCTTTGGGCTAAGGATCTATGTAGGGGCTATTAACTGTGTGTCTAAGTTCATATGGTATTTTGGAGTTTAAGAATCAGTTAGGGTTTGACATGATTATTTCTATGTCAGTCTAACCATCATGACTAGGTACTGTTCAATAAATTCACAAATTGTCATAATGAAATAGTTAAGTGTATTGTCTATGAAGTTACAAATTCTAATGATAAGTTTCCTTGCTTTTTATCACAACTATGTTAAGTTCCTTGAGGTTATACATTTTCACACCTTCGTCTTTGATCATCATCTTTAATATGTAATGTGTCAGGGTTTTGTAGTAGTCAGAATTTTTTTTTAAAAAGCTCACCTAGTAAAAAAGTGTCCTGATACCTTGCCAACTGACTTTTCTTGAATGCTTAGCTCAAAGCAATAGAAAAAAAAAATAATAAAGTTCTAAGATGGCATGATCCATGAGAAATATGAGAGTCACATATAACATTTTTTAGTAGTCATATTTAAAGAGTAAAAATAAAGTGAAATTAATGGTATTTTTTATTTAATCCAGTATATCCAAAGCAACAAGAGAGCAATTTTTAAGTCCCCTCCCCGCCCCCCAAGCACTTTCTAGTGTTCTTAGGGTAATTAAAACTCTTACCATGATAACATTCTTACTGTGACTTATCTAGCCTTATGTGCTCAATCTTTCTCTCAATCTCTCTGTACTCCCTTCGCACCACCAGGGCTACCTGATCTCCTTCAGGTCCTCCAGCACTCCAGCATCCTCCCCCTCAGCCCAAGGGCCTGTGTGTTCCTTCCTCCCTCTGCAACACTCCAGATCTCACCACAAGACTATTCTTTCTTTGACTTCCAGTCATTTTTCATTATATGTGCTCACAGCACCCTGTTACTTTGGATGAATTATCTCATTAATCGGATTCCTTCATTCACATCTCTATGCCTTAGTGTACTCTAAGATCCATGAGGGCAGGCTCTGTATCTGTGTTTCTTCAGTACTGTGTCCCCAGTGCATAGTGCTTGACACACAGTAGGTGCTCAGTAAGTATTGACTTCATGAAGGAATAAATAAATGTATATATCCCTGAAAGAACCAATACACATTCTTTGATGTATGCTTAATGTTCCATTTGTAATAGGACTCTTGGTATTTAATTTAAATGAGTCCCTTGACATTTTACTACCTATTTTATGTTCCGTATTTGTTTTGCATAGTATTTCAGTTTCCAGCTAAAAATCAGATTATTACAGCATATCATTGGACACTTAAGCATTGCCACTAATGTTACTTAACATGAACCATCATTAGTTATTTGATTCACACAATATCCCTGTTTCTGCTTTTGGGAAGAAAAGTTGTTATTGAAAAGTCATCAATATAGGTGACTGCTCAAACTTAAGGGGACAATAATAAATATGGAAATAGATTTGAAAATGCTGTTTTCTCTGTGTGTGTATAAGTGTGTGAAGAGAGAGAGGTATTGAAAGACCAAGGCTAGATTTTGAAATACTGTCATTTTTTATGTTAATTTTCATGTTTGGGTATAGGGTTTTTATACTTACTAAATGCTAATGTTGCTTTTAAAAATATAGACAATATAATATTTAACTCTCAATTATAGCAGAATGTTTTTACCTTTGAGAAAAGAGGAAAATCACAAGAAAACAGTCTGATGTTTTAATTTTAAATACAGATTACTAAGGAAATCCTTCAGAGACATTATATCCTGACATCCCAGTAGCGTACGTGCTGGTCGTCTATTCTGTCTAGAAGTCTGAAAACTGTGCACTAATGCCCACATGATTGAGTTAATTGTCCGGAGAGATCCCTTATTAAAGAAATATTAAATTAAATTATGTCCTATAGGCCTTCTTAAGTAAACATGTAGACCACTCCCTTTTAGAAGGATTTTTATCAGAAGGCTAAAATATTTAAAATTATTTATTGTAAACTTTTTAGTTGATAATAAAATATATTTAACTATACCACTAGTTTTCAGAGTGTGATCGTTGACTGGGAACATAGGCATTACCTGGGAACTTGTGAGAAATGCAAAGTCTCCTGTCCTCACCCCAAACCACAGAATCAGAAATTTTGTGAGTGGGATACAGGAATTCATGTTTGAACAAGTTCTCTGTATGATTCTGATGTACTTGATACTTAGAACAACTGAGCTATGCTATTATATTTAAGGAGAATTCTCATTAATAGCCTTAAAATATTTAGTGCCTGTTAAAATATTATTGAGTCATGCTGTATAGCACAGGTAAAACTATAAATCAGAAAAGACTTCTTTAAAAAATGAAGAAAAAAAGGCGCCTGGGTGGCTCAGTCCTTAAGCGTCTTACTTCGGTTCAGGGCATGATCCTGGTGTTCTAGGATCGAGCCCCCACATCGGGCTCCCTGCTGGGAGCCTGCTTCTTCCGCTCCCACTCCCCCTGCTTGTGTTCCCTCTCTTGCTGGCTGTCTCTCTCTCTGTCAAATAAATAAATAAACTTAAAAAAAAACAAAGAAAAATATACCTATCTTATCTTTCAGAAGTCCTCTTTAAAATTTCTATTTCAGGTGCCAAATTCATAAACATTTTCACAAGAATAAGAGTCTCTCCCTGTAGGAAATATGTGAAACATATATAGTTAGTGATAGCAAATTGGCAAATTTGTTGGCAAATTGGCTCTCTGAAGAAAGACACCCACATTTGTAGCATTTTCTGATTTCCATGGTGTATATCTCCCAGCATGGTCTTTTACTAGATTCTAACACAATGTCTCTTGAAAATGGAGTTGGGAAGAGATGTTCAAAGTAAGTGTTCTAGTTTTTTGGAGGGAGAGAGGGCACTCTTGAGAAAGTGTCCAATCCACTTTCTTTATGGAAAATTTCCCTTTTTTTCATATTCTTTTCTGCCTGGTTAAGAAGAAGTCATACATATTCTAAGATTCTTTGACTAAGAGTTCTCATGTAGGAATAATGTTTTAGTTTAAATGGACTGCCAGTCAGTTAATGACAATATCATTTATCATAAGTGATTTCCTGAATTCTCAATCATTTATGCCTATACAAGTATCCTTTACAATGGGAAGCATTTGGAACATATGTAATCCAGGTCAGATTTTAGGTAGCTTTCCCAATGATTCTATTTTACTTAGGGACTCTTTTGGTAACCAGAGTCAATCCTCAATAATTTCATACTAAAACAAAATAAAAAACTTTCGGGTAATTAAGAATCAACATTTCAATTATTCAAAATATTATTGAATATAATTAAATTTTAAAATGGTGCCATTAAGTAAAAACAAACAGTGAAAATGAGGACATTTTTTTTCTGTAGCTGGTAAGAAACAAATCTGGCGTGTTGTTATTGGTGATGAAGACTCCTTAAACAAATCTGGCTGGTTATTATTTCTAGTGTAGGCTGCTGTCCTGGATTGCAAAAATATTTCAATGCCTCTTTGTGTCTTTTGCTCTTTTTCTCTTTTTAAATTCAGTATCCTTGACAGATAAATGCTGGTAAAAGTCTGTTTTGAATCTGCTGCTTCTGCGCTCAGAAAGTATCAGTATCCTTTACTGCCTGCAATATGAGAAACCCAACATGTTAGCTTGGTACTCAAACTCTTCCTACTTTCCATCTTCATTTTCTGATACTACTCTCTGTGTACTCCTACACTTTGCCATTCCTGCAAGTATCCCGCTTTGCCTGATACCTGCAGTGTTTTCTCTCTCTGCCCATGATATTCCTTCTCTTTCTCATAACTGGAAATCCCATGTATACTTTATGTCTTACTGAACATCTCATGTTTTCTCCAACATTTTGTCATCCTTCCTGCTCTTGTGGGTGAGCAGTGAGATGGAATATTTGGAGTCACTACCTGGGTTTGAACATTTAGCAGCTCTTTTATCCTGTGTACCTCACTCAATGTGCTTTCAGCATGTCCTCATTCATAAAGTGGGTTTCATAATAACTGTTTTTTTTAATTGTATTGCAGAAACTTAGTGAAGTGCCTGGTGAGAAATATTAACTATGACTTTCTTTTTTTCTTTTGAACTCAAAAAACCTACATCTAACCACTTGTTTGGCCCTTATGTACTTTCTTGTATTATAGCTTGTGCATACATGTTATTGTATTTGGAATATATTTTAAGAACCTTGGCCGTGGGGGCCAGACTTCGGTCTATTTCCATTTCAATAGACCTAACACACACCTAGCAAATAATAGGTGCTGAAAAAATAACTGATGAATAATAATAGAATGGAAGAGGGCAAGAAACACTCATGTGGGTATTGGGAAAACAGGGTCCTGGTCTCGGCTTTGCTTACATCTTATATTAGCTAATAACTTGTTTGATGGGGCGCCTGGGTGGCGCAGTCGTTAAGCATCTGCCTTCGGCTCAGGGCGTGATCCTGGCATTCTGGGATCGAGCCCCACATCAGGCTTTTCCACTGGGAGCCTGCTTCTTCCTCTCCCACTCCCCCTGCTTGTGTTCCCTCTCTCGCTGGCTGTCTCTGTCTAATAAATAAATACATAAATCTTTAAAAACAAACAAACAAACAAACAAACAAAAACTTGTTTGAGCTTCAGCATCCTCATTTCAAACAGAGGCAGAACTACCAGGTGATCTCTAGCTCTTTCAGAACCCAGGTGTAATTATCTGTGATATGGTTTAAGCCATAAATACAGACCATATGTTATATATTCATGTGTCTATTGAAAATACTGTTTTATTCTATTTTTATAAGATCATCATACTCAATTCATAACACATAACTTTCCTTGGTCTGTGGGAGAATCCTCTTTTTAAAAATTGTATTACATGATTTTTCCTTCACCTTGAAAATTCCATGTGGATTAAAGATTTAACTGCAAAAATGAAATCGTAAAACCAACAAAAGAAAACATGGGGAATGCATTTGTGACCTTGGATGGAGAACATTTTTGACTCACAGAGGAAAAGCTGTAAAGGGAAGAGTGATGCATTTAACCATCTTACTATATATCGCATTTTCCACTGGGCTGTGTATAAGTATGTGCTCTCCAATACATTACCTAGTGATTTCATTTCTTCATTGTATCTATGAATTAGATCATAAGGTGGCAAATTAATTAGATTATCAAATGTAACAATTTCTTCTGACCTATGTTTAAAGGATTATTCTATCACTGCATGTTAACATTAGGAAGAAAACTGGAGAATGTACACAAATACTGTTTAAACAACATTCAAATATGGAAAATGGAATATCTGCTCATTTGGAAATGTTTAGAAAACTTAATTTCCAGTTTCCATCTTAATGTGTATGGCAGCAAATATTAATTCACCTGATACTACTACAAAGCATCATTACGAATAAAACAGGAAAACATGCATTATTTCTATAGAATTGCCTTCCGCATGGAGATACAAGGCATGGTATTTTCACTGTTGATAGCTGTCAGAAGATGCCACCTGGCCTCATCTGGTGTACAGTATTTTTAATTTGTTCAGTCACAGAGAAGATGCTTTTTTTTTTCTTTATGAAAGCACCTGAGAAACTGCACCAGTCCAAAATTCTGAGGGAATTAAGGTTTTTAAAAGATTCTTTAGAAAAATTCCTTAAATGTTTTAAAATTCTCTAATTGTTATTTTCTTTTTCTAAGAAGGCCATCTCAGGGCTAACATCCCTTTCTCCATTCAGTTTATGTTAGGCATTGTTTTATATAGAGTCCAAATTTAATGTAGAGAATTTCTCTTATCTCTTAATATGGTACTTATGTTTTCCATATATGTTTGCATTTTATTTTAAATTAATCATACATTCTTTAGGTCATGAGACAAACACACTGGAACTATAGTCAGAAATCACATATTCAAGTCCCCGTTCTCATTGTCTGTATGAATTTGGGCAAGCAATATACTCCCTCAGGTCTTTTTCCAGGGAGCTTCCTCACTGTATGATTTGGTGTTTTGAATGAAATGTTGTGAAACACCATATTTAGCCTTAGAGAACGGTAGAGATATTAGTTGTGTTTATTGTTCTTTTCTATAACCCTCAATACAGTGTAGAAAAAAGCAAAAGAGCTCAGATATTTATTAAACACTGGCTTTTTGAAGCTGGATGAAAGTAGAAAAGAATTGACTGTATTCCAAAGGATTCATTGAGTTCATAAAGTATTCAAAGACATTATTTAAACTAATTAATTTCCCCTATTAAGTGGTCATAGAACATGGACAACAAGAACAGAATGTGGTTAGGTTTCAGGGTATTAAATTGTTTTCAGAGAATTCCAACATCTGTTCTTAAACTCTCTAGGTTGCTGTGAATACTTCATTGAAATGTCAGGTAGCTATTACTTTTTCCCTTCATCCAGGAATGTGATTTTAATGCGATATATTTGTGGTCTAAATTGAGCCATAACATACTATTGACACTGTCCTAAATTTCACACAAAGACAAATTATTTAGCTATTTTCTTTCTGGGAAAGGGAGTTAATTAAAAGAAAATAATTTTCCCAGCATATTTACCCAAAGGCACAAATCATATCCATTTAAATACTTATTTATCTTCCTGAATTAAGGAATTCAGTCAAAATAATTTCCATCCAGAGCTCAAAAGGACTTTTGCTAACTGAATTTAGAATTCTATAATAAGAAAGTAGAGAAGTGACAACTAAACAAAAAAAGAAACTAAGATGTATTATTTTTCTATTATAATGAATAATAATCATGTT
Source organism: Ursus americanus (assembly GCF_024610735.1). NCBI lineage: Eukaryota > Metazoa > Chordata > Mammalia > Carnivora > Ursidae > Ursus > Ursus americanus. The sequence goes on from NC_142141.1 coordinate 13,976,630, forward strand.
AACAATTGAAAATACATTACTCCGACATTGGAAACCAACTCATCTTTGAACTTGGGTAGGGCATACAGAAATAATATGTTTAGCAATTTTGGCCTTAGGTACATTTCCCATGATGCATTTACAATCTACACATCCCATTTGTTAGCTAATGTTGCAATTGCTTTGAAACTTCATATGGATTAAAACATATCCAAGGGAGAAATGTAAACAGAAATTGTCATATTACTTCTATATAGAATCAAATTTATTAACAGAAACACAGGAATATAGAATATATTTCCTTAATATAGAGATAAAATATTTTCTTGTAATCTAAACACATTTTCAAATTATATAAAACAATAAATACTTATTAATGTCAAGGACTAATCTGCTTGACAGATTAGTCAGTCAAAACATGATTTGATTCTATGCTGGTTTGTGCTAGATGTGATTTCAGAACCTGAAACTAAATAATTAGAATGTGCCTTATCTCGCTAGGCCAGTGGGAGAGGTTCATTATAAATCCAGCAACAAACTTATGGGCCTGTCGTCGTGCATCAAAAAGAAGAACTGAGATTGTGTTTAGACCTTCATGAAGTTTAGTCATTTGTTTTTAGAGTTTTAGCACCATGAACAGTACATTTTCCTGGGAGTGTTGGGCGGAGGGGCTCAAAAATTCAATTAGAGCTGTAGTTATTTGTAAAGGAATTCTTTTTCTATATTGTTAAGCTAATTTACTGGAGGGTGAGTGAAAATGTAGGCAAATCCATCAAATTAGTAATTAGACCATATTCAAACTTGCTTTGGGATCTTGACACTGGTACAGACTTGGTTTGTAGGCAACTTTTTTACTTAGTAGCCAAAGGATTCATCCTATACATTATTCAACTCTTTTCCACCCTTCTACGTTCCAACACCTTCTGCTAATTTTTTGTTTGTTAGAATGTTCTTATAATATTGAGGAAAATTTTAAGATAAAAAGAATCTTCTTTACTGGCAGCCATGGTTGGGGAGGAGGACTTTGCTTGTGGATGTATCAGTTATTGATATAAATGAGTGTCCAGCTAGGTATTTGTTTTCATCTCTTCCAATTTATCGTATGTCCAGAGATTGCGCTTCTATTGAAACCATGTTTCTAAGGTCAGTAAAGGTTGTTGTCAATTCTTATTCATATGGTCATTCTTTCATTAATTCAACAAATCTTTATAAGGCCTGAAGTCTATATTAAGCACTCTTCCATGTACTGGGGTTAAAAGAGGTAAATAAAACTGATGCAATCTCTGTACTTACGGGCAAGACTACTGGGTGACCAGATATTAAACTAGAGCACAACAATTATACATTTACAGTTGTGATAAGTATGAAGAAGAAAAAACACAAGATATTAGAATACATAATATTATGCTGGGGATGAATCCTTTATCAGGAAGACTTACACAAAGATACCCCTTGATTTCTTGCCTGCACGTTAACAATAACTTCTGAAATGGCCTTCATACACTATTTCCTCTTCAGACTGTGCTCGGCAGTGTAGCCAGAGTGACCTTGTTGTGTAAATATGTTGTGTAAATATGACCATGCTTATCTCCTGATTGATTATCTTCAGTGGCTTTGTGGCTTATTACTCTTAATATAAACACCCCAATCCTTGTGAGGAATGGTTAGGAATGTCACTACCTGCACCTCTTTATCCTTGAGATCTCCTTTTTTTTTTTTTATATTGGCTTCCTTTTTCAGGGATACTCTCTACATGTGGAGGCAAAAGTAGTCCCCATGAAGCTCTCTATTTATGCTATCCTAATGGTTTTCAGTCTCTGTTCCCAAAATTGCATGGGGTGGGGGAGAGGAAGCTTCCAAAAGAAAGAGATGAACAATGGGTAAAATAACACATATCCTCTCTAGCCATATAATTAAAATAAAATTATTCTGCGTATAGTGTAATTTTCTGTCAACTAATGCTCCCTATATTTAAAACTGTATTTAAGCAAGTATATAAAGTAATTTGCTATAGTAAATTCCCCCATTAGTAAGATAATTTTAAAAGCCTCTTGGAGATATTTGGAAGAAATTGGAAGTTTTTGAGGTAAATCATTCTATACTCTCTATTTTCTCACTCTAGAAAATGAGCTAATTTAAATGTTGATATTTTGAGCTCATTTAGTAGTAGTTAATATTCTTTAACCTATTATATTTAACATACTTCATTAGCTTGAATTTCTTTCTACAACTTTCTTATTCCTGTTTTTGTTGCTCTTTAATTTTGATGGGATCTATAGAAAACTTCAAGCTTTCCAAGATATCACAAAAGGCACTGCTTTATATTTATTTATATTTATATATATTTATTTATTTTAGAGAGAGACTGTGTGTGCATAAGTGTGGGGAGTTGCAGAGGGAGCAAATCCTGAAGAAGACTTCCCACTGAGCATAGAGGTCCGTGCTGGGCTCGAGGCATGGGGCTGGAGGAGTGAGGCTTGATCCCTCAACCCATGGGATCATGACCTGAGCCCAAAGCAAGAGTCGGACACTAAACCAACTGAGCCACTCAGGCACCCCACAAAAAGCACTGCTTTTTAATGGGTGTGAGTTTTTGTTTATTGACAGTGGGATGTTGTAGCATAAACAGTGTATTAGGGAAACCGTATCACAGAGCTGCTTTTCTTCTTGTATAGCTTTTATATAATTCTTTCATTAGTGTCTCAGAGGGAAAACAAGGCCAAAAGCATATCTCTAATTTTAAGATCACAGCACATGTAACAGATTGAGTTGGGAAAGTAAGTGTAAATCACTTGAAGGCTGTAGGTTTAGATATCCACTTGGAAAAATAAACTCTGTGTGTGTGTGTGTGTGTGTGTGTGTGTGTGTGTGTGTGTGTGTGTGTTGGGCCATTGGTACATAACTAGACAAAGTGTGAAGTTGTTTTCAAGCTGGAAGGATTATGAATCAAATGCTAATGTTATAGCATGAATAGATACCCTGGGGTAGGCATTTTGGGAATACTGAGTAGGTATTATGGTCCCTATTGGAGTAGGTAGGTATGTTCCCCAAGAAATTGCCATTGAGAAGTTTAGAATTCATTCAGTTATTCACCATTAATTACATATGGTTTATATTAAATAGGCAATAATGTTAATTTTTACTTTGTTCTATTTTTTATTTAGATGTATAAGTTTGTGATTAATAGCGAAACTATATAATTCTTCATGTCTTCATTATCTTTTACATTTAAATTAATTGCTTTAGATGAGATTTGGAAATACTGAAATTGGCTATCTAATAATTGAAGTTCTATAATAGTAAAACTATGGAAATCCTATGTAATCATGACTCCATTCTTTGTGACAAAACCTCCTCTTTATATTGACATTAACAAAATACCCTGATTTAGAATCAGTATGAGGTGATACATAAGCTTTTCCCATGTCTTTCAACATCTTTAATGGTTTAAGTTGATCTCTTATTGAAAGTTAAAATTTCCAAAAAAAGACACTTTAATATAGAAAATTCCCAGGATTCTATCAATCAAGTTTCATCTTGTGACACTTTCTGAGGTTATTTTGGAGCAATGTCACTATGACCTACATTATTGAGTGTTAAGCTGCTAATATCCTAAATATTTTGATAGGTACCATTTAACTTTCATAATAAATCTCTGAGAGAAGCACAATATTATCTTTTGGTGAGATACGTGAATCTAGGTTCCAAAATATAGAACAGTTTGTTAAAATGGAGCTGGGACTCAAAATTTGTTTCGGTTGACCAGAATTGACAGTCTAAATACTAAATTACAACTCAGGGGACAACTTATTTTAAGAGGCCCAAAGTTGCTTTTATATACTATTTAATAATCTCAGATTTTTTATGGAAGTTTTGTTTGGTTGTTGAGTCTCTTTTGCTAAGTTGCCAAGTACATAAAATTCCCTACAATGCACCATATAGTAACATTGCTTGGCTGTTTAAATATAGGCAAAATTCTCAAAGCCTGTCCTATAATCCTCCGGAATGTCAATGTGAATTTGGGATTAACTGAAAGGAATGACTGAAATATATTGTTGGGCTGAAGAAATGAACCAGGTGTCTGAAAATGGAAAAATGCCAAAGTCTTTGCCAGTTTTCAAATTCACTGACTTGTTTGGAATTTGTAATGAGATCTGACTAAGGTTTTCTGTGGAGTTAAGATGATTGTTTTTACCTATATCAGGGTTTCTGAACCTCAGTACTACTGACATTTTGGGCAGATAATTATTAGTCGTGAGAGGCTGACCTCTGCATTGTAGAACATTTGACAGCATCCCTGGCTTCTACCCACTAGATGCCAATAGCACCCAGTCGTGACAAATAACCATGTCTCCCAGCATCGCCGCATATCCCCTGGGAGGAGGCAAAATTGCCTCTAATTGAGAGTCACTGATCTATATGTATACACTTCCTAGAGATGCAAAATTTCCTTATTTTATGGGATGCAAACAAATGGCTAGCCTTTGTGAGCAATGACTATCCTGATTTCATTGTTGTTAAAGGGAACTCCTAAGTGACCTTATTCTATATTTTTAACTGCTGTTAGATACATTGATTGCATTACTCTCTCAAGCCAATTATTATCATTTAAAATGCTCATATGGCTTTTGCTGTGTGTGATCAGAGGTCCCATGTAAAGTGAAATGGCAAATCTTTTTATTTAAATAATAAAGGAAATATTTCAGAGGAAGTAGCAGCTACAAGCCCTTTTTTCTTATTAAATTTACCTTGCTTTACAATCTCATAGACTCTTGTGTTAAAGCAGGGTTGCTTAGAAACCTCATATTTCAAGGTAATTTTATTTCCTTGTCATAACTTCGGACCTTGGTCTAAGCTATTCTGGACCACTCCTGCAGATTTCCTAACTTTAGATCTCAAAGATCAGGATTTCAGGTATGAGTCCTTTTCCTCCAAAAGGTTCTAGTCTCATGAGGCATATTAGTCCATTAGTTCTGAGAAACCAACTTGGAACACCACAGAATGAAGCAGATTTGCTAAGGCCCTTGAGAATATAACAACTGGCACCCACTTCTTTATATTGGTATAACTAAGGGAGGCAGTCAAGTGATGCTTTGCAATACCAAAATTATCTTCAAGGTGACTTTCGATCATTTCCATATTATAAAAAAGGTGTCAAATTCTCTCTCCCAAAGACAAGCGTTCTTTTAAGCTAAATGATAAGGAGTTTGCGATATTAGTTCTTATCTCACAGAGTGATGCAATTTCCTTGCAAAAGTAATCTGCTTTTTCAAACAATTGCAAATTTCAGTGACTACAGATGAAGATGGCAAGGAAGAAAACCCCAAAGGCATAGTTGTCTTTGTTTGAGGATGTTATTACGAAACTCATTCTGGTTCATGGCCAGGTACTTCCTGGCTGCCTTTGTGGAAGGCCAGTCCACTCATTTGTGTTTGGTGATACAAAGAGCTATTTTTGTTGTTGAGTGCAATTGCCTCCATTTATAAGTACTTAAAATAAGCACACACTCTTTCTGAAAAGCTATTCCACTTTCATTTTATTAAATGATTTATTGGATGGCTCCCCAAATGATTACCTACAAATGTCAGGTAAAGGTTAATTTAATACCATGGGGCAGAGTGGTATAAGACTTGTGTGGCATGAAGTTGATAATACCATTTGCTTTAGTAAAGGAAAGGGAATAATTTAGTGTAACGCGATGGGAATCTGACATTATTTTTCAGTTTACCTGTTGATAAAGAAATACATTTTTGAGTGTCTTTTCTATCTCAGAAAAAGTGAGAATGTTTTTGAAAGAATTACCTCACTTAACCATTTGAAAATAGTATTGGAATAATTTAGAAATATTTTTATTTCTGCTGAAACACTATCTGCAAGTGAGATGATGCTATCAAAGAAAGAAGAAGCATGATATGGGGGCAAGGCAAAGTCAATTTTTGCAGACATATTACATAGTATTTTTGAGCATGTAGAAGCTCTGAGTCAGGAAACCTGAGCTTGGTTCCTGGCTCCATCATCTATTTACTAAATATATGACATTGGGAAAATTACTCAACTTCTTAAGTTTTAGTTTTCTCATCTATAACATGAATATTTCAGAGCACATTTTTTTTTGCACACATGTTCATTCTATTCCCTTATTCAACAAATATTGATGGAGTACCAAATGTGTAGTAGGAATTTTTTTCCAGCTTTGTTGAGATATAATTGACATACAACATTGTCTAAGTTTAAGGTGTACAACATGATAATTTGATACACTTACATGTTGTAAAATGATTACTGCAATAGGGTTAGTTGACACTTCACATAATTACCGTTCCATTTTTGTAGTGAAAACATTTATGATCTACTCCCTTAGCAAGTTTCAAGTATATAGCATAGTATTAATAACTATAATCACCATGGTGTACACTAGATCCCCAGAACTTATTCATCTTTTTTAAAAAAGATTTTATTTATATATTTGAGGGAGATTGAGAGCACAAGTGGGAGGAGGGGCAGAGAAAGAGGGAGAAGCAGACTCACCACTGAGCACGGGGCCCCACAAGTGGGCTGATCCCAGGACCCTGAGATCATGACCTGAGCCGAAGTCAGATGCTTAGCTGATTAGCTAACCAGGTGTCCTGAATTTATTCATCTTAGAACTGAATGTTTGTACCATTTTATCAACATGTACCATTTCCCCCAATCCCCAGTCCCTGGCAACCAAAATTCTACTCTATTCCTGTGAGTTTGGCTTTTTTAACATTCCTCATCCAAGAGCTATACAGTATTTGTCTTTTTCTGTCTGACTCATTTCACCTTGCATAACTATGCCCTCGAGCTCTGCCCAAGTTGGAGCAAACAGAAGGATTTCCTTCTTTCTCATTACAAACAGTATTTCATTGTATACACACCATATATACTTTATCCGTTCATCTATTCTTACGTGGACACTTAGGTTGATTCCATATCTTGACTATTGTTGATAGTATTGCAATGAACACGGGAGTACAAATATCTCTTTGAGGGAGTGATTTCGTCTTCTTCAGATATATACACAGAAGTGGGAGTTTTGGGTCATATGATAGTTCTAGTTTTAATTTTTTGAGAAAACTCCATACTGTTTTCATTAGTGGCTGTACCAATTTACATTCCCTCAAGGTGGCCCCTTCTCTACATCCTCACCAACATTTGTCATTACTTGTCATTTTGATACTAGCCATTCTTTTATTATTATTATTTATTATTATTATTATTATTATTATTATTTTGTTATGATATGTTAGTAACCATACAGTACATCATTAGTTTTTGGTGTAGTGTTCCATGATTCATTGTTTGCGTATAATACCCAGTGCTCCATGCAATACATGCCCTCCTTAATACCCTTCACTGGGCTAGCCTATCCCCCCACCCCATCCCCTCTAAAACCCTCAGTTCATTTCCCTGAGTCCATAGTATCTCATGGTTCGTTTTCCCCTCTGTTTACCCCCCCTTCATTTTTCCCTTCCTTCTCCTATCTCCCTGCTATTCCTTATGTTCCATAAATGAGTGAAACCATATGATAATTGTCTTTCTCTGTTTGACTTATTTCACTTAGCATAATCTCCTCCAGTCCTGTCCATGTTGATGCAAATGTTGGGTAATCATTCTTTCTGATGGCTGAGTAATATTCCATTGTATATATGGACCACATCTTCTTTAATCCATTCGTCCATTGAAGGGCATCTCTGCTACTTCCATAGTTTGGCTATTGTGGACAATGCTGTTTTGAACACTGGGGTACATATGGCCCTTCTTTTCACTACGTCTGTATCTTTGGGGTAAATACCCAGTAGTGCAGTTGCTGGGTCATTGGGTAGCTCTATTTTTAACTTTTTGAGGAACCTCCACATTGTTTTCCAAAGTGGCTTTACCAACTTACATTCCCACCAACAGTGTAAGAGGGTTCCCCTTTCTCTACATCCTCTCCAACATTTGTTGTTTCTCGCCTTTTCAATTTTTGCCATTCTAACTGGTGTAAGGTGGTATCTCAATGTGGTTTTGATTTGAATTTCCCTCATGGCTAATGATGTTGAACATTTATTCATGTGTCTGTTAGCCATTCATATGTCTTCATTGGGAAAGTGTCTATTCATATCTTCTGCCTCGTTTTTATTTGATTATTTGTTTCTTGGGTATTGAGTTTGAGAAGTTCTTTATAGATCTTGGATACCAGTCTTTTATCTGTAGTGTCATTTGCAAATAGCTTCTCCCATTCTGTATGTTGCCGCTTAGTTTTGTTGACTGTTTCCTTTGCTGTGCAGAAGGTTTTTACCTTGATGAAGTACCAACAGTTCATTTTTGCTGTTGTTTCCCTTGCCTTTGGAGACATGTAATGAAAGAAGTTGCTGTGGCTGATGTCAAAGAGGTTACAGCCTATGTTCTCCTCTATGATTTTGATGGATTCCTGTCTCACATTGAGGTCGTTCATCCATTTGAAGTTTATCTTTGTGTATGGTATGAGAGAGTGGTCAAGTTTCATTCTTCTGTATATAGTTGTCCAATTTTCCCAGCACCATTTATTGAAGAGACTGTCTTTTTTCCACTTGATGTTCTTTCCTGCTTCATCAAAAATTAGTTGACCATAGAGTGGAGGGTCCATATCTGGAGTCTCTATTCTCTTCCATTGGTCTATGTGTCTGTTTTTGTGCCAGTACCATGCTGTCTTGGTGATCACAGCTTTGTAGTATAGCTTGAAATCAGGCAATGTGATGCCCCCGGCTTTGTTTTTCTTTTTCAACATTTCCTTGGCAATTTGAGGTCTTTTCTTATTCCATACAAATTTTAGGATTGTTTGTTCCAGCACTTTGAAAAATGTCATTGGTATTTTGATCGGGATGGTGTTGAAAGTGCAGATTGCTCTGGGTAGCATAGACATTTGAGCTATGATTATTTTTCTGATCCATGAGCATGGAATGTTTTTCATCTTTTTGCATCTTCTTCAATGTCTTTCATCGGTGTTCTGTGGTTTCTAGAGTATAGATCCTTTACCTCTCTGGTTAAGTTTATTCAGAGATATCTTATGGTTTTTGGTGCTATTGTAAATGGAATCAATTCCCTAATTTCTCTTTCTTCAGTCTCATTGTTCCTGTATAGAAACGCAACTGATTTCTGAGCATTGATTTTGTATCCTGCCACATTACTGGATTGCTCTATAACTTCTAGTAGTTTGGGGGTGGAGTCTTTTGGGTTTTTCTATGTAGAGTATTGTGTCATCTGCGAAGAGAGACAGTTTGACTTCTTCTTTGCTGATTTGGATACATTTTATCCCTTTTTGTTGTCTGATTGCCTTTGCAAGGACTTCTAGTATTATGTTGAATAATAATGGCAAGAGTGGGCATCCTTGTCGTGTTCCTGATCTTAAGGGAAAGGCTTCCAGCTTTTCCCCATTGAGAATGATATTCGCTGTAGGCTTTTCATAGATGGTTTTTATGAAATTGAGGAATGTACCCTTGATCCCTACACTCTGAAGGGTTTTAATCAGGAAAGGATGCTGTAGTTTGTCAAATGCTTTTTCTGGATCAATTGAGAGGATCATATGGTTCGTGTCTCTTCTCTTATTAATGTGTTCTATCACACTGATTTGCGAGTATTGAACCACCCTTGCAACCCAGGGATGAATCCCACTTGGTCGTGATGGATAATCCTTTTAATATACTGTTGAATCCTATTAGCTAGGATCTTGTTGAGAATTTTGGCATCCATATTCATCAGGGATATTGGTCTGTAATTCTCCTTTTTGATGGGGTCTTTGCCTGGTTTGGGGATCAAGGTAATATTGGCCTCATAGAATGAGTTTGGTATTCTATTTTTTTGAAACAGCTTCAGGACAATAGGTATTATTTCTTCTTTGAATGTTTGGTAGAATTCCCCAGGGAATCCATCAGGCCCTGGACTCCTGTTTTTTGGGAGGTTTTTGATCACTGCTTCAATTTCTTCACTATTAATCGTTCTATTTAGATTATCAATTTCTTCCTGTTTTAGTCTTGATAGTTTATAGGTTTCCAGGAAGGCATCCATTTATTCCAGGTTGCTTAATTTATTGGCATATAGTTGTTGATAATAGTTTGTAATGATTGTTTCTATTTCCTTGATGTTAGTCATGTTCTCTTTCCTTTCATTCATAATTTTATTAATTTGGGTCCTTTCTCTATTCTTTTGAATAAGTCTGGCCAGTGGCTTATTGATCTTATTAATTCTTTCAAAGAACCAGCTTAAAATTTTGTTGATCTGCTCTACTGTATTTCTGGTTTCTAATTCATTGATCTGTGCTCTAATCTTAATCAGTTGTCTTTTTGTGTGTGGCTTAGGCCAGTTCTTTTGTTCCATCTCCAGCTGTTTAAGGTGTGAGTATAAGGACTGCATTTTAGATTTTTCTATGCTTTTGAGTGAAGCTTGGATGGCTATGTATTTCCCCCTTAGGAGCACCTTTGCAGTGTCCCATAGGTTTTGGGCTGATGTGTTTTCATTCTCATTGGTCTCCAAAAATTGTTTAAACTGATTTTTAATTTCCTGGTTTACCCAATCATTTTTGAGCAGGATGGTTCTTAGTTTCCAAGTGTTTGAGTTTCTTCCAAATTTTTTCTTGTGATTGAGTTCCAGTTTCAAAGTACTGTGGTCTGAGAATAAGCAGGGAATAATCTCAGTCTTTTGGTATTGGTTGAAACCTATTTTGTGACCCAGTATATGGTCTATTCTGGAGAAAGTTCCATATACATTCAAAAAGAATGAGTATCCTGTTGTTTTAGGGTGGAGTGTTCTGTATATATCTATGCGGTCCATCTGGTCCAGTATGTCATTCAAAGCTCTTGTTTCTTTGTTGATTTTCTGTTTAGATAATCTGTCTGTTGCTGAGTGGAGTGTTGAGGTCCCCTACTATTAACGTATTATTATCTATATGTCTCTTTATTCTGGTTAATAGTTGGCTTATGTAGTTGGCTGCTCCCCTGTTGGGGGCATAGATATTTATAATTGTTACACCCTCTTGTTGCATACACCCTTTAAGAATAATATAGTGTCCTTCTGTATCTCTAACTACAGTCTTTAGCTTAAAATCTAATTTGTCTGATATGAGAAGTGCTACCTCAGCTTTCTTTTGAAGTCTGTTGGCATGAAAAATGGTTTTCCATTCCTTCACTTTCAGTCTGGCTGTATCTTTAGCTTCAAAGTGAGTCTCTTGTAGACAACGTATGGATGGGTAATGTCTTTTTATTCAATCTGCAACCCTGTGTCATTTTATGGGGGATTTTGGCCATTCACATTGAGAGTGATTTTATTGAGAGATATGATTTTAATGTCATCATCTTGCTTGTGAAGTCCTTTTTCTATAGATTGTCTCTGTAAATTTCTACTCTGTATCACTCAGGGTCTTTTTACTTTTATAGAACCCCTCTTAATAGTTCTTGTAGGGCTGGCCTGGTGGTCACATATTCTTTCAGTTTCTGCCAGTCTTGGAAGGTCCTTGTCTCTCCATCCATTCTGAATGACAGTCTTGCTGGATAAAGAATCCTTGGCTGCATGTTCTTCTCACTTAGTGCTCTGAATATGTCTTGCCAGCCCTTTCTGGCTTGCCAGGTCTCTGTAGACAGGTCTGACATTTTTCTGATGTTCCTCCCTCTTTACGTAAGGAATCTCTTCCCCATTGCCACTTTCAGGATTGTTTCCTTGGATCTAAGATTTGTGAATTATACTATTATATGTTGTGGTGTTGGTCTGTTCTCATTTTTCTTGGGAGGGGTCCTCTCTGCCTCTTAGAGTGCTTGTTTCCTTCACCAGATTAGGGAAGTTCTCAGCTACAATTTATTCAAATACCTCTTCTAGACCTCTCTCTTTCTCTGCCCCCTTGGGGATCCTGATAATTCTGACATTGGAATGTTTCACTGAGTCAGTAATCTCCCGTAGTTTTTTTCATGAAAATGGAGTTTTTTCCTCCCATGTTACCTCTCTTTCCTTCTTTTCTATCATCTCATCCTCTAACTCACTAATTCGTTCTTCTGCCTCATTTACCCTGGCAGTCAGAGCATCCAGTTTAGATTGCATTTCATTCATAGAACTCTTAATTTCTGCCAGATTTGTTCTCATTTCAGCCCTTAGAGATTCTATATTTTTGTTAATTTTTTTCTCAAGCCTATACATCATCTTGATAATTGTTACTCTGAAATGCATTTCTGATAACTTGGTTATATCCATATCCATTAGTTCTGTGGCAGAGGCCACAATCTCTGTTTCTTTATTGGGGTCCTCCTCCTTGTTATTCTGATGAGGTGTGGTTGCGGGGATGCACAGAGTCCAAATTATTGATCAGGACCCAAGCAAGATGTTTTATAGGGACCTTAGGATGTGGGCTTCTTGTTCTTTCAGCCTGCCTTCTGGGGGAGGTGTCTGCTGCGCTAATACTCAGGCAACCCTGTTTGGGCAGGGTTGCCCTGCCCCCTGTGCGGGGTGGGGGGGGAGGCAGGGGGATGGGCATAGTGAGATCCGTTTTTTTGGGGCTTCTGTTCTCTGGCGGCTTTCCCTGGCCGCTTTCTATGTCTCTTCTGAGAGTCAGAGCAGCAGTGTCTCAGAACAGAGAGATCACAATCTGCTCTTCACTGAGCTCTCCAGGCCACGCTGACTCCATTTCTGTTGGTGCTGCTAAAAACCCGCAGCGTCCCAGGTTGTGCGCCCCACAGCCGCTCTCCCAGTCCTCACTCCCAGGGCCTGCATGTCTCTGCCCTTTGTGTTTCTAAAACCACCAGCTGCCCGCGGTTTGCAAGCATGCTCCTGAGCTCCAGGTTTCAGTCTAGTTTCCCCCTGGCTACCGGTCTGCTAGTGTGGCTGCTCCCCAGCGCGGGAGGCTTCTGCCTTCCCTGTGCACAAGCTCGGCGCCTCCCACCCCCTTCCGTTTATCTTCCGATATCTGCACGCAGACTTTAAGCTCCCTGCTTCATACCTCAGGAGCAAGCACCAGAGATGTTCTGTTTGTAGAGATCCAGATGTATCTTCTTATGTCTCAGGCTGATTTCGTGGGTGTTCAGGATGGTCTGGTAAATATCCAGCTTGATTTAGGGGACTGGTTGAAATTGGGTCCCCTACTCCTCCGCCATCTTTCCACTCTCTGATAATAGCCATTCTTAAAGGTGTAAACTTGGTTAAATTTATTCCTTAGTATTTTATTGTTTCGGGTGCTTCCGTGAATGGGATTGTTTTCTTTATTTCTTTTTTGATATTTTTTTAGTGTACAGAAACACAGCTCATTTTGTGATTCTCTGTTCTGCAACTTTACTGAATTTGTTTATTCTAGCAGGTTTTTGGTGGTCTTTAAGATTTTATATATTATATATGATGTTATCAGCTAACAAAAATATTTTATTTCTTCCTTTCTGATTTTGATGCTATTTCTTTCTTCCTTTCCTTTCCTTCTTTTCTTTTCTTTCTTTTTTCTCTTCTCTTCTCATCTTCTTTTTTTCTTTTTTCCCCCTGATTATTCTGGAGAGGACTTTCAGTGCAATGTTGAATTTGAGAATGGGCATCCTTGTCTTGTTCCTAATTTTAGAGGAAAAACTTTGAACCTTTTACTTTTGAGTATGATGTTAGCTATGGGCTTATCATATATGGCCTTTATTGTGTTGAGGTATATGTTCCTTTTATACTCACTTTGAGAGTTTTTATCATGAGGGAATATGGAATTTTGTCAAATGATTTTTTTTGCATCTATTGAGATGATCATATGATTTTTATTTTTTTCTATTAATATGGTTTATCACAGTTATTGACTTGCATATATTGAGCCTTCCTTGTATCCTTGGAGTCAATGCTACTTGACCAAGGCGTATGATTTTTTCTAACATATTGTTGAATTTGATTTGCTGATAATTTTTTAAAAAATATTTTATTTATTTATTCGACAGAGATAGAGACAGCCAGCGAGAGAGGGAACACAAGCAGGGGGAGTGGGAGAGGAAGAAGCAGGCTCATAGCGGAGGAGCCTGATGTGGGGCTTGATCCCATAACACCGGGATCACGCCCTGAGCCGAAGGCAGACGTTTAACCACTGTGCCGCCCAGGCGCCCCTGATTTGCTGATAATTTTTGCATCTATATTCATCAGGCATATTGGCCAGTAGTTTCCTTGTAACCTGTTTATCTGGCTTTGGTAACTGGGTAACACTAGCCTCATAAAATAAGATTGAGTGTATTCCCTCTTTTTCAGTTTTTTTAAAGAGTTTGAGAAGAGTTGGTGTTACTTCTTTAAATATTTGGTAGAATTCATTAGGCAAACCATCTGGTCCTGGGCTTTTCTTTCTTGGGAAGTTTTTGATTCCTGATTCAATTTTCTTACTTGTTATTTGCTGTTCATATTTTCTCTTTTTTCATGATTTAGTCATAGGAGGTTGTATGTTTATAGAAATTTATCCACTTCTTCTAGGTTGTCAAATTTGTTGGCATATACTTGTTCAAAGTAGTCTCTTATGGTTCTTTGTATTTCTTTGGTATTAGTTGCAATGTCTCCTCTTTAGTTTCTGATTTTACTTAAGTCTTCTCACTTTTTTTTTCCCCCTCTTGGTTAGTCTAGCTAAAGGTTTGTCAGCTTTATCTTTATGAAAAATCAGTTCTTAGTTTCATTGATGTTTCTATTGTCTTTATAGTCTCCATTTCATTTATTTCTGCTCTAATCTTTGTTATTTCCTTCCCTTATACTAACTTTGGACTTCTTTTGTTCTTTTTTGTTTGTTTGTTTTCTTGTTTTTGTTCTATTTACTTGACAAGGTGTAAGGTTAGGTTGTTTAAGATTTTGTTTTTTTGTTTCTTGAAGTGGGCATTTATTGCCATAAACCTTCCTGTTAGCACTGCTTTTGCAGCATCTCCTATATTTTGGTATGCTGTTTCCATTTTCTTTTAAGATATTTTTTTTATTTCCTTTGATTTCTTCTTTGGCTCAAGGAGTGTGTTGTTTAATTTCCACACATTTGTGAATTTTCCAACTTTCCTCCTGTTACTGATTTCTAGTTTTATACTGTTGTGGTTGAAAAAGGTATTTGGTATGATTTCAGTCTTCTTAAATTTGCTAAGACTTGTTTTGTGACCTATCATCTGATCTATCCTGTAGAATTTTCCATGTGCACTTGAGAATATGTGTATTCTGCTGCTGTGGGATGCAATATTCTGTATATATCTGTTAGGTCCATTCAATTTAAAGTATAGTGCAAGTCTAAAGTTTCCTTAATGATTTTCTGTCTAGGTGACCTTTCTGTTGTTGAAAATGGGGTACAGGGGCACTCTACTATTACTGTGTTGTCTTTCTTTCCTTCAGATCTGCTAGTATACATGCACGCAACATCAGAACACCTAAATATGTTACCCAAATACTAATAGATATCCTCCTGATGAGTTGACTTTTTTATCATTATAAAATTACCTTCATTGTTTCTTGTTGTGCAGCTCAGGACTCAGCTCTCTGGATGGGGTGAGAGAGAAATGAACTCTCTGACAACATACCATAAAGCTGGGGAATCTGGGCTCTTACATACTCTCAGTTTCCAAATCACAGATCTAGAAGGTCTTGTTTGACAAGGAGTTATGTACCTCTTTGGGTGGTGGCATGACATGGGTAAAGTCAAACTTTTTTTTCCTAACCCTCCTAATATATCCAAACTATCTATCTATCTATCTATCTATCTATCTATCTATCTATCTATCTTTAATTAATTAATTAATTAATTTATTTATTATTTTCTCCAACAGCAAAACTCTCTCCCCCTTCAGTGATTGTGTAAGAGAGTGTTCTCCACAGGCTCCTGGACCATGGCTGAGAGGAGGTGATGCTAGTTCACAGGCCGCTGCAGAGTCCACAGTCAAGACCAAGGTCTGTATGTCTATTACTCCTCTTGGGTCCCTTGGCAAATGGTGATGGATTCTACAGCTCCCACCAAGACACTGCTATGGATAGATACCAAGTTGTTGTTGAAGAGGGATATATTAAGGGGTATCTCATTGAGCTATGTTGCTAATGTCACTCAAGAATGGCTTTAAGTTCTAGGAATAGAAGAGTGAGCTCAAACACACATTCTTCCTTCAGAGAGCCTGAGTTGAGGAATTTGTGAGCTTAATTGGGAAAACAGCTATGAATTAAATAATCACAAAAGTATGTATGAAATTTTAACTGTGATAAGGCCTATGAAATAAAGCAATACAGTGTGGTAACTTTGAGTTAATTCGTCAGTCTGAAAGATCAAGAAAATTTCCTTGAAGATAACTTTAGAGCTAGATCTCAGAAATGAGAAGAAGTTGGCTGAGGGAAGATGGGGAGAGAGGAGAGGTTTCACCAGATGGAGAGTAAGACATGCAAAAGTGCTGCATCGGCAGGGAACAGAGAGCTTCTGAAGAATAGAGTTCAGGTCAGTGTGACTGGAGACCAGAGCATGGGAGAGAAGAGTGATGTGTGATGAGGCTGGAGACACTAGTAGAAGTGTGACTATATAGGGTATTTTATTTTATATTTTACTTTTTTAAAGGATTTTATTTATTTATATGAGAGAGAGCAGAGCAAGCAAGCACACAAGCAGGGAGGAGGGGCAGATGGAGAGGAAGAAGCAGACCCCACTGAGCAGGAACCCGACTGGACTAGACTCAGGGCTTGATCTCAGCGTCCTGGGGCCATGACCTGAGCTGAAGACAGCCACTTAACCAACTAAACAACCTAGGTACCCCTATATAGGGCCTTTTAGACTATGTTACAGATTCTGATTTTTTTTTTTTTGACATTTTTTGAAAGCACGGAGAGATTTTAAGAAGGATAGAGTATTTTTGGTGATAAATATGCTTGCATTTTGACTGGTTACAATGTGAAGAACATAAGAAGGGTAGGAGTGGATACTGGAAGACCCTAAGGGAGGAGACTACTGATGTGGGTCAGGTGAGGGTGGCACCTTGGGTTAGGGAGATAGCTCTGGGGAGGCAAGAAGTTCATGGCTTTGAGAAACTGAAATCAATATATGTTAATCATGATTATTGTTGTTATTAATACAGTTCTTCTGCCATATGATCGGCCATTGACATTTTTCCTTTTTGAGTTTGAGGCAATGATTTTATTTTTAATTTTTAAATTTTTTTTAAAGAAAAACTTGATGACAGTGGGAAACGCTGTAAGTATATTCTTTGATAACCATCACTTTTTTTAAATAAGTATTTTTATTTTTATTTTTTTCAATAGCCATCACCTTTGAGGGAAAGTTTTCACCCAGTCTAAAGAGCCCATCTGGTAGACTCTGAGAGGTACAGTAGCAGATCTCAAATTGCCTCTAGCACCTCAGTCTTTTTGTAGATTCTGGTTTTCCAACAGGAACAGTGGGCCTCTGATAGAGAAGATCCAGGATTAGCCTACTAGCCTACATAACCATCTATTCCCCTATTCTTGACCTGTTTTGACATATGGGTTCCCTATCATTGTTGGTGAAGAGGTATAGATCTTAAATTTCTCATATTCTCCTGTGTTATCTGAAGAGTTCAAAATTTTATATTCTCTCAAATTATGAGCCTAAAACTCCTCTAAAAAATTAAGTCTACTAAAAAATTTATATTCTATAGAATGCAATCTGGTGTATAGCAATAACTAATCCTCTGTTCTTGAATACCTGAGTTTTTTGAATTTTTATTTTTTATTTCTGACCGTTGGTATGTGAACCAGAATTCATCTTTTTTTCCTGCTTGTACTTAAGTTTTTGCACTAAAAAAGATGAGGGTAAAAGTATTTAGACATTTGCAAGGATATTTTGAGATTAAAATATTACATTCATTTTCGTAAACATTTGAGTGCCAATTATGTATTTATTCAACAAGTATTTATTTAGCATATACTGGAACTGTTTTGTGAAGAAAACACAAAAACACAAAAATAGACCTGCTCCTTTGGTACTTGCATTCTGATTGGGATGGGTAGGGGTGGGGTTTAGACTGCAATACCTCTCAGAAATCCAGGCAAGCAGGCCCCTTTCCTTGACCTCACATGTAAGAGGAACACACTTTGGTCCTATCTGGTACATCACATCCCACTGGCCAGGGCGTCTGGTCTAGGGAAGCTGCACACTTGCCCATATTTCAAGATTATAATCCGTATAATTGGCACCTTGAATTCCCTAGCCAGACCACCTTGTACCTACTTCTGGAGAGTGCATGAGCCTGCTCCTGGTACCATTCTTTTAAAGGCAGGGTATTATGACACTGTTGTGCTCTCTTCTATGTATGAGGAGTGGTCAGGGCATGGGGAGAAGGAACTATAGATGGGACATGGATGAATGAGCTGGTGTGTCTCATACATGAACACGAGGCTCTTTTGTCAGTGAGACAATGTCAGAGAGTGGGAAGAACAAGAGGTCCGGCCATGGGCCAAGGTTTACTCCCCTGTCCCATACTGTCATATTCTGGTACAGAATATCAAGGAATCCAAGAATTCTAAATTTGAACTTGACCTTTCATTACTAAACTATTTTTATCAATGTAAGAACATATTTTATTAAGCAGCTTTATAACTTCTAAATATTTAAACATACATTAATGGGCACTGCAAATCATAGGGGTGGGCTTGCTGAATAGATGGCTAATCAATAGGTAAGCAAATAATTTAAGAGAATAATTTTAGACAGTGATAAATATGTGACTGAAATAGGTTGGAGAGATGAGATAGTGACTTCCCGGAGTAGCAGCTCCCTTCAGGTTGGTTGTTGACAGTAGTTCTCTTTGAGCAAGTGACAGAGAACTGAGCGAATAAGAAGGCACTCATTAGAAAAAATCTTGGGGCAGGTCATTCTGTCAGATGAAAAAGCAGATGCAAAGGTTTAAAGGAAGAGATATACTTGGCAAAACCAAGGAATAGAAAGAAGCCTGGTGTGGAGGCGTATTGTGAACCTGAGTACTTAGTATGACTTGGCATTAGAGAAGTCTGTGGGGGCCAGATCCTATAGGGCTTTAAAGATCACAATTTGGATTATGGGTCAATTCCAAGTGCAGTGAAAGCATTGGAACATTTTACGTAGGGGAGCAGCATCATTTGATTTTACTTTTATAATGATAACTCTAGCCATTGAGTGGTAAATGAATTGTAGAGGCGAGAATGGAAGCAGGAAAACCATAATAAAACGCTATTGCAGTGGTCCAAGTTACTGTTGATGGTGGCTTAGCTTATGTTTCAGACACCATGCTAAGTGTTCAGTATGAAAATACTCTGTATTTAGAACTATTATTTTGGGTTCTATGGAAACGTCTGGCAACTGATCAATTCTTGAATTTCTTTTGTGACAGTTCCTTTTATGACATTGCTCAGCAAACTATTCCTTTAGAAGTCTTCCTCTTTCAGGCAGAACTCCTATGATACTGAGAGCATCAGGAGGAGCAAATTATTTTAAGCACCATTTGAAGATGAAACATAGGGAACTACAGTGGGGGCTCGGACTAGATTCTGTGATGGCCCACGTGTTAACAGCTGACAGTGGGAAATGATTAGTAAGGAACAGGAAAGAATATGAGGAACTAGTACAGTCAAACTCGCTCCCATTTCATGTCAGATGGTATTCAATCTGAAATACTTGGCTTGTTAATTAAACTGTGGTGTAGCAGGTGAGGCCTTTGCATAATGAATGTTTTCACCTCATGCTATTGACCTGTTAAGATATATAGCAGAGTTTACAAAGTCTAGAAAGTTCAGTGTATCCAACAAGTATTTTCTGAAGGTTTGCTGTGTATAGACACTAGACCAGCGAATACAAAGGAGGTTCTGGGTCTTGACATCTAGAAGGCCACACTTTGATTAAAGTATTCGATTTTAAATCTTTCTAAACTGCTGTTTCCATTTTTTGAAAACTCACAGCTTTTTAAAAAAATTTTCCCACTTTGGGCACCTGGGTGGTTCAGTCATTAAGCATCTGCCTTCGGCTCAGGGTGTGATCCCAGGGTCCTGGGATTGAGCCCTGCGTCGGGCTCCCTGCTCTGCTGGGAGCCTGCTTCTTCCTCTCCCACTCCCCCCTGTTTGTGTTCCCTCTCTCACTGGCTATCTCTCTGTCAAATAAATAAATAAAAAATCTTAAAATAAGTAAATAAATAAATAAGAATAAAATAAAATAAAAATAAAAATTTTCCCACTCTATCTTAATATATCTTCTGATTGCATACTTTCAGAAAAGGGAGTCTTTGTGAATTTTGCTGGTCTTTTCTTCAATACAGACTCATTCCCATGGATGTCTTTCAGAGTTAGTGAAATATTAGCGCAGGATTCCTTGTCTTGAGAGTAAATTGCTCCTTCGATTATTTTAATGTTCTGATCCCCTTGTAGTGCAATCAACATGACTCCTGTTTTTCTTTTGTCCAAAGTAGCAGTTACCATTAAAGTAGATTTGATTCTGTGACTGGATGGCAAAGCTCTTTCTCACAGCAGAGGAATGATGTCTGCCACAGTGGTGCCATTTTAAAATAACAAAGCACATTTTTTTTTTTTTGGCACAGTATCCATTCCATTGTACTTATGGTATCCCTGTTAGTAACCATGACTCTGATTGCTTTGAAGTCATTTTTTTTAAATCATTTTTTACTTGATTTTTTAGACTTCCACAAAAATTTGCATTTGCACGTTGCTTTTACAAAAGCAACTTCCTGAAGCCTGCAATGTCACTAATAATGATAATTAAGACTTATTCAATATGTATGACTATGCCAGTGAAGACAGTATTTTGTGTAATGTTCACAATAACCTACAATATAACATAGATTTTGTAAAATCTGCTTTTTATAAAACACATTGTTTGTTTACTCCCATGTTAAAAAAGTCCCCGTAAAAATATAAGCTCTAGAAAGTTAGGGGTGATATCTTTCTGTTTCTCTCTTATATTCCAGTAGTTTGTGTGATGCCCGATCCATAACTAATCATATAACTGCCTTTCTAAATGCATGACACTCAGAGGTTAAGTGGTTTGCCCAAGATCACACAACTCACGTAGTCCTCTCTTCCTCCACAGACTGTGTTCTTAGCAAGCATGCTACAGTTTTCAAGGAGGGGTTCGTTGCCCTGCTGGGTCGGTTATTAGGAATTCCTCATGTCATTTAGATTTATCTAATGATACAGCTAAAGATCTGCTACACTTTGTATTAGCTCATTGGGGAAAATTTTATTCTCAGTTAAATAGCATCAGGCTCTTATTAAACACAAACAGCTTTTCCTTCTTACTATAGTAACATTTTCCCCATCATGTTCTAATTTAGTCCTAGAGGAAGTTACTGAACAATGAATGTAAAATTCTTTCTCAGATTACCTATATAATGTTAATAAGTTTTTCTCGTGCTGTCTGATTCAAGTCCGCCTATCCCACCCCCAGTGAGTTTAGAAATAGCAAATTGTCCTTTCCAGGGAAATTATTAATCCTGACATTATTGTTCTCATCACAAACTTGAGGTTGATTTTACATTTCCTGTTCAAGCGAGTTCTGGCTTCTCTTCTGGGCATTTAAGGTGCTTCCTTTCTTTACACACTTTTCCAAACCTTGAAATCCAATTATATCTTCTGGTCTCACTCCCAGAAAATTCTGCTGCTATCCTACAGTGCAGCAGAGCCTGGAGGGCTGACTTAATCTTTAACGAACTTTGGGATCTTCCACCTGCCTGGGCGTGCGCGGACGTACCACTGTCATGGTTTTCTTCCCACAGCTCTGTTTGTAGGGGACTTGCTCTCTCTTTTTGACAGAACAGAAACAACCTCTCCTTTTTCAGCTTGGGTCTCCTTCATGGCTGTCCCCCAGGGATGAGAGCCATGGTGTATAATACACCTCCTCATAATGTGGGCCTTTTTTTTTTTTTTTTAAGATTTTATTTATTTATTTGACAGAGACAGGCAGCGAGAGAGGGAACACAGGCAAGGGGAGTGGGAGAGGAAGAAGCAGGCTCATAGCGGAGGAGCCTGATGTGGGACTCGATCCTGGAACGCCAGGATCACGCCCTGAGCCGAAGGCAGACGCTTAATGACTGCGCCACCCAGGCGCCCCTAATGTGGGCCTTTTGTGACAGAGATTAGGTCTCAGGCCCTTTGAGGGCCCAACGCAATGCCCACTTGGTAGTGAGAATGGAAGTGTACGTGGCTAAGTGTTCTCTTCCTCCTCTCACTTCTGTCCTCACTTTGCTCTTTCCCTGAGATCACACTTGATCCTAATGGGTCAGGATCCTGAACACCAGTTGAGAAGGGTTTAGATTTTTTAGTTTGGAGCACTTACATAAAAAACACAATTTCTCTTGCTGATATCAGATACCCCTTTACTTTGCCTTAAAGACCTTCCTCTGTGAAAGGGTTAGGGGGAAGAAAAAAAAATGAATTCTTCAAATATAAACCCTAGGGTTATTCTTATGTATGAGAGGGCTTTGATACAAATCATTACCCGAAGAAAATGGTACATACAAGTCTTAATTTTTGATTAAAGTTTTTGTTGTTCCTTCTTGAATAAGCACCACAGAACCCCCATCTTTGTCTGATAGTTTACTCTTTTTTACAATCCCTTGGTTGTCCTCTTTACCTTACTGGGGGTCCCAGTTCCATGCTGGAGAGGTATTACCAGGTCTTATCGCCATGTGTTGGGGAATGGCACTTCAGGTTTTTGGTATTCCTTTGAGTAAAATATAAAGACACACAAACCTTTCTTTGGATAATACAGTTTTTCACAAAATAACTTTGATGAAAGGTCTAGAAAGTAAGGTTTATGAAAATAACTATGCATGTGGGCAGGCCTTGGTTGACTCCTTATGGAATTCCCAGTACTTAATAAGTACTCAGGAAATATTTATTAAATATGTGAATAAATAGATGTGCCATTATTCTAAGAAAGTCTCTGCCCCTCTACTCTGATTACCAAAACTCACTGTGGGGTAATGAGCATGTAGGGAATGCAAAACAAGGAAGTCTGGGAAAAGGTAAGAAACTCTCATTCTGCAGCAAATATAAATGAGAGGAACTGAATTTTTAATGTTTCTTCAGTGTTGCCAAACTCTTCCTCTGTTAGGGACCTCTCTTATTATTCCTTCAAATAGAGCATTATAAGTTTAACCTGTCACAATGTCATTCTGAAATGCTTTGGTTTTTGAGTATAAGCAACTCAAGCCTTGTCTCCTGTCTTTTTTGTTTAGGATAACTGTGATAGCATACTATAAACTGCACCGCAGAGACTGACCTATAGGCAGATTCTACCTCCTGATCGCCATCCTTGGTTACTTTTTCATTCAGAGAACTTTCGGTAAGCTTTTCCCTCTTTTGTGATGAGATCCATGAAACTTTTTTCTTTGGACTTCTTGAAATCATATTTGAAAGCTTTGCAAATGTAAAATATTTCCATCATCTTTGGCATTATATAATTTGAGTTTCTTGTGTACAATTTAATTTCCCTGCTTGGCTCTGCTCTAAAGCCGTAGCTCAGACTGCTTTAATGACAAAGTGTATTGTGTGTGTGTTGTCTCATGATGGGAAGGGGAACTTTCAAACTGTTTTCAGCATACATAGAGGGAAGCAGGAGCTTGGCCTGCACCAGTAGAAGTTAAAATCAACCAATGCATCTTATTTTCCATCTAAATCTTTGAAGAGCCTTTGCCAATTTTCTCGAAACATTTACCTACTATTTACTTTTTGTTGAAACTATCAAACAGTTGGGTTGCAGCTAAAATATTCCTTCCAAGAAGCAATGTTTGATCCCATTTCATTCTTGTCTCCTCCTAATCTTATTGTCTGCTTCATCTTGTAACTTTTGCTGTATTCTGGGCTTAAATGAGATAATTTCTATGTCTTATCTTCCCTAGTATGTTTAAGATACTTAAGACCAGGGTATAATTCTTTTGCAGTTTCTCAATTTCTCCAATACATAGATATATATTAAGGTCCCACTAAATATTTTTCCTGGGCCTAATTTGGGTGACTCAGCACACCGGTGGATGCAGGGCTAGAAGCTGGTAAATATGCCATGGGGAGGGAAATTTTAGGTGAGGCTATAAATTTGCCAGGGGCTCTGACTCAAAGAATGACCTCATATAAACTCAGGACCTTTCTTTGTCCCAAAGCTAGTGGGGGGTTTATGATATCACCTAGCCTGCTCTTTCTCTGAAAGCACAAAGCTTGTGGTTTGGATATATATGTGTGTGTTCTGTTGAAGAATCAAAACAGGCAGAGGTAGGACTCACAGGTGGCTCTAACCAGTAACCGTTAGGGGCTCTTTCCAAACAGGCTGTGAATGGTTCTAGAACTCTGCTCTGGTCCTGCAGTTCAAATTAAAGGCACAATCTTATAGCCCAGAAGGACTTCCATCATTTGGTCCTTATTTTCCAATTCACCTGTACCTTGGACCAGTCTTCCTCCTATATGCTATGCCCCCCAAGTACTAGCTTTCTTTCTGCTCTTGAGCACTTCAAGTTATTTTCCACTCTGGGTCTTCCCATGGGCTAGATATCTTTTGCAGTACTGTTCCCCATTCTGGTTGTGTTTTATCTGCCTCACTCCACATGTCTTCAGATGTCAGTTCAAATGTGATTCCTTGGGGAGGATGTCCTTGCTATCCATCTAAATGAGATACATTTGGTTCCACCTATCATTCCCATTTATAGTTTTTTCCTTTCCTTTACACTCTCACAATTTGTAGACCCATGCCCAGATGAAAGCCTCAGTAAGGGCAAGACTGAGGTTTATTGCTCTATTGACAATGCCCTGCATGATGTGTGGTACACAGAAAATCTCAATCAATCAATCAATCAATAAAATATATATTATATTACTGTTCATATATATATTTACTGTTCATATATATATTTATTTACTGTTCATATATATATATGAACTAAGGAAAAGGTTGGGGCCTGGAAGAAGGAGTTTTTGGTTCTTGGTATAAAATTCAAATGATGCATCTAAAAAATTTATGTAGAGTTTTCTCTATAAGCATCAGTGTGTGTGTGTGTGTGTGTGTGTGTGTGTGTGTTTCAAGGAATGGGTGGTAATTTAAAAATGATGAAAGTGTCTCCAGGTTTTCTGTATCCTGCTTATTCACTTTTTCTGGTATGCCATCCCTGACACTGTCCCCTCTCTTTCTACTACCTCATCATATCCCTCATCTTTTAATTAGGTAAATTCAGTTTATCTTCCAGATCACAGTTCAAACTTGTCCTCAGGGAGAGATTCCCTGATCTCTAAATTGGCTAAATCCCTTGCTATATGCTCTTAGAGCACTCTGCCTTTCTCCTTTCATAAAATCCTTCACATTTCTTTCACTTAATATTCAACAAACATCAATGTGCCGTAAAGGATTGAGTCATCAGGCTTAGGATCTTCAGAACTTGCACATTCCAAAGACAGGACTGGCCCTTAACTGACTCCTGAGAGATAACAACTAAGCCCTAGAAATATCCTGCCTCTTAAGAGTGTCTTTGTACAAATCTGGAGCATTGGGCCACAGCATAGTTTTTGCTAAGAACGTGATTTATGGTGTGTCCTTGAGCAATGGTGTGTCAGCTTGACCTTCAAAAAGGGGCTGGGGACTGAGCAACCAGCATCATTCCCATGGGTTTTCATGCCTATGTGATCGGCCCCCAATAAAAACCCTGGACAACAGGCCCAGGTGAGCTTCCCTGATTGGCAGTATTTAATGCCTGTTGTCACACATCATTGCTAGAAGAATTGAGTGCTGTCTGTATAGCTTAGGCCTTAAACCATATGTGCTTTCTTCTATTTGTCCCTTATAAGACTATGAACTAGGTAATGTTGGTATAAAATTTTGAAAATTTTGAACATCATGGGGTGATTACATATTAACATATTAACAAAGTGAATTAGGAGATGAGAGATAAGATTATCGATTGTAAAATACCATGTGTGAATGCATGTAAATTTAGGTATCTGTGTGCCTGTGAGTTCCCTTTGATAATTTGAGAAATGTTTTTTTCTTTAGTTCTAGTAAAATAAGAAAAGGCATATCTTCACAATTACATGGGATTAAGAGTCTTGACAAATCAAAGTCTTGGTAAAGTGTAGACTTTGACCAACAAAACATTTTAACAACTCCTTCCAAAACCCTAAGTCTTCCCACACCAAGCTCACTTTTGCTTAAAAACCTTAACGTGGTCTACAGAACCTCTGTAGTGAAGGCTTTCTCTCAGTTTCTTCATTCTCACTGACCTTCCTTTAGTCATGTCTCCTTTCATGCTCATGCCAACTACAGAGCCTTGTCCATATTTCCCCACATGCTTAGGATGCTCCCACCCATTCCTGTTTCTCCTAGATAACTTAACTTCATTCTTCAGTTCTGCTTGAATGACATTTCCTCTAGAAATATTTTCCAGATTCTACATTAAAGTTGGTCTCCCTATCTTAAGCCCCGATAGCAGTGAATATCTTTCCTTTGTAAGATTTATCACATGGCATTCATTTATTTGTGTGATATTTTAACTAAGTACTGGTTTCTTTACAATACAACTTTTGAAGAAAAGGATCTCTGTCTTTTTTCCCTTTCCCTATACTGCATACTTATTGTCTAAAACCGGGTATATTATGTAGTAGTACTTAATACGTATTTGTTAAATAAATTAATAAATTTAGCATATTAACATTATGGTTCAAAGATAATAGACTGAGAATTTGAGTCAGAAAGTTGTGGCTTCAACTATAGTCTCCTTTTTTGAAACTTCATTTACAAAATGGGGATATCAATATATTACAATATTGAAATACTTAAGATAAAAAATGAAAAACATTCAGCCTAGTTCCTAGCATATTGTAGAAGGGCAAAATATAACTTATTTTCACTGTTATGAAAAAATGAAAAATGACTTTAGTAAACAGGCATAGAATAGATAATAAATACACTAATGTTAATGAGGCTGCTGCTATTACTCTTGACCTCAAAAGGTAGGTGTAAAAAATGAATGTATTTTTCAGACATGCTGCAGAATTTTTTTCTATTTTATTTCCAATAAATGAGTGTTATTATTCTTTTCATTTTGAGAAGAGAAGAGACAAATATAATTTGAAAATACCATATGGCTGGTGATTACTACAGCCTGGAGTAGAGTCAGGTCTCTTGGGATGGCCAGGCCACTGTACATTCTGTTTTGTATTTTTTTTCATGTGAATGACACTTATATAGTTTAAATCCATAAAGGGTATAAGAAAGGCAGCTAAGTTGACCTTTGAAAACAAATTATAATGTTATAAAAGCTGCATAAATTGCCCATGTTTCAAATGATACTATTTTCTCACAAGTATTAAACAGAATGATATTCCCCAGTGGAGTTATAGGTTTACTGAGAATAGGTATATAAAATATTATGCTAACACTAATGGGTATGAGCAACTGAGTAAAAAAAGCCCTAAAATGTTTAGCAAAAAGTTCAGGACATTTAATTATGTTTTACAGCCAGAAAATTGATGGATATGTGAATTTTTATGCTAAGAATATTAGGAAAAGAAAAATAGTCTGGTGATTAAAGAAAAGGATTGTTTCTATTGATGGGCCAAGCTACATTGCAGTAGAAATGCCATTGAGGTTTTCATTTGTTAGAACTTTGCAGAAAGATCAGTTTCTTAGATGTTTCTTATGCACAAAAGAATCTTGATGCAATAATTTGTCATAGCTGGAAATTTTTGGCCTCAAAGTTAATGGCCTCCAAAACTAAGTTAAAGTCAATGTCATAGTCAATATTTTCATTACAAGTAAAGAGAATGTAAATTAAAATTGAGGCATCAGGGGCTAAGTCGAGCCATTAGGGTCATGGGTCGTTTTTTAGAAGATTACATTCATCAGCCAGTTCAGGAAAAGAAAAGAAAAAAAAAGTCCATCAACAATTTGTACAAATGGTCTGGTAGCTTTTTGAAATTGACTGATCACTTCTAGTAGATACTTAGAAGGCCATGCCAGTAACCTTCCATTGGGTTAACATGGTTAGGGATGGTGAGGAGTCATTTTGAGATTTTTATGAAATGAACTAATTTAGCCTGGGTTTCCACACAGCAGTCAAGAGGTATTAAGTTCTCTGAATTTTCTCTTTGTATCTCTGCTATTGAGGAACAAATTCCTATAGGCATTCCAGCCCGGGGCACCAGGGAGCCCTGGACAGAGGAAGCAAGAGAGTCCCCGTCCAGTCTGGAGGTGAGGGTTTGTGACCACATCTATGACTGGACTAAGAGATGAGGCAGAGAGGATTTGAAGTGATGCACATGTCCAGTTCTGATCCTACAGTAATTTTATTGAAAACAAATAAGTAGTTTTCCTTCTTCTGTTGCTTAATGATGATTTGCCATGGAATAGAGTGTCTGCCAACATTTGACACCAGAGTAGAAATGTAAGCTTCGTATTATAAATTGAGATATTGCTTTGTTTCTAGAATTTATTGGCTGTGCTTTTGAGATCTATGAAAAAGATTATGTGTTGCTTGAAAGAAGATAAAAATTAAATAGTTGAAAACATTCTTTCATGTATTTAAATCAGTAAATATAGTGAATGCTATAGGGTACAGAATTTTTTGTGGGTATTAGGGAGAACTTTAAAAAAGAAAAAAAAATAAAACCAAAAATAAATAGTTTAAGTCCTGATTCTTATGCATCAGAATTCTTCTGATAACAGGGCCCAGAAGCTCAGCAAAGACTAGCTTAAATAGTTAAAGGGAATATGTTGTATCATACATCTGAGAGGTCCAGGATGTGGGATCAATTTAGTCACATTTTGGTCCAGAGACATAACTAATATCATTAACATTTTTCTTTTCCTTCCTCCGTCTCTCCGTTTTGATGCCTTCTGTGTGTTGGCCACATTCTCTGATTTCACATGGTCTTTCTTTATGCATTCAGGGTAAATGGTAGTTAGCAGTTCTAGCTTCACTTTGGCCTTCATGCTTTTGTTACATGTAAGATTTACTTTATTCTTGAAAAAATAGAATGTTTACTATAAAAGCTGGGCAAGTAAGTCCAGCTATAACTTAGTATCTACCGATATAAATAAATTCTCCCACCCAGTGTTCACACGTTGACCGTAAGAACTCTTCTTTCATGCTGCTCTGGACTTACACCTATTACTTGAGGTGTAATGATTGACAGACCTGGGTAACATGAACACTCTTGAGTTCACAGTTTCATGAAAATCACATGGGCTGAGGGAGGGTTGTTGAGATAAAACAATATATGTTCACTACAAAGGTTGTGCTTTAGGAAGTTTTGGTATACTAGAAGAGAAAATGTATGCCCAGTGAGTATGCTTTTGTTCGATTAATGGAAAATAAAAAAACTAAGTTCACCTGTAAGGACATGAAGTTATATGCTGAACTAACCAAGTCTGTGAGGGGGAATATTAAGAATACTTCCTAGACTATCACAGAATATCATCAATGTATTAAATATTAATGTACAAAGAGAAACTCCTTGACTACTTCCATTTTACAGAGAAGAAAAACTGAGATTCAGAGAAAAGAAGTAATTTTCTCAACATTATATGTAAGATGTCTTTGAGATATATGTTGAGAAGGGATGGGAAAGCCATGAAGGTAGGAGTCAGTAAACAAATTTGTTGAGGGCAGTGAGATTAACTTTGCATTTTATGAGGCTCATAAAAGGGGAAGGGACTAATTAATGAAGTATATATTTGATGCTTAAGAGTTGCAAAACCTCAGTATTAAGTTTTTAAAAATATATTTGTTTCAAATAATGTTTTTTCTCGTCATAGGAACAATACAAGCCTTTTATGGGAAGTTAGAAAATTCTGAATACTTAAGCAAAAATGAGAGAAAACTTCCACTACTGATCCCCAATTGTTATTTGCATCTTGGTATATATCATTAGACCCAGTTGCAATTAAGGAATTATATATATATATGTATACATATATATATATGTATATATACAGACACACATATATGTATATATAGTATATTAAGTATACTATATATAATACTATATATAATGTGATGAGCACTGGGTGTTTTTTGCAGCTAATTAATCATCGAATACTACATCAAAAACTAACAATGGCTAATTGAATTTGAATAAAAAATATATATAGAGAGACTCAGACATATATACACTGTATATGAATAAATTTTCCCATTTAATAGTTAGGTTTTTCTCCAGTTATTTTGTTACTATAAAAAGTGTTTGAAGCACACTTTTGTTAAATAACTCTTTGTGCAAATTCTTAATTATTGCTTAAGAAAAATTTATGGAAGTAGAATTTCTAAGGTAAAGAAGGTCTAATTATTTGACTACTGTTTTTATTTTTAAGTAAAATTGGAGGTAAAGTATCTTCATAGCCCCTCCTTTTTTTTTTAGAAAAGCAAAGAAAAGAAAAGCCAGTTCATTCTATTCCTTATTATTTCAAAAGCAAGACATTTCTTTAGCAATAATGTCCTGTAGCATTTATGTCTTGCTCAGGGGTAATCAATTGAAATGTATGTCTCTGAAATTAATTAATTAATATCCCATTGAGAGCACATTTCATAGCAGGTCTGGAAGATTTCAGTGAAGCCAATGACCTTTTACATTTGTCAAAATTTATGTACGATTTTGAAAAGTAAAAACATTCAGTAGTACATTCAACCAATAAAATAGTAAAACTAGTGTTAATAGATTTGGGTAAGATACTGAAATCTTCTATAAGCGTGGATTCTTCAGATTGTTATTCAGTTATCAGAATACTTTTTATAGTTACTTCAGTTAATATTTTGAGTAATTGTATTTAAAACAATTACTGAACATTGGAATGATTTGAAAATTCATAGCCTGGCACATTGCTTTATACATAATACATTGTTAATACTTATTTGAATCAAGAATGAATGAGTGAAAAATGTCTATTCATGTCTTCTGCCCATTTTTAATTGGGTTATTCATTCTTTTGGTGTTGAGTTTGATAAGTTGTTTATAGATTTTGGATACTAACCCTTTATCAGATATGTCATTTGCAAATATTTTCTCCCATTCTGTAGATTGGCTTTTAGTTTTGTTGATTGTTTCCTTTGTTGTGCAGAATCTTTTTATCTTGATGAAGTCACAGTAGTTCATTTTTGCTTTCGTTTCCCTTGCCTCTGGAGAGGTATGTAGTAAGAAGTTACCAAAGATGTCAAAGAGGTTACTGCCTGTGTTCTCCTCTAGGATTTTGGTGGATTCCTGTCTCACACTTAGGTCTTTCATCCATTTTGAATTTATTATTGTGTATGGTGTAAGAAAAGGGTTGAGTTTCATTCTTCTGCATGTTGCTGTCCGGTTTTCCTAACACCATTTGTCAAAGAGACTTTTTTCCATTGGGTATTCTTTCCTGCTTTGTGAAAAGTTAATTGACCAGATAGTTGTGGGTTCATTTCTGGGTTTTCTATTCTGTTCCAGTGATCTATGTGTCTGTTTTTGTACCAGTACCATACTGTCTTGATTACTACAGCTTTGTTGTATAATTTGAAGTCTGGAATTATGATGTCTCCAGGTTTGCTTTTTTTTCCCCCAAGATTGCTTTGGCTATTTGGGATCTTTTATGGTTCCATACAAATTTTAGGATTGTTTGTTCTAGCTCCGTGAAAAATGCTTGTGGTATTTTGATAGGGATTGGATTAAATGTGTAGATTGCTTTGGGTAGTATAGACATTTTGACAATATTTGTTCTTCCAATCCATGAGCATGGAACATTTTTCTATTTCTTTGTGTCCTGTTCAATTTCTTTCATCACTGTTTTATATTTTTTAGGGTACAGGTCTTTTATCTCTTTTGTTGGGTTTATTCCTAAAAAAAGTCATTGTAATATCTAAGAATATACTGGGATTTGAGAAGCATAATTATATTTGAATGAACGTGAGAAATGACAAATGTTTGAGTAAACGTTTGCACATATGTGTGAATGGCTTTGAAATGTTTGCTTATCTAGCAATGCCATTATTACATGAGGTTGATAAAATGTATACAAACAATTTTATTAAATAAAATATTTTTTCTTAAAAGAAAGAATGAATGAGTGAATGAATGAATAAATGAAGTCTTTCCCAACTTTACAAACTATATATTAACAAATTATATATATTTTATATTAAACAATTCTTATTCAAAAATAATAGATTTAAAACTGCAAATATCAATTATCCCAGCAGTGGATAACAAAAGAGGCATTTGACCTGTGGTATATCTGAATTTGCTACTTCTTAGCAGCAAATGTATATGAATATGTATACATATATATATATACACACACACACTTTTTGGTACATAAAATAACCATATTATTTTATGTACCAAAAAGTGTACAAAAATATGGTACCTTTACCATATTAAAGGTTTAGGATTAGGTCTACTAAAAAAAAGTCATTGCTGGGGCGCCTGGGTGGCGCAGTCGTTAAGCGTCTGCCTTCGGCTCAGGGCATGATCCCGGCGTTCCGGGATCGAGCCCCACATCGGGCTCCTCTGCTGGGAGCCTGCTTCTTCCTTTCCCACTCCCCCTGCTTGTGTTCCTGCTCTCGCTGGCTATCTCTCTGTCAAATAAATAAATAAAATCTTTAAAAAAAAAGTCATTGCTAATTGATTTTATATTTTCTTTTTGAGTGCCTGTTTCAGATAGTCAACTAGATGCAATGTAAACAGACTCCTTTGCTTAGGAATCCAAGAATTTTAAAAATCATTTTCATAGGAGCATGAAGCTATAATACACATAAATTCCAATAGAAGAGCCTGTATAGGCCACATGGAAAGTGACCTGGCCTGTGAGAATACTCTAATATAATTCTTGCTGTTTGGAAAACAGGCACAATTGCTCCAAAGAGAATGAACGATCCCTTGGGACACATGAATTTATCTCTTTCACTGGAGTCTATTTTTAAGCCCAATACCTTGTATTTAGAAATGTATTTAAAGATTAACTTTATTCAATTGGCATATGCCTTCTGGGAGTCTGAGATGAGAAACGGCTACAAAAGCCAGTGAGCTTTACCTAGGGAGCTCTCTTGTCAGGACGATGGACAACACATATCCCCAACCAGGCAGCTCATACTTGTTTTCTCTTCTTGGCAAAAGAGGGCACATAAGGTTGTGTGGTTGAAGTAGTATCGATGCTCTAAGAAAAGAGAAATGCGTCATCGTTTGTATTTTGTCCATGTTGATTTGCACAGTATCAGCCTATGCTTTGGGCAGAACACATTTGAATGCTATCAGACATTTCAGTACATTTATATTACACAATGAAAGGCATCATTCCATTCAACAAATGTTTGGTAAGCATCCGCTGAATGGAAAGCATAGAAATAAGCAGAGATGAATGAGCTGGATGTGGCCTCTTCCATCATGGTTTGGTTACTGAGTGCTATATTGTTCTTCACTTGGCCGTACCTTATCCCTCTCTCTCAAGATAAAATGTTTCTTAGAGGCAGAGAGTCTGCTCTATAATATTTAATCCCTTATAATATTTGCATTGTTGGACATGCTCTGTAAATGTTTCAAAATAGGCTATGAATGTATAGAAGTAATATTGTGTACTCAAAAACCCAAGCTTTGAAACTAGACTTGGTTTTGAATTAGCTTCTATATTTGGTAACTATGTGAGTTTGGAACTAAACCGTATTCTCTCTGAACCTTAATTTCTTCATCTGTAAAATGAAGATAATGATGCTTATCTTGCAGTGTTGTAAGACTTAGCGTACTTATGTCTCCTCAGTATTTGACAATTCATTAAACTAACTTTATTAATTTGAATGAATAATGTTATTTGTATATTTTTCCTTTCAGAGGAGACTTTTTCCTAGGACTTTTGAAACTAAGTGTTTTTCAGAGATAATACTTCTTTTCAGATTTTATAAAAATTAAAAACGTAAATTATATGTTTTGTAATAATAATGAGGAGAGAAATAATCTATGCCTTTGACGTCCAGCCTAAGGTAACTGATGTTGACATTTTGGGAAGCACTTTTTCATGTCTATTCTAAAAAATATATATAATATAAAAAATATAATATAGAGTGATTTAGTTCACATTTAATTTTTTAAATATTTATTTATTTTTTTATTTTCACAGGTAGAATTTAGTGATTCATCAGTTGCATATAACACCCAGTGCTCATTATATCAACTGCCCTCCTTAATGCCCATCACCCAATTATCCCTCCCCCCCCACCGCCCCTCCAGCAATCCTCAGTTTGTTTCCTAGAGTTCAGCATTTCTTATGGTTTATATTTTAAAACAGGATCATTCTTTAATTTACTTTTTTTTACTACATCTAACAATATAACTTGAATTTTTTACTTACCTTTTTTTACTACACCTAACAATATAACTTGAAATTTTTTCATATTTATATACATAGAATATTTTTTCATAGCTGTATTAGGTTCTCGAATGTATTCATATATTCCTCTATAGGAGAATAAAGAATTTTCCTTTGCTATTTCAAGTGCTACGGCTATAAATCATAATCAGATCCTATTAAATACTTCTCCATTTTGTCAAAACAAAATCAAGTCACTAAAGCTGGGGAGGGGAGCTGTGTGGGAAAGTGTCTTTAATGTGCTAATGCTGATGGCCATGATATTAACAACACCCTCATTTTCAGCAATAACCATTAAAGATAATGATGTTGCTGAATTACAATGAGTTTTTGGTAGACAAATGCATACACAAGTAGATAGCTTAATCAGTACCTCGAGTTTATTAATCAAATTCACATACACTGCTTTAAAAAATTAATGACAAGATTTAAGCTTCTAATTCTTAAGGATATCATTAAACACGGTTGTTTGGAATGAATGTTGATGAATGCTCTTTGTTAATTGAGTTTATTTAAAGGTACATATGCACCAAGTACATTATAATTATCATCATATTAAATGAATAAATGTGATCAATGTCAAAGGTATATAATTCAGTTGATTCATATTTTTATGTATTATGGCAGCTCTAATATTTTTATGTATCTTTTTTTGCCCTTTAGTTTCATAATGTATCACTGAAATTTTTTAAGATTTAGCAATAAGATTTTGTTTGTTAGCTATGACAGACCTCGGTTTGACATGAGAGGAGGCCAGATTCACATGGCACCCTTAATTGGTGACACACACTGCCCATCCTGGTCTCTACAAGTTACTCATCCTTTGTTAGTTTACAAACTAGAGAGGGACTTTAGGAGTTCTAAAACAGCTTTATTGAGGCGTAACTGACATACGATAATCTGCACATATTTAAACAATGCAGTTTGAGAAGTGTTTCATACATATATATGGAAACATCACTGCAACAGCGATAATGAACATATACATTTTCTCCAAAAGATTTGTTGTGTGTCTTTGTACTCCCTCCATCCCACATTCTTTTGTTCTCTTGTCTCAGGTAACCATTGGTCTACTTTCTTCCACTATAGATTCATTTGCATTTTCTAAAATTTTATGTAAGTGGAATAATGCAGTATGTGATTATTTTGTCTGGGTTCTTATAATCTGCATAATTATTTTGAGTTCCATTCATGCTTTTGCATGTGTCATGAATTCTCTTATGTTGCTTAGTAGTATTCTGTTGATGCTTACATCACAGCTGGTTATCCTTTCATCTGGTGATGGACAATGGGTTGTTTCTAGCTTTGAGCTTAATACAAATAATGCTGCTATGATCATTTGTATACTTATCCTGGAATGAAAATGTTTTCAATTCTCTTGGATTCAGTTGAGCTATCTGGATTATGTGGTAGATATATTTCACTTTTCCAGAAACTATCAAACTAATTTGACTAGGTTGACCTATTTTTTACTTTCCCACTAGTGGTGTAGGAGAATTCCAACAGCTCCATACACTTCTCAACATTTGGTATTGTCAGTCTTTTAAATTTCAGCTGATTTAATAGGTGTGTAGTGGTATTTACTATTGATCAATAATTGGGACTTGATGGATTCACCACTGAATTTAGGTTTGAGTTAAAGATCAGAATATTCTAATTGCATTTAAAGTAGTGCAGGGCATAGAAAAGACAGATTGTTTTCCATTTTGTAAAACCAAAATTTCTTTAATAACTATGAATTTAAGATATGTAAAAAAATATATAAATATGTAGTATAAAAATGAGACTATAGATGACTTCAACTTCTAAATATTGAACAAAATTCTTGATAAAATATTGACAAATGGCTCAGAAATGTGTCAAAGAATAATATGCCATTAAAAAGTAGAATTTAAGAAATGCAAACTTATTTTAATATTAGAAATAATTATTATATTAACACACTAAAATAAACAATTCATGACAATAGTGAAGATGTATGTGACAAAATTCAACAGCCATAGTTTTTGACATACAACTCTGCTATATAAGTATAATTTGCTCCAAGATACTAATAAAATATGGTATAGACTCTTTTCCAAAAACTAACCCCACAGAAATATAGACCTTGGGCAATTAGATCATGGTAATCACAGAGCACATTTTATAGCGGGTTTGAGGTATTAGTGAAATTAATAATTTTTTACATTTCTCAAATTATTGAAATTCTGAAAATGTAAATTTTGTAAAGAGTTTTAATATAAAATTAAATCAATACTCCTGTTAAAAATAAGACTACTTGAATTTAATTAGGAGCTAGACAGGCATGTCTATTGTCAACAGTATTATTCATTGCCTTAGAAGTTCTTGAGCATTCAATGTCTTGCATAAACAGTAGGAGAACAAGAATAAAATGCTCT
The DNA here is from genome assembly GCF_024610735.1 of Ursus americanus. Classification (NCBI taxonomy): domain Eukaryota; kingdom Metazoa; phylum Chordata; class Mammalia; order Carnivora; family Ursidae; genus Ursus; species Ursus americanus. The sequence continues at coordinate 14,013,284 of NC_142141.1, forward strand.
ATTCTTGCTGATTGATTATATTTCCATAAAATGCAAGCAACCAAGAAAAAGTTACATAGACTTTTAGAATCCATCAAAAAGTTGCATAATATGAATGGAGAGAATAAACATAAACATAAATCAACCCACTTTTTTCTACTCTAGCAATACTTAGACAATTATAGGTGAATCTGTAGTGGGAATAATTAGCTATAGCAAAAGTACACTGAAAAGTACTAAGTAATAAATTCAGGCAAAAGTGATGTAAGATTTATGTGAGATCTTTTTGAAAGTCATAAAATCTGAGTAAATAGATAAGAAAATCACATTCTTGGGGCACCTGGGTGGCTCAGTCGTTAAGCATCTGTATTTGGCTCAGGTCATGATCCCAGGGTCCTGGGATCCAGCCCTCATTGGGCTCCCTGCTCAGCGGGAAGCCTGCTTCTCCCTCTCCCACTCCCCCTGCTTATGTTCCCTTTCTTGCTGTGTCTCTCTCTGTCAAATAAATGAAATCTTAAAAAAAAAAAAAGAATCACATTCTTAACAGTGGTTTCTTATAAAATTTATTGTCCCCAAATTTACATAAATTTAATGTAATTCCAATTAGATTACCACATGGACTTTTACTTAAAATGATTTTTTAAATTTATATGGAACCATAAATACTGGCAAATACCCAAACAGTGAGAGGATAATAAAAAGCCACTGCAACCAATTCAATATGGTAGTAGTATGTTGAGTAGGCAAATAAATCAGTGAACAAGAATATATCCCAGAATATTTGAGAAAGGAGACATATGAAATACCTATGATATATTGCCTTATGATATAAGTGGTAGTTTAATTCAGTGAGGGGATAGGATAGTGGTGACACCTTCAAAACAGCTCTAGAAAAAAATGATAGTGGACCTGCCATCTCCTATTTTTTTTTTTTAAGATTTTTTATTTATTTGACAGAGATAGAGACAGCCAGCGAGAGAGGGAACACAAACAGGGGGAGTGGGAGAGGAAGAAGCAGTCTTCCAGCAGAGGAACCTGATGTGGGGCTCGATCCCAGAACTCAGGGATCATTCCCTGAGCCAAAGGCAGACGCTTAACGACTGAGCCACCCAGGCACCCCCCTGCCATCTCCTATTACATTTACAAGTTTATTCTATATGGTTTGGAACTTTAAATAACAGTACAATAAAAATCTTAAAGGAAAATATAGGATACTATATCTACAATTTTAGGGTAGAAAGACCTTCTTAATCAAGGGTAAATACATAAAACTAAAAAATAATAAGAAAAAAGATAAAAAATATTGCTTAAAATAGAAATTACTTTTAGTATTTTAGTATTGTAAAAATATATAAGGACATAATGATAGAATAATAAAATTCAAAATAAAAAATTTAAAAAATTATACAAAATTTAAAAACACAAAAGCATACAAAAACAAATAGCTTTTTAAAACCTTGGTAATTTTATTCTTAGTACTATTTATTTAAATTTAAAAACTTTTTTGATCCAACTCTCTTATTTTTGGTAGTCAATCTCACAGATATAAATATATCTTTATGTAAAGGCTTATGTGCAAGGATATCACAGCATTATTCAAAGTGGCAAAAGGTGAAAAAAAAGGTCCATTAATAGAAAAATTTTGAGTTATTAATGCAATATAATGCACTATTAAAAAGAAGAAACTAAAGCTCTACCATCTGAATAGAAAGTATCCCTCAAATTATTGTTTAATGAGAAAAAAGGTACAGAAATGTATATTTTATGACCTTATTTCAGTAACACAATGACAATACCCTCCTCCCCCATTTTGCACACATGCATTTGTATTCATATTTGAGAAAGCTGAATCTTTCTTCTTAGAAACCCATTTTCAGAGTCTGCCATACACCCCACATTGTCCTAAGGGCTGGGCAGAGGCACACTGAACAGAAAAGTCTCTGCTTTCTTGGAGTTAATATTCAAGAGAGGGAATGACAACAAAAAGTAATAAATATAGAGGATTCAAAGAGTAAGGCAGAAATTAGATGATAAAGGTCCTTATAGGTAAAGAGTTTGGAGTTTATTCTCAATGTAATGTGAAGTCACTATAGGGTTTTGTTCAGCAGAGTGGCATGAATTGCTTTATTCTTTTAAAAGATTGCTCTGGCTGCTATGTGGAAAATGTGATGGGCAAGGGGCAAGAGTAAAAACAGTCATCTCTTTCAGAAACTACTGCAGTTTGCTGGGCAAGAGATGGTGATAGTTTGAACTAGGGTGGGTAATAGTGGAGAGGGAGAGATGTGGGCACTTTGGGGTAGTATTTTACAGGTAGAATAAACAGGGCTCGCTGGAAGATTGCATAGCGATGATGATGGTAAGCAAGGGATATGGAACAACTTGTAGATTTTTAAATTTTTTGTAGATGGTGACCCTTTTTACATCAATGGCAAAACTGGTAGAGTAGTGGATTTTTTAAGTTGGAAGAGTTGACTTTTGGCAGTAATAGACTTTTGCAAGTATCAAGTTTAAAATGTTCGTCAGCTATCTATCCAAGTGAAAAGATGAGATCAGCAGTTGAGTAAATGGATACATGGCACGGTGGAGAGGACCAAGGTGGAGAAATAAATTTGAGAGGCAGTAGTACATACAATTGGTATTTGGACATGTTGGACTAGGTGAGAGAATACAGAGGGTGGTTGTAAATAAAAGGAAAGACCCTAGCCTGAGCTCTCACTATTGATACCACGTCTAAGTTTGTTAAAATTTTAAACTTTAATAGTGTTGAATGTGGATGATTCACTCTACAAAAGGGGAATTAAAGTTCATTAAGTTAGCATATTAATTATTGATAAATTCCATATAGATGATTACTTAGTCTTCTGAATAATTAAGGACATGCTTCAATGCTAAATGCTAAAACTAATCCTGTGGTCTTATGACATCATTTTTAGTGCTTCTCTGTAATCAATGCATTAATTTTCTTCTAATGAGGAAAGACCTGCATAAATGTAATATATGATACTTCCTAGTATGGAGAAGTTTCTAAGGTTGCATTTTTCAGGTCTTATGAAAATTTAGAGAAATTTTGAGATTTGAAAAAAATTTTTAAATTTTGGTGAGAAGATTCTCAAAGGTAGAAGATGTATTGTTTTCAATGGGGGAATTGCTCAGAATGAGAAATAAAACATGCTTCTCCCCTGCCCCTCTGAGTAGGTGGACTGATTTTCTTTAACAGGCATGAAAAACAAATGGACTTTTTTCTCCTCTGGGTTGACAGCTTTCTTACCTAATGGTTGTGTCAGAGTTAAATTTTTTGTGTAAGTCACATAGAATTTCTTCCTAAGGAATCCAGTGAGAGCTTTTATTTAGAGACTTAGGAATTTCTAAGCATATCTACTGTAATTGGAAAATCCTTGTCTCTGGCTCTTGTGGGAAAAGCGAACATAGGAGACAGGTTTCTACCATCAGGTAGAAATTTAAGTGAGATTTAAAATATTCATTTGAGCAAGCTGCATGCGGAGAATTTTTTGAGTACCTGAATTTTCAACTTTTCCCAAAAGTTGTTTTTCTTTTAAATGTATTTATTAATAAGGACAAACTTGAGTGGTAAGATGGGTACATGGTTATTCTTTCCTAATTCAGAAATTCAGAAGCAGTGGTAATTTGAATTTACCTCAGTTTAGAAAACTCATTCTTCATGGATATAATGCTTAATCTCAAAGAACACTCTTTTTTTTCAGTAATCTTAAAGCCCTAAATCAGCACATCTATATGCACTGAAAATTAATAAAATAAATTTCAAATTATTCTTATGTCTTCATCAAGGAGTAGGTAAGATCTCTGTTAGGCACTTCTTTTCTATCCAGTTTGTAATAATAAAATTGTAATTATTTTTAAAAGTTCTACATATGGACATTTTAAGACCAGAACTTTTAAAAACTCTACTTGAGAAACAATAAAATCTCATCATGCAATTAATAAAGGTATATATATATATTTTGATGGAACAAGTAACAGCAGCTTTCTTCAAGAAAATATTTCTAGAGGTCATAGCATTTGGAAGAGTTACCTTTTCTTTTTTATTTCTTGAATAAATGTTTAGCTGTAAGTGCCTGCTGTAACTTCTGGGCAACAAGATTCTTTCTTAAGTATTTTAGGATTTTACTTTAATTTTAATTCTGACATTTTTAGGAGCACTCATTCCTTTTGCAATGATAGTGAGTATAGGATATCCTGTATAACTTACCTGTGTTTAAGACCAGATAGGAATCTTAAATCTGGCTCCATTTTGACAGGCCTAGTAAACTAGTATACTTCATACTAGTTCTCTCCCTCATATTTAACTAAGTTGTAAAGAATAGAATAAATTGAATTCCTGATTTGTTACAAAATACTTAACTAGGATGCAACTGATAATACAGAGTTAAATTTGCTTAATTTCAATTCAACTTATACTTTGTAAATTTTACCTATAAATTTTCCAAGATTTTGAAATAGAACTTAATGATGTTTTTGATAATATCTTAAAATTTGAGAGAAAAAGTACTAACTCTATGTCCTCCCCTACCAAAATAAATAAATAAATACATAAATACATAAATACATAAATAAAAGGGAAGTTGATACTTTTGGCTAGAAATTTTTTATTTCTGAAGTTCCTTAAGAAGTATAGAGAGAAAAATAGCCATGAATCTTGGGTGCTCAATCGAGAGTTGGGGTAATTTTGAAATGTAAGGTTTCAGAATCAATACTTCCAAACACACTTCTGTGATATAAACTATAAACAATCTCCCTCAACCATGCGGACATTACTAATCAATAATGCACTGGGTACCACCTCTACAACTCCCACAATCCGTTTGAACATAGTCCTCCAGAAGGGTACTTCAGTACTAGACCTGACACACAAGATGAAATCTGTTTGCCTATTCCTAAGGCATAGGCGTAGGGAGAAGTTTTTGAAGTGCATGAAAGTATAAAATAAACATAATTGTTAAAAACAAAAATTATATCACCTGGTCTTGAAAGAAAAAAGAAAATTATATCAGTGAAAAGGCTTATAAAAGAAGATTTAAAGATAAATTATAGGCTTGATACAATATGACTAACAACTTCCTTAGGTATCATGAAAAGCTATGAAATACTTTGTCTACGCCTATTCTAGATTTTAGGGGTAGAAGAGATTTTAGATTATTGTCTTGTCTAATTCTCATCAATTCAAAAGAGGAAACAACTGGCAAAGAGATGTTTAATGACTTGTACAGATCGTAGTAGCAACTTTGGTTCCAGCGCCCAAGTATACAGAGTTGATTGCAGTATTTCCAGCTTAGCCCATTTTCCAGCAGCCTGGTTGACATGTTCCTCTTTACTTTTCACCCTCCCAACCTCCTTGATCATTAGATAAACCTAGACCAGACTTATGACCTAAACATGGTCACAGATGCATTTTGTTTGTATTAACATGGTATTTTAGAAACATGTTTAACAATGTTAAACACATCAGCAGATTGGACATCCCTGGACCCATGTTCTCAAAGCAACCATGAGATAGGAATGAGGAAGAGCTGACACCTTTGATGAGATATGGGGTTTCCATTTTGCCAGAGTCTAAACCCTCCCCTCTTGTCTCTGACACAAATATGGAGCACCATCTGCCATTCATCGTCATATTTATACATTACGTAAATATTTATCCTCACTGTATCTCTATCAAAAGATGGATGACAAAAATGCACTCCGGCTCTGTGCTCAGCCGGAGTCTGCTTGAGATTCTCTATCTTCCTGTCCCTCTGCCCCTCCCCTGCTCACGTTCTCTTTCTCTAAAAAAATTAATCTTAAAAAAAAAAATGTAGACCAGGATGGCCATGTGATGTTTCTCTATCTAGGCTCACTTTACTTCCTGACTTTACCTGTCTAGACCCTGAAAACATTTGCATTTGCAATGCCCGGACAGACTGTATTATACCCATCTGCAATATATATTAGAAATTAGATTAAATAGCACAGGATTCAGAATCTTTCCTTAAAAATTTCCTGATATTGAAGTAAATAAGAAATAACAAAATTAGTCATTTCGGTTACTATTTTTGCTCTCAGGTGTGTAATTATTTTCTGTATGGCATTTTCTCTGCATGTTTATTTTCTGTATACCAAGAAATGACTAAAGGTAACTCTCCCTTTGAATTCTACAAATTATTAAAAGTTCAACTATTATATATTTGGAAATCTTCATAACACAGCTAAATATCAAAAGATTTAAAAACACGTGGTGAAGTAGTTTCTCAGCAGCAGATGAATTCTTTAGCCTCAAAATTAGAACAGCAGCTAAGCTTGTGTATAGGCAGGCGATGCAGTTTTCTCAGCAGTAGAGGAGATCTGTGGCTAAACCATTTTGCCCTTCATCAAAGTGACTGTAGGGTGGACATCAGACATTTTTTTCTCTCCTCAACTGGTTCCATTCACTGTGTACATTTTCACGTGAATTCTAGACAGCTTTGGCAAGTGGTGGATTTATGATATCCTGGCTATGGTTTAATAAAATCAGGAAAAACAACTCTGTTCTTCCCATCACCTGACTTTTATGTAACTTTGGTATTGATTTAAATGGCATCTTATCTATTCCCAAGGAAATAATCTTACTGATTTTTTTAAATAAAGATCCAATGATTATACTTTTACTTCTAAATATGAAGAACGCTGACTACAAAAATGGTCACCATTTCTCTTCATGCCTTTTAAGTAAATGAGAGTGCGGCTTATTTCCTTAGGCAATCATCCAACCTTAACTGCGGCACATTTGAGTTTTTGCATAAGTTTTTCTCTGCCAAAGATTTCTGATATGAACCTCATTTAAAAAAATAACAGTGATATAATTCCATCAGGAAAAAGAATCCCAGAACCATTTTTAAAGTTAGGCAGTGATAAAATATTATACGGTTATTTAAATGATGTTTTTGAAGTATTTTAAGTAGAGATTTTTATTAAGCTTGAATATAAAACACAACCTACCAAATTAAAAGATTAATATTGTCTTAATGTTAGAATAATTGTTCCCCAAGGAAGCACAGATTTACAAAAAAACTGATCACATACAATGGCAAACAGATAGCCACAATAATTTTTTTAAAAAATCTACACAGTGTGTTTCTGTATGTGTATTTTATGTGTCTGTGTTCTAGTACTACTTTTTAATTATTTTGCTATAAAAATAAAATGCAGTTCTTTATGACAATAAAACTAAAAAAGTGAAAAAAATAAAGTTAGGCAGTGAAGTCTGAGAAGTATTTCTACCAATAGAAACATGAATATATCCTCCCTATCCCCCATTTAGAGCAAAGATGAAAAGATAGCACACATTTTCCCATTTTCCTCTTGCTGCTTCTTTTTTCTACTCAAAAAATAGGTGGGGGGGGAAGAGGAACAATCAGACATTTGTCAGTATCTCTCTGGATTCTTTTGTCAATTGTCCTTGGCAAGTTACAGGCCATTCTTCTTAAGAAGCACCATCCCAAAGTTCTGTTTCCCTTTATGGGGTGAATTCCGAAGTAGAACTCTCTCAAGACTCTTGGGTATGGGATCGTGTATCAATTATTGCCACTGTTACACTTTCTATGTCTTTTTTGTGCTCCTTTATTCTTTTCTCTTTTCTTTTTGTCCCTTACTCCATAGTCTTTTACTGTTTGCAACTTAGCTATCTTCTCTAGTCTTTATAGAATTATCACATAATTATGGGTTTGAATCTCAGCCCCTCTGGTTATGGCTATGTAACCCATGGTAAATTGCTTATTTTTTGTGAGTTCCTGACTTGTTGTTTAGAAATAGGATGGATAATAGTTTTTTTTCCATGCTATTCACTTTAGCATAATGCCTGATATATAATAATAACTCAATTCTAATACATAATTATAAAATCGTCTTTTATGGATTTCCTGGAGTGAAGAGGTTGGGGGATTGCTAAGGACTAAGGAAATACTTTGACGTCTATGAGAGAATTGTACCCGAAAGGAAAGTACTTTTCCTTAGTTTCATTGCAGAAAAGGATTTTTATCAGTTGATAGATGCTTCTCTAACTCTCTGCCGAGCCCAAATCCACCTTTAATCAGAAATCTGGTCAGTATGGTGTTTTCAGAACTAGAAGAAAATCAAGTGAGATGATCTAAAGATGTGAAATAAATACCCTAGGGACCTCCTTCTCTGAACGCCTTCATTTCTGCTTATCTTGTACCTTAACGATTCCTCCTCCTCGTCCTCCTCCTCCTTCTCCTCCTCCTCCTCCTCCTCCTCCTCCTCCTCCTCCTCCTCCTCTTCCTCCTTCTCCTTCTTCTTCTTTTTAAAGACATGGAGTTTACAAGAAACACTGAAAGAAATTAAAAATGAGAATAGGTGAGAAATTAGATATTAAGAACTAAATTGTCATGGTGTTCAAGTACGAACTCTGCCTAACCTTTTATTTATTTTGTTTGTATAGTCTTAATATTTTTGAGCCAATACTTAAAAATTAGTGTATTTTACATAAATATTTGGATGTTTAGCTCATCATAAAAATCAATCTGATTTACCTTCCAAGATTGATGTGTTGATTTCTAAATTCTAACATAAAGGCTGGCACATAGGTGCTCAATAGACATTTGCTAAGCACATTAAAGAATGATTATGAAAAACAGAATACAGAGAGTTTGTGTTTGAGTAAAAAATGCCAGTGGACCTTTAGGATGCCAAAAGAGGACATAGGAGAGACAGTGAATGGGATGATCTTTTCCTTTCCTTCCTGAAATAGTTTTGAAAAATGATTCACACATACTTATCCTTTAGAAATGCCTATTGGACATCCTGGAAGATCCCCCCCCCCCCCGACCAGAATGTTATGTGGGAATGTTGCTTTGACTTTGACTTTCCTGGCTCTTCTCAAGTTGCATTCTTGTGATTCCATTTGGCATCCACATAGTCAAATCCAATGACTTCTTCTCAAATTTAATGTCCTTTCAGTTTTTATACTTTTGATTGCTTAGCCTTTTGTCTTTATTCTTTGGCTTTTTTCCCCACTGATACTTGGCTAACATTTATTGAGAATTTACTTTGTCTCAGATACTGTCTAGTCTTGGATAATTTATTTGCTCTTTGTGAAAACCTCATGAAAGAAGTATCTATTATTCCCATTTTAAAGATGGGGAAATGTGTCCATGGTTACTCAGCCAGCACATAGGGGAAGGAGAATCTGACACCAGGCACTGAGCTCAGAGCTCACTTCTTAGCACTGTTACAGTGGTGACAACATAATGACCAAGGTCATCTTTGACCACTGTTCTGTGTACTTTTCTCAGCTTGGCTGACTGGTTCTGTTTTTACCATCTGCCTTTCTCCTTAAAAATTATGGTAACAGCTACAAAACAAAATAGCGATTGCCCTCATTCCATTTTCTCTTTCCAAGTTAGTGCTCTTTTATCACATCCCATGAATTTTGAACTGAAGTGTTATTCTTACTGATATTTTTTTCAGCAGTTGAGATTTTTATTTACTGTTCGCTTCAAAAGAAGTTTAGGAAAGTGTTTTAAATATCTGAGGGGCTGGAGATAGTTTTTACTTTTGATTTCTATTGCTTTTTAAATTAGATTGTAGTCATTGAATGTGGTGTATACTTTTTATATTTTAAAGAATTTATTGAGTTTTTCCTTGTGGCCAAATATATGATAAAATTTGGTTAATGTTTCATGGGTACTTGAAAATGCACATTTTTTTTCCCTCAGATTACTGGGTTCAGGGTCAATTTTTATTAATTTTCCTTCCACTCTCTTATGTCATTTTTGATTATTTTAACACATAAAGAATGAGAGCTGTGTTAAAACTTCTTGCTACTCATACCTATTTGTTCTTCATACCCAGATGTTTTCACCCTATGTATTTTGTTACCATGATTTCAGCTCATAGAAAAATCATAGTTTTACCTTCACTCTATGTTGTACCCTTCACCATCAAAAAGCTATGTTCTACTTCACATTTAATATTGATTTTAACTATTATTTTGACTTTAAAAACAATATAGTTAACTCCCACATATTTAAGTATGTGTATCATGTATTATTTAGTCCCAACAGGAAATCTCAAATGTTGCATATGTAGTTGGTACTGTAATATTTGTTGTGTAAATAAATGAATACAAATGAATTTCCTGGGTTATGCACATGGCATCTCCAGCCTACTGTTTTTACCCAAGAACAGGCACAAGAGCAAAATTATGGAAATGTCTCTGTCAAGTTAATTTTTTGAAAACATCTCTAAGCTAACCCATAATTTGTCACTAGGAGATTATCTAAACTTTTCAAAAAGTTAGTACTTTAGGTCAATATTTGTTCTATATTCACAGATGATTTTTCTTTGAAGTTTAATTTATCTTCCTAAATTCAACAAGCTTAAGGTGTTAAAATATTCACAGTCTTGGTTTATAATCAGTGTTCAAAAATGTTCCATATAACAATATCGTCCCAAGTGGGAGGTAAGGTCAATATTTGTATTGAAATTTACTCCTTTACATTCACAGTATGTTTTACTATTTTTTATTTCTTCAGTCAGTGTTGTTTTCATGTGTAACATTATTTGTCTAAGAACTTGTTTAGTGGCATTCAAACAATCAAATCTCATTCCATAAGTCTGGGAATATTCCTTATTGCTTAGCTTGATCAAAGTATAATTATTCTCTCTGGATATTGCTGTCAAGTTATGAAGCATGTCTTTGAAAACTCCTTTTACCTCATTGTCAAAGAAAAATTAGAAATCTCTTAGGATATTCTTCCTTTCAGATTTTGATGTCATGTGTGCTTTTTTCTGATGCATTTTATTTGAAATAAAATATTGACATTGTTGGATATAAATAGCTTTGATTTAAATATAATTAGAAATACTACAATTTTCTGATAAATTTGAAAAGATGTTAAATCAAAAATCCCTGTACAGCTACTTATGATAGAACATTTAACTCCCACCTATAATTACTTTTAAACCTATAGTTATTCTTAGTTTAAAATTACTTTTACTTTAAGTTCATTCCATTTAATCCAGGGATTGACATATCTACTTTACCACCAAGAAGACCAGAATTATTGTATCAAACTGAGGTTATGGGTATAACCTCGTAGTGAGAAATGTAGTGGATATGAAACTTGAGAGGGCCTTTGAGGTCCTCCTACTTTAGCTCAAATAGCTGTCGTAGATAATCTTTGCTTTTGTTTCAGGGACTTTCTAAATCACCCAAGGCTCAAACAATTGAATGAATTCCATTTCATTTCTAGTCATTTTCCCTGAAACTGGTATGTGTTTAAATTGTTTTGTTTTGTTTTGTTTTAAATAGTTGGAATATGGGGGGTATTTTAATAGTTTTTTCAAATAATTCTGGGTTTCCTTTAACACTCAATCAACATTTAACAATTGATTTTTTAAATTTGTTTCTTTGTTTTTTTAGAGAGAGAGAAAGCAAGCAAGAACACATGAGCAGGGGGAGGAACAGAGGGAGAGGGAAATAAAGAATCTTAGGCAGGCTCCATGCCCAGCACCAAACCTGATGAGGGGCTTGATCTCATGATGCTGAGATCATGACCTGAGCTGAAATCAAGAGTCTGACAACAATAAGTTTAGTTAATACCCATCTTTCTATAGTTACATTTTTTTTCTTGTGTTGAGAATTTTTAAGATCTACTCTATTAGCAACTTTGAAATATACAACGCGGTATTGTTAACTATAGTCACCATGGTGTACATTACACTCCCCATATTCCACCTCTGGAAACAATTATTGTGTTCTCTGTCTCTATGAGTTCAGTTTTTTTAGATTCCATATATAAGTGAGATCATATGGTATTTGCGATTGTCTCTCTTATTTCACTTCAAAAAAATTTTTTTTAAAGTGTCATTACACAGTCTTACTTATGGAATTCTGGCACAACTTGGGTCTGGTTTGGTTTGATTAAACAGGGTGCTTCTGGTCAGTGTGACCAAAATAGCCCCATTTTTTTGGTACATGTACCAAACCATTAATGGTTAGGAGCCACAAAACTCTCCTCCCTGCTGCCCCTCTTAATGGCACAGAATCTAAATTTTATTATATTTGTGAAAGTACATTATATCTTTAAAATTTCTACAGACATAGTTAAGACTTTTCTTTGTGAAGGTGCTCAGGGTAGACTCAAGGTTGTGATCTAGTGCTAAAAATTCATATTTTTTTTTCATAAGGACCCAATTCATTTGAGAAAAGAGGATAGTCATATTTAGGCCAAATAAATGGTTCAAATGCAATTTTAATGAAAAGGAGCTGTGGCCCAATTTCTTTTCTGACTCAGAGAATTTCATTTTGGGATGAGTTTGAAGATTTACAAAAGCTTTCTTTCTGTCTGTCTCCCTCCCTATACATACATTAGTATATATATGCATATCTATTTATATATATTTACATAAGTATGTCTATATGTATTTATCTCTCTGTATAAATCTATATATCTATAGATTTATTTAACATCAATCATATATAATAGATAAGTAAAAATTCTGATAACCTTCATGGAATGACAGTTTGGTTAAGTAATCCAGCAAGTGGAGTCTGAGTTTGAAGTATTGTAGAGTTGAAAATGCATTTTGCTCCTGTTGATTTTTATTATTGTATTCTTCTCTCTCTTGTATTTACTCTTTTCTTTACCTGAGAAAGGAGACTTTTAATATATGCTTCCTTTGGTCTCATTTTGACGTATGAAGGATAGAATTATTATTATAACAAATGTCCAGTAAGTGTGGCTGGTATCGTTACTCATATTCTCTTGATATTCTGGAAATGTACTTAGAACATTGAACATAAATTTAAATTCCTCCTCTTCCTCTCAACTTTCAGCTTCTCTGTGCCAGTTTCATCTCAAAATACTTTGCTTCTGTCACTTTGAGTGACAATTGAACCAAAAATGTTTGCTCTTTGTCAAATGGAGGTAAATTGTCATATTTTTCACTTTCCACTTTTAATTTCACCCCTAATTCATAGCTGAGATTGGAGTAATGTCTCCAGGGTAATGTTTTCAGTTTACTCAGCAAAGATGAATATCAGACATTCACATTTATTCTGGTTAGCCCTTCCCTTGGATTTGGAGTGATTCTGTTTGCCTACAGAACTGCCAGACTTGGCATTGCTTGATCATTTACTGTGGCTCATTAGTAATTAACTGCTAGAGTTCTGTTCCATCCATAGTTAGGAAATGAATGAAATAAAACTGGCCTGAAAGAACTGATTGTCAGGAGTTCTTCTATTCCCAACATTTGTCCAAAAGCTATTCAGCCCATACCCATAGCAGGTAAGGATTTCAGGGTCTGTTTTCAATGCCTTGAAGTGACACTGACATACCAAGAACCCCGCAGGGCAGACACTCACTGTTTCAGTTTCCCCTCCAGATCATAGAATGTTAGACTTAGACATGGAATGTCTATAAAAATTTTAGACTCAGACATGTAATGTCTATAAAATTGCAGAAAGATAATGCAAAAAGTATTTCAACCAGTGGTTCAGAAATATGCTGAAATTTTAGATAATCTCTTACAATTTATAATACATGATATAAAAATGAGTTCCAGTTTTTAACAATTTGTTATGGCTAAAATCTGAATGCTAGATAATATATTAAACTTACAGCCGTGCGTGCCCAGTTAATGTGCCTTTGTAACAGAACAAACAGAAATCTACAGCACTGTTCTCACTAAATTTTAGCCAGTAAAGACCTTGAAAGATTGACAGGAAATGTGTGGCTCACCATGTTTGTTTGTTGCAATATAAGCCAGAACTGTCTGTTGAATGATATGCTCAGTTGACATAAGCAAGAGCCATCTTTAGGTCTGCATTACACAAAACCTAGAAAAAGCTAAAGTATAATTCTCAAAATAAGTATAAAAAAACTTACCTTTGAAGCTCTATAAGGAAAATTGGTTTTACAAGGTCCATTTCTAATAGGGTCCTTGGCACTCAGAGTATGATATTGAGATCTTAGAATCAACATGACACCTTTCTGGATATTTCCAGTTTAAATAGGCCACCAGCTTGTTCCAGACACTGGACATAGAAAGGCCCTTTATTTATTTGGGAAAGATGTTCAAACCCAGTTTGTCCTTTCTCTATGATGAAGTGCTCTTTTAAATTCAATTACCAAGACCTAAACGCACTTAAATGACTGACAAGAGAATTATTAACCACATTTTAATAGCTAAAGGCATCATAGATTTCAGATAGGAACATTTTTAATTCTGTGAACCAATGCTAGATGCTCACATCATCTCACATCATCTTTTTCTTTTGGGTTAAGGTAACAATTTTATCTTTGTGTAGGAGGTAATTTACTGTGGTTCAGGTATAATGGATCAAGAAACATCTGCAATATGGTGCATCTAGATTAGTAAACCTGTAATTTAGGACTGAAAATATCGATTGGATTTTTCTGCTCTTGCACTTCCTGCTTTCCTTTCTCAATAGTTTCTTACTCATTATATTTAATTTAGGCAAGGTTACAGCCACTGAAGGGTGGAGTAAACTGCTATTGTCAGAGACAGCATTACAGGGTGAACTCATTTCTTCTCCACTGCAATTATTTACATTTAAACAATATTTTGTCCTCCGGAAAGATTTCAAATTCATGCAAAGATAATTAGGAGTTATATGCATTCTGTTTCCTCCTTAAAATTTATCATTCGGAAATTTAGACTAAACCATTTTTAATTGCTTTGGGCTAGCACACAGCTTTTAAATGTAGTCAAACCACACAGAGACTGTATTTTAAAGATCTTTTAGCTTGAACTAGCCAAGCATAAATGAATGACATTGCTGTGTATGATTAGGAGGGTGTCTGATTAAAAGATGAAGAACAGAGAGGAAGAGAGGGGAATAAACATACTAAAGAGGGAAGAATTAAATGGTTGAGTAAAGTCATATATAGAAAAACAAATGATTTGGTTGGGAATCAGGAGACTTAAAATTATAGTCTTGTCCTAGTGAATTTTCCTCTCTTGGTCTCAGTTTCCAGAGTAGGCAATTGTGTTGGTTATTTCTAGCTTCATTTCTGTGATAGCTAGAGGTAATCAAGTGGTGGGAGGGGTGGGTGCTTTGAGTTATTTTTGTTTTTAGAGAAAAAATCCTGTTGAACAGAAACATTTTTTAGAGAAAGAGGTATAGATCATTGACCGTTCCACCTTTGTATATAATCTTAAAGGAGTTTGCAGGATAAGAGTTTTCATGTGTGCTAAATTCTAAGATCATGATTCTCAGAAAGTGGGATCCATGGACCCCTAGGGAATCCTGAGATTCAGGGATCCACAAGGTCAAACCTATTTTTATAATAATACTAAGACATTAGTCATTATTTTAGCATTTGGGATTTGCCATAACAGTACAAAGACAATAGCAGATAAAATTGCTGGTGCCTTGGTACAAATCAACACAGTGGCAGCAAACTGTACAGGTAGATGTTGTATTCTTAGCTACTGTGCACTCATGGTTCATATGGAATATTCACCGAGATAGACCATATTCTGAGCCATAAAACACACATTAGCAAATTTAAAAGAACAGGAATCATACAGTTTCTACTCTCAGACCATAATGGAACTAAACTTGAAACCAAGAACAGGAAGATAACCAGAAAACATCTTAAATGCATAGAGATTAAACAGCACACTTCTAAATAGCACAGGGTCTCAAGATATCTCAAGAAATTTAAAAATATTTTGAACTAAATGAAAATGAAGACACAACCTATCAAATCTTGTGGGATACACTGAAAGCAGTGCTGAAAGGGAAATTTATAGCTTTGAATACATATTAGAAAATGAGTGGGGCGCCTGGGTAGCGCAGTCGTTAAGCGGCTGCCTTTGGCTCATGGCGTGGCCCTGGTGTTCCAGGATCCAATCCCACATCAGGCTCCTCCACTGGAAGCCTGCTTCTTCCTCTCCCACTCCCCTACTGTGTTCCTTCTCTCGCTGGCTGTCTCTCTGTCACATAAATAAATAAAATCTTTAAAAAAAAAAAGAAAATGAGAAAAATATAGAATCGGTAATCTAAGTTTCCACCTTAGGTAGAAAAAG
Source organism: Ursus americanus (assembly GCF_024610735.1). Classification (NCBI taxonomy): domain Eukaryota; kingdom Metazoa; phylum Chordata; class Mammalia; order Carnivora; family Ursidae; genus Ursus; species Ursus americanus. Next base: position 14,029,334 of record NC_142141.1, read on the forward strand.
AAGAGCAAATTAAAGCCAGAGTAAGCAGAAGAAAAGAAATAATAAATATTTGAGCAAAAATAAATGAAATCAATAGGAAAAATTGATGAAATCAAAAGCTGTTTCTTTGAAAAGACCAATAAAATTGATAAGCCTCTAGCCAGGCTAAGAAAAAAAAAAAAAAAAGGACACAAATTACTAAAACAGAAATGAAAGAGAATATATCACTACGGATCTTATGGATAATAAAAGAATACTATGAACAACTCTGCTCACAAATTTGATAACCTAGTTGAAATGGACAATTCTTAGACACAATTTGCCAGGGTGCCTAGGTGTTCAGTGGGTTAAGCGTCTGCCTTCAGATCAGGTCATGATCTCGCGGCCCCAGGCCCTGTGTTGGGCCCCTTGCTCAGCAGGCATCTGCTTCTCCCTCTCTCTCTGCCCCTCCCCCCACTCGTGCTCACTCTCTCTCTCTCTCTCTCTCTTAAATAAATAGAATCTTTAAAAAAGAGAAAGACACAATTTGCAAAACCCGCAAGAAAAAAATAGACCAACTAAATAAGACTATAAGTATTAAATTGAATCAGTAATTAATAACTTTCCAAAACAGAAAGGACTAGACCCAGATGGGTTCACTGGTGAATTCTACCAAACATTGAAAGAAAGAGTTATACCAGTTTTCTACAATCTCTTTCAGAAGATAGAAGCAGAGGGAATACTTCCTAACTCATTTATGAGACCAGTATTATGCTAATACCAAAACCAGAGAGATGGTACAAGGAAATTACAGACCAATATCTCTCATCAACATAAATGCAAATCTATGAAAACAGTGAAACGATCAGTGGTTTTCAAGAGTTGAGTGTGGAGAAGGGGTGAATAAGTAGAACACAGAATTTTTAGGGCAATGAAAATACTCTGTATGATACTATGATAATGGATACATGTCATGATACATTTGTCCAAACTCACAGAATGTATAACACCAAGAGTGAACCGTAAGGTAACCTATGGACTTTTGGGGATTGTGATGTGTCAATGTAGGCTCATCAGTTGCAATTTGCCACCCTGGAGGCGTTGTGCTGGTGGGAGTGTGTGGAGTATATGGGAGATCTTACCACCTTCCTCCTCATTTTGCTGTGAACCTAAAACTGCTGTAAAAAAATAAAAATTTTTAAAAAGGTTGATTTCAAATCCATAACGATCAGTACAAACATTAATTTTAATAAATCTTAACTTTTGAGTATACATCTTTTTAACATTCTTTCTGTCAAAATAAGAAGTAGACAAAGAGCAATGCTGCTATCTACTGAGGTCTGGCAGTCGCTTGAGTTAAAAGCTGAACTAGTTGCTTTTCAAATGAATTGCCATTTTCCCAACTCCTTTGTAGCTGTGAAGCTGAATTTCCTGCATATTCTTTAACCAAAACAATGCATTCACAAGAGATTGAGTTCATAAGAAAATAGAATTTTACTATTTTCTATCAAGCCAGACATTAGAGAGTGTGGCATAAATGTGAAGCAATATTGTTCTTGTAAATTATTTTAAAATTATTTTCCATAAAAATATGCTGAATCTATGTGAACATTTACTACTGTTATTTTAAATGAAATAATACGTGATTTAAAAAATGTCTTAGTTTTCATTTTCAAATCTGTTTCATCAGTAAGAGAGAAAACCCATGTAAACAAAAGCTTTTAAGGGTCTTCAATAATTTTTAAGGGCTTAAAGGGATGGTGAGACCAAAAAAGTTGAGAACATCTCTTCTATGTGGCCTCTTGAAAATTAATAGCAGCACATCTAATTTGCATTTATTTTCCTGGAGATGCCTTTCTTGCAATGAAAATTTACCAGTATGTTTTCTCTCAGGACAGAATTTGAGAAACAGCTACCTTAAAAAAAAAAAAAAAAACCCAACACTAAGCCTTAACATCTGTCAGAGTCCTGGAGCCCCATATGGGCCAATGTTGTAGGTTTGAGAAGTTCAATGGTAGCATGATGCCACTCATCTTGGAACAGATTTTTGAGACACTAGCACCTCTCATTCTTTTTTGTTTTGTTTTATTTTTGTTTTTTCAGTTTACTTTGAAATCATAAAAGGACCCTGGAACTTTTCAATAGAGTTAGGTACAGTGAAAATGGTTATTGCAAGGTGGCATATGAGAGGTAGGGATTATTTCCTTTGGTCCTTTAGTAATTCAAAGGAAGTTCAAGGAGGCCCTATGCAGAAAGTCTATGAGCCATTGTGTGAGTTTACTAAGGCATCAATTTATCTTAGCTCCTGAAATAACATTGAAACAAAATAAAAGCTAAAATCAACCAGTGGAAATAGGTGTAACAAATTGTGTAAATGAAGCATAACATATGCATTATTATAGCTAACTACATGTGAAATGCACTTAGGCCAGACCTTATTGCTAATTTACCAAATTAGACTGTGGAGCTGAGTGAAAGGCAGTAGATTAGCAGACTGCTCTGAGCTGGGGAGGATATGGGGAGTGAATGGTGATTTGTTGGTGCGAGTGCCATTCCTTACCTCCTGGGAG